>NW_026577879.1:6380922-6697106 GCF_029407905.1 Bubalus kerabau
AGCACCTGTCAGCTGCTTGATCATCGCCTTATCAGCTGCACGATCAGCGCCTACTCAGACTCTTGATCAGAACCTGTCAGCCAGTTGATCGGCACCTATCAGCTGCTTGATCAGCACCTGTCAGCAGCCTTATCAGCACCTATCAGCTGCTTGATTAGCACCTGTCAGCATGTTGTTCAACACCTGTCAGCCGCTTCATTAGCAACTGTCAGCCAGTTGATCGGCACCTGTCAGCTGCTTGATCAGCACCTGTAAGCCGCTTAAACAAGGGCTGCCAGCCGCTTGATCAGTGCCTTCTCAGCTGCGCGATCAATGCCTACTCACCCGTGAATCACACCCTACACAGCCCCTTGATCATAGTCTGTCAGCCGCTTGATCAGAGGCTGTCATACGCTTGATCAGCGCCTAATCACCCTCTCCATCAGCGCCTATTGAGCGGCGCGATCAGCACCTGTGAGCCGCTTGACAAGGGCCTATACACCACTTGATCAACACCTAATTAGCTTCGCTATCAGTTTTTACTGAGCCATGCGATCATCGCCTCAGCCGCATGATCTGTGCCTACTCAGCCCCTCGATCAGTGCCTACTCAGCTGTGCTATATGTACCTGACAGCCGATTGAGAAGTAATTTCAGCCGCTTGATCAGTGATTATCAGCCTCTAGATCAACATCTGTCAACGACTTTATCAGCACCTATCAGCCGCTTGATCAGCGCCTGTCAGCCGCTTTATCATCGCCTAATCAGCTGCACGATCATCGCCTACTCAACCGCTTGATGAGTACCTGTCAGCCACTATATCACCACCTGTCAGCCACTATATCAGCACCTGTCAGCAGCTTGATCAGCGACCACTTTGCTGCGTGATCGATCCTACTCAGCCACATGATCAGTGACCCTCAGCCGGTTGATCAGCGCCTGTCAGCGGCTTGATCATTTTCTGCTCTGCTGGTCATTCAGCGCCTGGTCAACCACTTCATCAATGCCTGTCAGCCACTTGACCACTGCCCACAGAGCTGATTGTATAGCGCCTCCGCAGCCGCGCGATAAGTGCCTCTCAGCCGCTTGACAAGCACCTGTCAGAAGCTTGATCAGGGCCTATCAGCCACTTGAATAGTACCTATCACCCAGTTGATCAGCACCTGTCAGCTCCTTGATCAGCGCCTATCAGCCACTTGATCAGCACCTGTCAGCCGCTTGATGAGCACCTATCAGCCGCTAGATTAGCAACTGCCAGCCAGTTGACCAGCACCTGTCAGCCGCTTGATCAGCGCCTATCAGTGGCTTGATTACCCCTGTCAGCTAGTTGATCAGCAATTGTCAGCCGCTTGTTAAGCACTTGTCAGTAGCTTGATCAGCACTTGACCACTTTCCACTCAGCCGATTGAAAAGCACCGACTCAGCCGCGCGAATAGCATCTTTCAGCCAGTTGATCTGTGCCTACTGAGCCCCGCAGTCAGTGCCTACACAGCCGCCCGATCAGTGCTTGTCAGCCGCTTGACAAGTACCTGTCAGCCACTTGATCAGCACCTGTCAGCAGCTTGATAAATGCGTGTCAGCCTCTTGATCAGCACCTAATCAGCCACGCGATGGTCATTTACTCAGCCGCGTGATCATTGCCTCAGCCTCTTGATCTGTGCCTACTCAGCCCCACGACCAGCGCCTACTCAGCCGTGCGATATGTGCCTGACAGCCGATTGAGAGGTACTGTCAGCCGCTTGATCAGCGATTATCAGCCTCTAGATCAACATCTGTCAACGACTTTATCAGCACCTGTCAGCCGCTTTATCAGCACCTGTCAGCCAATATATCAGCAACTCTCAACAGCTTGATCAGTGCCCGCTTAGCTGCGTAATCAGAGCCTACTCAGCCACAGGATCAGTGACCCTCAGGCGGCTGATCAGCGCCTGTCAGCGGCTTGATCATTTCCTGCTCTGATGGTCATTCAGCGCCTGGACAACCACTAGATCAGTGCCTGTCAGCCCCTTGACCAGTGCCCACTCAGCTGATTGATAAACGCATACGCATCCACGCGATAAGCGCCTGTCAGCCACTTGAGAAGCATCTGTCAGCAACTTGATCAGGGCCTATCAGCCACTTGATAAGTACCTGTCAGCCAGTTGATCAGCATCTGTCAGCCACTTCATTTGCACCTGTCAGCCACTTTATCAGCAACTGTAAGGCGCTAGGGCAGCCCCTATAAGCAGCTTGATCATTTACTGTCAGGCACATTATCAGCACCTGTTGGCCGCTGTATCAGAACCTGTCAACCGCTTGATCAGCACCTGTCAGCAGCTTTATCAGCACCTATCAGCTGCTTGATTAGCACCTGTCAGCATGTTGATCAACACCTGTCAGCCGCTTCATTAGCAACTGTCAGCCAGTTGATCAGAAACTGTCAACTGCTTGATCAGCGACCACTTTGCTGCGTGATCAGATCCTACTCAGCCACATGATCAGTGCCCCTCAGCCGGTTGATCAGCGCCTGTCAGCTGCTTGATCATTTCCTGCTCTGCTGGTCATTCAGTGCCTGGTCAACCACTTCATCAGTGCCTGTCAGCCACTTGACCAGTGCCCACTCAGCTGATTGAAAAGCGCCTACACAGCCGCGCGATAAGTGCCTCTCAGCCGCTTGACAAGCACCTGTCAGAAGCTTGATCAGGGCCTATCAGCCGCTAGATCAGCACCTGTCATCCGCTTGATGAGCGCCTATCAGCCGCTTGATTAGCACCTGTCAGCCACTTGACCAGCAGCTCTCAGCCGCTTGTTCAGCGCCTATCAGTGGCTAGATTAGCCCCTGTCAGCCAGTTGATCAGCAATTGTCAGCCGCTTGTTAAGCACCTGTCAGCAGCTTTATCAGCGCTTGACCACTTTCCACTCAGCCGATTGAAAAGCACCGACTCAGCCGCGTGAATAGCATCTTTTGGCCAGTTGATCTGTGCCTACTGAGCCCCGCAGTCAGTACCTACACAGCCACCCGATCAGTGCTTGTCAGCCACTTGAGCAGTACCTGTCAGCCAGTGGATCAGCACCTCTCAGCCAGTTGATCACCACCTGTAAGCCACTGGATCAGCACCTGTCAGTCCCTTGATCAGCACCTTTCAGCAGCTTGATCAGTGCCTATCATCTGCTTAATTAACACTTCTCAGCCAGTTGTTCAGCACCTGGTAGCCGCTTGATCATCGCCTATCAGCTGCTTGATTAGCACCTGTCAGCCAGTTGATTAGCCCTGACAACAGCTTGATCAGCACCTGTCAGCAGCTTTATCAGCACCTATCATCTGCTTGATTAGCACCTGTCAGCATGTTGATCAACACCTGTCAGCTGCTTCATTAGCATCTCTCAGCCAGTTGATTAGCCACTGTAAGCCGCTGGATTAGCACCTGCCAGCCAGTTGATCAGCACCTGTCAGCCGCTTGATGAGCGCCTATCAGCCGCTTGATCAGCAACTGTCAGCCGCTTGATGAGCACCTATCAGCCGCTTGATCAGCGCCTGTTAGACATTTTATCATCGTCTAACCAGCTGCATGTTCAGCGCCTACTCAGCCGCTTGATCAGTACCATTCAGCCAGTTGATCAGCACCTGTCAGCAGCTTGATAAACGCATGTCAGCCTCTTGACCAGCACCTAATCAGCCACGTGATCATCATTTACTCAGCCGCACGATCATCGCCTCAGCCGCTTGATCTGTGTCTACTCAGCCCCGCGATCAGCGCCTATTCAGCCGTGCGATGTGCGCCTGACAGACACTTGAGAATTACTGTCAGCCACTTGATCAGCACCTCTCAGCCGCTTGTTAAACGGGTGTCAGCAGCTTGATCAGTACCTGTCAGCCACTTTATCAGCACCTGTCACCCAATATATCAGCAACTCTCAACAGCTTGATCTGTGCCCGCTTAGCTGCGTAATCAGAGCCTACTCAGCCACGTGATCAGTGACTCTCAGCCGGTTGATCAGCGCCTGTAAGCCGCTTGATCATTTCCTGCTCTGCTGGTCATTCAGCACCTGGTCAACCACTTCATCAGTGCCTGTCAGCCACTTGACCAGTGCTCACTCAGCTGATTGAAAAGTGCCTATGCAGCCACGCAATAAGTGCCTCTCAGCCGCTTGACAAGCAACTTTCAGAAGCTTGATCAGGGCCTATCAGCCACTTGAATAGTACCAGTCAGCCAGGTGATCAGCACCTGTCAGCCGCTTGATCAGGACCTTTCAGCAGCTTTATCAGCACCTATCAGCTGCTTGATTAGCACCTGACAGCATGTTGATCAACACCTGTCAGCCGCTTCATTAGCAACTGTCAGCCAGTTGATCAGGGGCTGTCAGCCGCTTGATTAGCACCTGTCAGCCAGTTGATCAGCACCTGTCAGCCGCTTGATGAGCACCTATCAGCCGCTTGATCAGCGCCTGTTAGACATTTTATCATCGTCTAACCAGCTGCATGTTCAGCGCCTACTCAGCCGCTTGATCAGTACCATTCAGCCAGGTGATCAGCACCTGTCAGCCGCTTGATCAGGACCTTTCAGCAGCTTTATCAGCACCTATCAGCTGCTTGATTAGCACCTGACAGCATGTTGATCAACACCTGTCAGCCGCTTCATTAGCATCTCTCAGCCAGTTGATTAGCCACTGTAAGCCGCTGGATTAGCACCTGCCAGCCAGTTGATCAGCACCTGTCAGCCGCTTGATGAGCACCTATCAGCCGCTTGATCAGCGCCTGTTAGACATTTTATCATCGTCTAACCAGCTGCATGTTCAGCGCCTACTCAGCCGCTTGATCAGTACCATTCAGCCAGTTGATCAGCACCTGTCAGCAGCTTGATAAACGCATGTCAGCCTCTTGACCAGCACCTAATCAGCCACGTGATCATCATTTACTCAGCCGCACGATCATCGCCTCAGCCGCTTGATCTGTGTCTACTCAGCCCCGCGATCAGCGCCTATTCAGCCGTGCGATGTGCGCCTGACAGACACTTGAGAATTACTGTCAGCCACTTGATCAGCACCTCTCAGCCGCTTGTTAAACGGGTGTCAGCAGCTTGATCAGTACCTGTCAGCCACTTTATCAGCACCTGTCACCCAATATATCAGCAACTCTCAACAGCTTGATCTGTGCCCGCTTAGCTGCGTAATCAGAGCCTACTCAGCCACGTGATCAGTGACTCTCAGCCGGTTGATCAGCGCCTGTAAGCCGCTTGATCATTTCCTGCTCTGCTGGTCATTCAGCACCTGGTCAACCACTTCATCAGTGCCTGTCAGCCACTTGACCAGTGCTCACTCAGCTGATTGAAAAGTGCCTATGCAGCCACGCAATAAGTGCCTCTCAGCCGCTTGACAAGCAACTTTCAGAAGCTTGATCAGGGCCTATCAGCCACTTGAATAGTACCAGTCAGCCAGGTGATCAGCACCTGTCAGCCGCTTGATCAGGACCTTTCAGCAGCTTTATCAGCACCTATCAGCTGCTTGATTAGCACCTGACAGCATGTTGATCAACACCTGTCAGCCGCTTCATTAGCAACTGTCAGCCAGTTGATCAGGGGCTGTCAGCCGCTTGATTAGCACCTGTCAGCCAGTTGATCAGCACCTGTCAGCCGCTTGATAAACGCGTGTCAGCCTCTAGAGAAGTACCTGTCAGCCACTTGATCAGCACCTGTCAGCCAATATATCAGCAACTCTCAACAGCTTGATCAGTGCCCGCCTAGCTGCGTAATCAGAGCCTACTCAGCCACAGGATCAGTGACCCTCAGGCGGCTGATCAGCGCCTGTCTGCGGCTTGATCATTTCCTGCTCTGATGGTCATTCAGGGCCTGGAAAACCACTAGATCAGTGCCTGTCAGTCCCCTTGACCAGTGCCCACTCAGCTGATTGATAAACGCATACGCATCCACGCGATAAGTGCCTGTCAGCCACTTCAGAAGCATCTGCCAGCAACTTGATAAGGGCCTATCAGCCACTTGATCAGTACCTGTCAGCCAGTTGATCAGCACCTCTCAGCCACTTCATTTGCACCTGTCAGCCACTTTATAAGCAACTGTCAGGCGCTAGGGCAGCCCCTATAAGCATCTTGATCATTCACTGTCAGCCACATTATCAGCACCTGTTAGCCGCTGTATCAGAACCTGTCCACCGCTTGATCAGCACCTGTCAGCAGCTTTATCAGCACCTATCAGCTGCTTGATTAGCACCTGTCAGCATGTTGATCAACACCTGTCAGCCGCTTCATTAGCAACTGTCAGCCAGTTGATCAGAAACTGTCAGCCGCTTGATTAGCACCTGTCAGCCAGTTGATCATCACCTGTCAGCTGCTTGATCAGCACCTGTAAGCCGATTTAACAGCACCTGCCAGCCGCTTCATCAGTGCCTGTCCGCTGCTGGATCATTGCCTTCTCAGCTGCTCGATCAGAGCCTACTCAGCCGCGAATCAGCCCCTCCACAGCCACGTGATCATAGTCTGTCAGCCTCTTTATCAGAGTCAGTCATCCGCTTGATCAGCAACTTTCTGCAGTTTGAAGAGTGCCTACTCAGCCGCGCGAATTGCATCTCTCACCCTGTTGATCTGCACCTACTGAGCCCCGCAATTAACGCCTACTCAGCCGCCCAGTCCGTGCCTGTCAGCCGCTTGAGAAGTACCTGTCAGCCAGTTGATAAGCACCTCTAAGCCAGTTGATCAGCACCTGTAAGCCACTGGATCAGCACCTGTCAGCCGCTTGATCAGCAACTTTCAGCAGCTTGATCAGCACCTATCAGCTGCTTAATTAACACTTCTCAGCCAGTTGATCAGCACCTGTTAGCCGCTTGATCAGCGCCTATCAGCTGCTTGAATAGCACCTTTCAGCCAGTTTATCAGCACCTCTCAGCCAGTTGATCAGCAACTGTAAGCACTGGGTCAGCGCCTTTTAGACGCTTGATCATCGCGTTATCAGCTGCACGATAAGCTCCTACTCAGCCGCTTAATCAGAACCTGACAGTCAGTTGATCAGCACCTGTCAGCCCACTAATCAGCACCTGTCAGGAGCTTTATCAGCACCTATCAGCTGCTTGATTAGCACCTGTCAGCATGTTGATCAACACCTGTCAGCCACTTCATTAGCAAGTGTCAGCCAGATGATCAGCGGCTGTCAGCCGCTTCATTAGCAACTGTCAGCCAGTTGATCAGCACCTGTAAATCATTGGATCAGCACCTGTCAGCCGCTTGATCAGCACCTTTCAGACGCTTGATCAGCGCCTATCAGCCGCTTGATCAGCACCTGTGAGCCGCTTGATGAGCGCCTATCAGCCGCTTGATTAGCACCTGTCAGCCAGTTGACCAGCACCTGTCAGCCGCTTGATAAGCGCCTATCAGTGGCTTGATTAGCCCCTGTCAGCCAGTTGATCAGCAATTGTTAGATGCTTGTTAAACACCTGTCAGCAGCTTGATCAGCACCTGTCAGCAGCTTTATCAGCACCTGTCAGCCGCTTAATCAGCACCTGTCAGCATGTTGATCAAAACCTTTCAGCCGCTTCATTAGCAACTGTCAGCCAGTTGATCAGCACCTGTCAGCCGCTTAATCAGCACCTGTCAGCATGTTGATCAAAACCTTTCAGCCGCTTCATTAGCAACTGTCAGCCAGTTGATCAACACCTGTCAGCCGCTTCATTAGCAACTCTCAGCCAGTTGATCAGCACGTGTCAGCTGCTTGATCAGCACCTGTAAGCCGCTTAAAAAGCACCTGCCGGCCGCTTCATCAGTGCCTGTCAGCTGCTTGATCAACGACCACTTTGCTGCATGATCAGATCTAACAGACACGTGATCAGATCCTATTCAGCCACGTGATTAGTGACCCTCAGCCTGTTGATCCTCGCCTGTCAGCCAGTTGATCAGCACCTGTCAGCAGCTTTATCAGCACTTATCAGCTGCTTGATTAGCACCTGTCAGCCAGTTGATCAGCACCTCTCAACAGTTGAACAGCGCCTGTAAGCCACTGGATCAGCGCCTGTTAGCCACTTGATCATCGCATTATCACCTGCATGATCAGCACCTACTTAGCCGCTTAATCAGAACCTCTCAGCCAGTTGATCGGCACCTGTCAGCATCTTTATCAGCACCTATGAGCTGCTTGATTAGCGCCTGTCAGCCAGTTGACCAGCACCTGTCAGCCGCTTGATCAGGACCTTTCAGCAGCTTTATCAGCACCTATCAGCTGCTTGTTTAGCACCTGTCAGCATGTTGATCAACACCTGACAGCCCCTTCATTAGCAACTGTCAGCCAGTTGATCAGCAACTGTCAGCCGCTTGATTACCACCTGTCAGCTAGTTGATCAGCACTTGTCAGCTGCTTGATCAGCACCTGTAAGCCGCTTAAACAGCGCCTGCCAGCCGTTTCATCAGTGCCTGTTAGCTGCTTGATCATTGTCTTTTCAGCTGCGGGATCAGTGCCTACTCAGCCGCGAATCAGCCCCTACACAGCCGCGTGATTTTAGACTGTCAGCCTCTTTATCAGAGTCGTTCATCCGCTTGATCAGCACCTGTCAGCAGGTTGAAGAGTGCCTACTCAGCCGTGCGAATTGCATCTCTCAGCCAGTTGATCTGCACCTACTGAGACGTGCAATCAACGCCTACTCAGCCGCCCGATCAGTGCCTGTCAGCTGCTTGAGAAGTACCTGGCAGCCACTTGACCAGCACCTAATCAGCCACGCGATCATCATTTACTCAGCCGCACGATCATCGCCTCAGCCGCTTGATCTGTGTCTACTCAGCCCCGCGATCAGCGCCTACTCAGCCGTGTGATGTGCGCCTGACAGACACTTGAGAAGTACTGTCAGCCACTTGATCAGCGACTATCAGTCGCTTGATCAGCACCTGTCAGCCGTTTGATTATTTCCTGTCAGCTGCTTGACCACTGCCCACTCAGCCGACTGAAAAGCGCCAATGCAGCCGCGCGATAAGCACCAGTCATCCGCCTGAAAATCACCTGTCAGCAGCTTGATCAGGGCCTATTAGCCACTTGATTAGCACCTGTCAGCTAGTTGATCAGCACCTGTCAGCCAATTGATCAGCACCTGTCAGCCAGTTGAACAGCACCTGTCAGCCCCTTGATCATCGCCTATCAGCCGTGTGATTAGCACCTGTCATCCAGTTGATCAGCACCTGTCAGCCTCTTGATCAGAACCTGTCAGCAGCTTGATCATCGCCTATCAGCTACTTGATTAGCACTTGTCAGCCAGTTGATCAGCACCTGCCTACCGATTGATCAGTGCCTGTCAGCTGCTTGATCATTGCATTCTCAGCTGCGCAATCAGCACCTATCAGCTGCTTGTTTGGCACCTGTCAGCCAGTTGATCAGCATCTGTCAGCACCTTGATCATCGCCTATCAGCTGCTTGATCATCGCCTGTCAGCCAGATGATCAGCACCTGTCAGCCGCTTCATCAGTGCCTGTCAACTGCTGGATCATTGCCTTCTCAGGTGTGCGATCAGCGCCTACTCAGCCGCGAATCAGCCCCTCCACAGCCACGTGATCAGAGTGTGTCAGCCACTTTATCAGAGTCAGTCATCCGCTTGATCAGCAACTGTCTGCAGGTTGAAGAGTGCCTACTCAGCCGCGCGAATTGCATCTCTCACCCAGTTGATCTGCGCCTACTGAGCCCCGCAATGAACGCCTATTCAGCTGCCCGGTCCGTGGCTGTCAGCCGCTTGAGAAGTACCTGTCAGCCAGTTGATCAGCACCTCTCATCCAGTTGATCACCACCTGTAAGCCACTGCATCAGCACCTTCAGCCTCTTGATCAGCACCATTCAGCAGCTTGATCAGCACCTATCAGCTGCTTAATTAACACTTCTCAGCCAGTTCATCAGCACATGTTAGCCGATTGATCAGCCCCTATCAGCCGCTTGATTAGCACCTGTCAGTCAGTTGATTAGCACCTTTCAGCCCCTTAATCAGCACCTGTCAGCAGCTTGATGAGCACCTGTCAGCAGCTTGATCAGCACCTATCAGCTGCTTGATTAGCACCTGTCATCATGTTGACCAACACCTGTCATCCGCTTCATTAGCAACTGTCAGCCAGTTGGTCAGCACCGGTCAGCTGCTTGATCAGCACCTGTAAGCCGCTTAAATAGCGCCTGCCATCCGCTTGATAGGTGCATTCTCAGCTGTGCGATCAACGCCTACTCAGCCGCGAATAAGCCCCTACACAGCCGCGTGATCATAGTCTGTCAGCCATTTGATCAGAGACTGTCAAACGCTTGATCAGCGCCTAATCACCCCCTCCATCAGCGCCTATTGAGCGCGGCGATCAGCACCTGTCAGCCGCTTGATCAGCGACTATCAGCCGCTAGATCAACATCTGTCAACGACTTTATCAGCACCTGTCAGCCGCTTTATCAACGCCTAATCAGCTGGGCGATCAGCGCCTACTCAACCGCTTGATCAGTACCTGTCAGCCACTTTATCAGCACCTGTCAGCCACTATATCAGCAATTGTCAACTGCTTGATCAGCGCCCACTTTGCTGCGTGATCAGATCCTACTCAGCCACATGATCAGTGACCCTCAGCCGGTTGATCAGCGCATGTCAGCCGCTTGATCATTTCCTGCTCTGCTGGTCATTCAGCGCGTGGTCAACCACTTCATCAGTGCCTGTCAGCCACTTGACCAGTGCCCACTCAGCTGATTGAAATGCGCCTATGCAGCTGCGCGATAAGTGCCTCTGAGCCGCTTGACAAGCACCTGTCAGAAGCTTGATCAGGGACTATCAGCCACTTGAATAGTACCTATCAGCCAGTTGATCAGCACCTGTCAGCCGCTTGATGAGCGCCTATCAGCCGCTTGATCAGCGCCTGTTAGCCACCTTATCATCGTCTAACCAGCTGCATGATCAGCGTGTACTCAGCCGCTTGATCAGTACCAGTCAGCCAGTTGATCATCACCTGTCAGCAGCTTGATAAACGCGTGTCAGCCACTTGACCAGCACCTAATCAGCCACGCGATCATCATTTACTCAGCCGCACGATCATCACCTCAGCCGCTTGGTCTGTGTCTACTCAGCCCCATGATCAGCGCCTACTCAGCCGTGCGATGTGCGCCTGACAGACACTTGAGAAGTACTGTCAGCCACTTTATCCGCGACTATCAGTCGCTTGATCAGCACCTTTCAACGACTTTATGAGCACGTGTCAGCCGCTTGATTAGCGCCTGTCAGCTGCTTGACCACTGCCTACTCAGCCGATTGAAAAGCGCCAATGCAGCCGCGCGATAAGCACCAGTCAGCCGCCTGAAAATCACCTGTCAGCAGCTTGATCAGGGCCTATTAGCCACTTGATTAGCACCTGTCAGCTAGTTGATCAGCACCTGTCAGCCAATTGATCAGCACCCTTCAGCCGCTTCATTAGTACCTGTCAGCCAGTTGAACAGCACCTGTCAGCACCTTGATCATCGCCTATCAGGCGTGTGATTAGCACCTGTCAGCCATTTGATCAGCACCTTTCAGCCTCTTGATCAGAACCTGTCAGCAGCTTGATCATTGTATTCTCAGCTGCGCAATCATCGCCTATCAGCTGCTTGTTTAGCACCTGTCAGCCAGTTGAACAGCACCTGTCAGCACCTTGATCATAGCCTATCAGCTACTTGATTAGCACTTGTCAGCCAGTTGATCAGCACCTGCCTACCGATTGATCAGTGCCTGTCAGCTGCTTGATCATTGCATTCTCAGCTGCGCAATCAGCGCCTATCAGCTGCTTGATTAGCACCTGTCAGCCAGATGATCAGCACCTGTCAGCAGCTTGAGCAGCGAGTATCAGCTGCTTGATCAGCACCTGTCAGCCAGTTGATCAGCACCTGTTAGCCGTTTGATCAGCACCTGTCAGCCAGTTGATCAGCACCTGTAAACCACTGGATCAGCACCTGTCAGCCGCTTCATCAGCACCGTTCAGCATCTTGATCAGCACCTATCAGCTGCTTAATTAACACTTCTCATCCAGTTGATCAGCACCTGTGAGCTACTTGATCAGCGCCTATCAGCCGCTTATTTAGCACCTGTCTAGCCAGTTGATTAGCACCTGTCAGCTGCTTAATCAGCACCTGTCAACAGCTTGATCAGCACATATCAGCTGCTTGATCAGCACATATCAGCTGCTTGATCAGCACATATCAGCTGCTTGATTTGCACCTGTCACCATGTTGATCAACACCTGTTAGCCGCTTCATTAAAAACTGTCAGCCAGTTGATCAGCCCCTGTCAGCTACTTGATCAGCACCTGTAAGCCACTTAAACAGCGCCTGCCAGCCGTTTGATCTGTGCCTTCTCAGCCCTGGAATCAGTGCCTACCCAGCCGTGCGATATGTGCCTGACAGCCGATTGCGAAGTACTGTCAGCCGATTGATCAGCGATTATCAGCCGCTAGATCAGCATCTGTCAACGACTTTATCAGCACCTATCAGCCACTTGATCAGCGCCTGTCAGCCACTTGATCATTTCCTGCTCTGCTGGTCATTCAGCGCCTGGTCAACCACTTCATCAGTGCCTGTCAGCCACTTGACCAGTGGCCACTCAGCTGATTGAAAAGCGCCTACACAGCTGCGCGTTAAGTGTCTCTCAGCCGCTTGACAAGCACCTGTCAGAAGCTTGATCAGGGCCTATCAGCCACTTGAATAGTACCTATCAGCCAGTTGATCAGCACCTGTCAGCGCCTTGATCAGCGCCTATCAGCCGCTTGATTAGCATCTGTCAGCTGCTTGATGAGCGCCTATCAGCCGCTTGATTAGCACCTGTCAGCAACTTGACCAGCACCTGTCAGCCGCTTGATCAGCGATTATCAGCCGCTAGATCAGCACCTGTCAACCACTTTATCATCACCTGTCAGCCGCTTGATCAGCGCCTGTTAGCCGCTTTATCATCGCCTAAACAGCAGCCTGATCAGCACCTACTCAGCCGCTTGATCAGTACCAGTCAGCCAGTTGATCAACACCTGTCAGCAGCTTGATCAGCGCCTATCAACTGCTTGATTAGCACCTGTCAGCCAGTTGATCAGCACCTCTCAGCCAGTTGATCAGCACCTGTAAGCCACTGGATCAGCGCCTGTTAGCCGCTTGATCATCGCCTTATCAGGTGCACGATCAGCGCCTACTCAGCTGCTTGATCAGAACGTGTCAGCCAGTTGATCGGCACCTGTCATCCGCTTCATCAGCACCTGTCAGTAGCTTTATCAGCACTTATCAGCTGCTTGATTAGCACCTGTCAGCATGTTGATCAACACCTGTCAGCCGCTTCATTAGCCACTGTCAGCCAGTTGATCAGCACCTGTCAGCAGCTTGATAAACGCGTGTCAGCCTCTTGATCAGCACCTAATCTGCCAAGCGATGATCATTTAGTCAGCCCCGCGTTCATCGCCTTAGCCTCTTGATCTGTGCCTACTCAGAACCACGACAAGAGCCTACTCAGCCACGCGATCTGCGCCTGACAGCTACTTAATCAACGACTATCAGCCGCTTGATCAGCACCTGTCAACCACTATATCATCACCTGTCAGTCGCTTGATCAGCGCCTGTTAGCCGCTTTATCATCACATAAACAGCTGCATGATCAGCGCCTAATCAGCTGCTTGATCAGTACCAGTCAGCCAGTTGATCAGCACCTATCAGCTGCTTGATTAGCCCCTGTCAGCCACTTCATCAGCAATTGTCAGCCGCTTGTTATGCACCTCTCAGCAGCTTGATCAGCGCTTGACCACTTTCCACTCAGCCGATTGAAAAGCAAAGACTCAACCGCGTGAATAGCATCTTTCAGCCAGTTGATCTGTGCCTACTGAGCCCCGCAGTCAGTGCCTACACAGCCGCCCGATCAGTGCTTGTCAGCCGCTTGACAAGTACCTGTCAGCCACTTGATCAGCACCTAATCAGCCACACGATGATCATTTACTCAGCCGTGCGATCATCGCCTCAGCCTCTTGATCTGTGCCTACTCAGCCCCATGACCAGCGCCTACTAAGCCATGCGATCTGTGCCTAACAGCCACTTGATCAACGACTATCAGCCGCTTGATCATCGCCTTATCAGCTTCACGATCAGCACCTACTCAGCCGCTTGATCAGAACCTGTCAGGCAGTTGATCAGCACCAGTCAGCCGCTTGATCATTTCCTGCTCTGCTGGTCATTCAGCTCCTGGTCATCCACTTGATCAGTGCCTGTCAGCGGCTTGACAAGTACCTGTCAGCCACTTGATCAGCACCTGTCAGCAGCTTGATGTGCGCCTATCAGCAGCTTGATTAGCACCTGTCAGCCAGTTGACCAGCACCTGTCAGCCGCTTGACCAACGCATATCAGTGGCTTGATCAGCACCTGTCAGCCAGTTGATCAGCACCTGTCAGCAGATTGATCAGGGCCTATCAGCCACTTGACTAGCACCTGTCAGCCAGTTGATCAGCACCTGTCATCCGGTTGATCAGCACCTGTCAGCAGGTTGATCAATGCGTATCAGCTGCTTGATTAACACCTGTCAGTCTATTGATCATCACCTGTCAACCGCTAGATCAGCACCCACTTTGCTGCATGAACAGAGCCTACTCAGCCACGCGGTCAGTGACGCTCAGCCGGTTGATCTTCTCCTGTCAGGCGCTTGATCATTTCCTGCTCTGCTGGTCATTCAGCGCCTGGTCAACCACTGGATCAGTGTCAGTCAGCCGCTTGACCACTGCCCACTCAGCAGATTGAAAAGCGCCTACGCAGCCGAGCGATAAGCGCCTGTCAGCCGCTTTACAAGCACCTGTAAACCGCTTGATCAACACTTACTGAGCTGCGCTATCAGTGCTTAATCAGCCGCGAGATCAGTGTCTGTCAGCTGCTTGATCAGCACCTGTCAGCCGGTTGAACAGTGCCTATTCAGCCGCGCAAATAGCATCTCTCAGCCAGTCGATCTGCTCCTACTGAGCCCCATGATCAGCGCCTACTCAGCCGCCCGATCAGTGACTGTCAGCCTCTTGAGAAGTACCTGTCAGCCACTTGATCAGCACCTAATCAGCCACACGATGATCATTTACTCAGCCGCGCGATCATGGCCTCAGCCTTTTGATCTGTGCCTACTCAGCCCCATGACCAGCGCCTACTAAGCCATGCGATCTGTGCCTGACAGCCACTTGATCAACGACGATCAGCCGCTTGATCATCGCCTTATCAGCTTCACGATCAGCGCCTACTCAGCCGCTTGATCAGAACCTGTCAGGCAGTTGATCAGCACCAGTCAGCCGCTTGATCATTTCCTGCTCTGCTGGTCATTCAGCTCCTGGTCATCCACTTGATCAGTGCCTGTCAGCCGCTTGAGAAGTACCTGGCAGCCACTGGACCAGCACCTAATCAGCCACGCAATCATCATTTACTCAGCCGCACGATCATCGCCTCAGCCGCTTGATCTGTGTCTACTCAGCCCCGCGATCAGCGCCTACTCAGCCGTGCGAGGTGCGCCTGACAGACACTTGAGAAGTACTGTCAGCCACTTTATCAGCGACTATCAGTCGCTTGATCAGCACCTGTCAACGACTTTATCAGCACCTGTCAGCCGCTTGATTAGTGCCTGTCAGCTGCTTGACCACTGCCCACTCAGCCGATTGAAAAGCGCCAATGCAGCCGCGCGATAAGCACCAGTCAGCCGCCTGAAAATCACCTGTCAGCAGCTTGATCAGGGCTTATCAGCCACTTGATTAGCACCTGTCAGCCACTTGATCAGCACCTGTCAGCCACTTTATCATTGCCTAATCAGCTGCACGATCAGCGCCTACTCAGCCGCTTGATCAGAATCTGTCAGCCAGTTGATCAGCACCTGTCAGCCGCTTGATCAGCACCTGTCAGCAGCTTTATCAGCACCTATCAGCTGCTTGATTAGCACCTGTCAGCATGTTGATCAACACCTGTCAGCCGCTTCATTAGCAACTGTCAGCCAGTTGATCAGCACCTGTCAGCTGCTTGATCAGCGCCTATCAGCCGCTTGATCAGCACCTGACAGCCCCTTGATCATCACCTGTCAGCTGCTTGATCAGCGACTGTTACCCACTTTCTCATCGCCTAATCAGCTGCATGATCAGCGCCTACTCAGCCGCTTGAACAGTACCAGTCAGTCAGTTGATCAGCACTTGTCAGCAGCTTGATCAGCGCCTATCAGCTGCTTGATTAGCACCTGTCAGCCAGTTGATCAGAACCTGTCAGCCAGTTGATCTGCGTGTGTAAGCCACTGGATCAGCCCCTGTTAGCCGCTTGATCATCGCATTATCAGCTGCAGGATGAGCACCTACTCAGCCGTTTGATCAGAACCTGTCAGCCAGTTGATCAGCACGTGTCAGCTGCTTGATCAGCACCTGTAAGCCGCTTAAACAGCGCCTGCCAGCCGCTTCATCAGTGCCTGTCAGCTGCTTGATCATTGCCTTCTTAGCTGCACGATCAGTGCCAACTCAGCCGCGAATCAGCCCCTACACAGCCACGTGATCATAGTCTGTCAGCCTCTTTATCAGAGTCGGTCATCCACCTGATCAGCACCTGTCAGCAGGATGAAGAGTGCCTCCTCAGCCGTGCGAATTGCATCTCTCAGCCTGTTGAACTGCGCCTACTGAGCCCTGCAATCAGCGCTCACTCAGCCGCCCAATCAGTGCCTGTCAGCTGCTTGAGAAGTACCTGTCAGCCAGTTGATCAGCACCTGTAAGCCACTGGATCAGCACCTGTCAGCCGCTTCATCAGCACCGTTCAGCATCTTGATCAGCACCTATCAGCTGCTTAATTAACACTTCTCAGCCAGTTGATCAGCACCTGTGAGCCGCTTGATCAGCGCCTATCAGCCGCTTATTTAGCACCTGTCTAGCCAGTTGATTAGCACCTGTCAGCCGCTTAATCAGCACCTGTCAGCAGCTTGATCAGCACCTGTCAGCAGCATGATCAGCACATATCAGCTGCTTGATTCGCACCTGTCACCATGTTGATCAACACCTGTTAGCTGCTTCATTAGCAAGTGTCAGCCAGTTGATCAGCACCTGTCAGCTACTTGATCAGCACCTGTAAGCCACTTAAACAGCGCCTGCCAGCCGTTTGATCAGTGCCTTCTCAGCCCCGGAATCAGTGCCTACCCAGCCGTGCGATATGTGCCTGACAGCCGATTGCGAAGTACTGTCAGCCGATTGATCAGCGATTATCAGCCGCTAGATCAGCATCTGTCAACGACTTTATCGCACATTTCAGCCGCTAGATCAGCGCCTGTCGGCCGCATGATCAGCGATTATCAGCAGCTAGATCAACATCTGTCAACGACTTTATCAGCACCTGTCAGCCACTTGATCAGCGCCTGTCAGCCACTTGATCATTTCCTGCTCTGCTGGTCATTCAGCGCCTGGTCAACCACTTCATCAGTGCCTGTCAGCCACTTGACCAGTGGCCACTCAGCTGATTGAAAAGCGCCTATGCAGCTGCGCGTTAAGTGCCTCTCAGCCGCTTGACAAGCACCTGTCAGAAGCTTGATCAGGGCCTATCAGCCACTTGAATAGTACCTATCAGCCAGTTGATCAGCACCTGTCAGCGCCTTGATCAGCACCCGTCAGTAGCTTTATCAGCACTTATCAGCTGCTTGATTAGCACCTGTCAGCATGTTGATCAACACCTGTCAGCCGCTTCATTAGCAACTGTCAGCCAGTTGATCAGCACCTGTCAGCTGCTTGATCAGCACCTGTAAGCCGCTTAAACAGCGCCTGCCAGCCGCTTCATCAGTGCCTGTCAGCTGCTTGATCAGCGACCACTTTGCTGCATGATCAGATCCTACACAGCCACGTGATCAGTGACCCTCAGCCTGTTGATCAGCGCCTGTCAGCCGCTTGATCATTTCCTGCTCTGCTGGTCATTCAGCGCCTGGTCAACCACTTCATCAGTGCCTGTCAGCCACTTGACCAGTGCCCACTCAGCTGATTGAAAAGCGCCCACGCAGCTGTGCGATAAGTGCCTCTCAGCTGCTTGACAAGCACCTGTCAGAAGCTTGATCAGGGCCTATCAACCACTTGAATAGTACCTGTCAGCCAGTTGATCGACACCTGTCAGCCACTTGATCAGCGCCTGTTAGCCACTTTATCATTCCCTATTCAGCTGCATGATCAGCGCCTACTCAGCCGCTTGATCAGTACCAGTCAGCCAGTTGATCAGCACCTGTCAGCAGCTTGATTAGCGCCTATCAGCTGCTTGATTAGCACCTGTCAGCCAGTTGATCAGCACCTGTCAGCCAGTTTATCTGCGCGTGTAAGCCGCTGGATCAGCGCCTGTTAGCCGCTTGATCATCGCATTATCAGCTGCAGGATCAGCACCTACTCAGCCGTTTGATCAGAACATGTCAGCCAGTTGATCAGCACCTGTCAGCAGCTTTATCAGCACCTATCAGCTGCCTGATGAGCACCTGTCAGCATGTTGATCAACACCTGTCAGCCGCTTCATTAGCAACTGTCAGCCAGTTGATCAGCACCTGTCAGCCGCTTCATTAGCCACTGTCAGCCAGTTGATCAGCACCTGTCAGCTGCTTGATCAGCACCTGAAAGCCGCTTAAACAGCACCTGACAGCCTCTTGATCATTGCCTTCTCAGCTGCGGGATCAATGCCTACTCATCTGCGAATCAGCCCCTAAACAGCCGCGTGATCATAGTCTGTCAGCCGCTTGATCAGAGACTGTCAGACGCTTGATCAGCGCCTAATCACCCCCTCGATCAGCGCCTATTCAGCGGCGTGATCAACACTTGTCAGCCGCTTGACAAGCTCCTATAACCACTTTATCAACACCTAATTAGCTTCGCTATCAGTATTTACTGAGCCATGCGATGCTCGCCTCAGCCGCATGATCTGTGCCTACTCAACCCCGCGATCAGTGCCTACTCAGCCGTGCGATATGTGCCTGACAGCCGATTGCGAAGTACTGTCAGCCGCTTGATCAGCGATTATCAGCCGCTAGATCAGCATCTGTCAACGACTTTATCAGCACCTTTCCGCCTCTTGATCCGCGATTATCAGCCACTAGTTCAACATCTGTCAACTAATTTATCAGCACCTATCATCTGCTTGATCATCGCCTAATCAGCTGCGTGATCAGCTCCTACTCAACTGCTTGATCAGTACCTGTCAGGCACTTTATCAGCACCTGTCAGCCACTATATCAGCACCTGTCAACTGCTTGATCAGCGACCACTTTGCTGCGTGATCAGATCCTACTCAGCCACGTGATCAGTGACCCTCAGCCGGTTGATCAGCGCCTGTCAGCCGCTTGATCATTTCCTGCTCTGGTGGTCATTCAAGGCCTGGTCAACCACTTCAGCAGTGCCTGTCAACCACTTGACCAGTGCCCAATCAGCTGATTGAAAAGGGCCTACGCAGCCATGTGATAAGGGCCTCTCAGCTGCTTGACAAGCACCTGTCAGAAGCTTGATCAGGGCCTATCAGCCGCTTGAATAGTACCTGTCAGTCAGTTGATCGGCACCTGTCAGCCGCTTGATCAGGACCTTTCAGCAGCTTGATAAACGTGTGTCAGCCTCTTTATCAGCACCTAATCAGCCATGCGATGATCATTTACTCAGCCGCGTGATCATCGCCTCAGCCTCTTGATCTGTGCCTACTCAGCCATGTGATCTGCTCCAGACAGCCACTTGATCAACGACTATCAGCTGCTTGATCAGCTCCTGTCAACCACTTTATCAGCACCTGTCAGCCGCTTGATCAGCGCCTGTTAGCCACTTTATCATCGCCTAATCAGCTTCATGATCAGCGCCTACTCAGCCGCTTGATCAGTAGCAGTCAGCCAGTTGATCAGCACCTGTCAGCAGCTTGATCAGCCCCTATCAGCTGCTTCATTAGCACCTGTCAGCATGTTGATCAACACCTGTCAACCGCCTTTTTAGCAACTGTCAGCCCGTTGATCAGCAACTGTGAGCCGCTGAATTAGCATCTGTCAGCCACTTGATCAGCACCTGTCAGCTGCTGGATCATCAACTCTAAGACGCTTAAACACCGCCTGCCAGCCGCTTCATCAGTGCCTGTCAGCTGCTTGATCATTGCATTCTCAGCTGTGGGATCAGCGCCTACTCAGCCGCGAATCAGCCCCTACACAGCCGAGTGATCATAGTCTGTCAGCCTCTTCATCAGAGTCGGTTATCCGCTTGATCAGCACTGTCAGCAGGTTGAAGAGTGCCTACTTAGCCGCGCGAATTCCATCTCTCAGCCAGTTGATCTGCGCCTACTGAGCCCCGCAATCAGCACCTACTCAGCCAACCGATCAGTGCCTGTCAGCCGCTTGAGAAGTACCTGTCAGCCAGTTGATCAGCACCTCTCAGCCAGATGATCTCCACCTGTTAGCCATTGGATCAGCACCTCTCAGGCGCTTGATCAGCACCTTTCAGCAGCTTGATCAGCGCCTATCAGCTGCTTAATTAACACTTCTCAGCCAGTTGATCAGCACCATTTAGCCGCTTGATCAGCGCCTATCACCCGCTTGATTAGCACCTGTCAGCCAGTTGATTAGCACCTGTCAGCCGCTTCATTAACAACTGTGAGCCAGTTGATCAGCACCTGTCAGCTGCTTTATCAGCACCTGTAAGCCGCTTAAACAACGCCTGCCAGCCGCTTGATCAGTGCCTTCTCAGCTGTGAATCAGCCCCTACACAGCCGCGTGATCATACTCTGTCAGCCGCTTGGTCAGAGGCTGTCAGACGCTTGATCAGCGCCTAATCACCCCCTCCATCAGCGCCTATTGAGCGGCGCGATCAGCACCTGTCAGCCGCTTGAAAGGCACCTATAAACCACTTGATCAACACCTAATAGCTTCGCTATCAATATTTACTGAGCCATGCGATCATCGCCTCAGCCGCATGATCTGTGCCTACTCAGCCCCGCGATCAGTGCCTACTCAGCTCTGCGATATGTACCTGACAGCCGATTGAGAAGTACTGTCAGCCACTTGATCAGCACCTGTCAGCAGCTTGATAAACGCGTGTCAGCCTCTTGATCAGCACCTAATCAGCCACGTGATGATCATTTACACAGCTGCGTGATCATCGCCTCAGCCTCTTGATCTCTGCCTACTCATCCCCACCACCAGCGCCCTCTCAGCCATGCGATCTGCGTCTGACAGCCAATTGATCAACGACTATCAGACGCTTGATCAGCACCTGTAAACCACTTATCATCACCTGTCAGCCGTTTTATCAGCCCCTGTTAGCTGCTTTATCATTGCCTAATCAGCTGCATAATCAGCGCCTATCAGCCACTTGATTAGCACCTGTCAGCCAGTTGATTAGCATCTGTCAGCCGCTTAATCAGCACCTGTCAGCAGCTTGATCAGCACCTATCAGCAGCTTTATCAGCGCCTATCAGATGCTTGATTAGCACGTGTCAGCTTGTTGATCAACACCTGTCAGCCTCTTCATTAGCAACTGTCAGCCAGTTGATCAGCGGCTGTCAGCCGCTTCATTAGTAACTGTCAGACAGTTGAACAGCACCTGTCAGCAGCTTGATAAACACGTGTGAGCCTCTTTATCAGCACCTAATCTGCCAAGCGATGATCATTTACTCACCCCCGCGTTCATCGCCTCAGCCTCTTGATCTGTTCCTACTCAGCCCCACGACCAGCGCCTACTCAGCCACGCGATCTGCGCCTGACTGCTACTTAATCAACGACTATCAGCCGCTTGATCAGCACCTGTCAACCACTATATCATCACCTGTCAGTCGCTTGATCAGCGCCTGTTAGCCGCTTTATCATCACATAAACAGCTGCATGATCAGCGCCTACCCAGCTGCTTGATCAGTACCAGTCAGCCAGTTGATCAGCACCTGTCAGCACCTTGATCAGTGCCTATAAGCTGCTTGATTAGCACCTGTCAGCCAGTTGATCAGCAACTCTCAGCCAGTTGATCAGAACCTGTAAGCCACTGGATCAGCGCAAGTTAGCCGTTTGATCATCGCCTTATCAGCTGCACGATCAGCTCTACTCAGCCGCTTGATCAGAACCTGTCAGCCAGTTGATCAGCACCTGTCAGCCGCTTGATCAGCACCTGTCAGAAGATTTATCAGCACCTATCAGCTGCTTGATTAGCACCTGTCAGCATGTTGATCAACACCTGTCGGCCGCTTCATTAGCAACTCTCATCCAGTTGATCAGCCACTGTCAGCCGCTGGATTAGCACCTGTCAGCCACTTGATCAGTGACTATCAGTCGCTTAACCAGCACTTGTCAACGACTTTATCAGCACCTGTCAGCCGCTTGATTAGTGCCTGTCAGCTGCTTGACCACTGCCCACTCAGCGATTGAAAAGCGCCAATGCAGCCGCGCGATAAGCACCAGGCAGCCGCCTGAAAATCACCTGTCAGCAGCTTGATCAGGGCCTATTAGCCACTTGATTAGCACCTGTCAGCTAGTTGATCAGCACCTGTCAGCCAATTGATCAGCACCTGTCAGCCGCTTCATTAGCACCTGTCAGCCAGTTGAACAGCACCTGTCAGCCCCTTGATCATCGCCTATCAGCCGTGTGATTAGCACCTGTCAGCCAGTTGATCAGCACCTGTCAGCCTCTTGATCAGAACCTGTCAGCAGCTTGATCATCGCCTATCAGCTACTTGATTAGCACTTGTCAGCCAGTTGATCAGCACCTGCCTACCGATTGATCAGTGCCTGTCAGCTGCTTGATCATTGTGTTCTCAGCTGCGCAATCAGCACCTATCAGCTGCTTGTTTAGCACCTGTCAGCCAGTTGATCAGCACCTGTCAGCACCTTGATCATCGCCTATCAGCCGCTTGATTAGCACCTGTCAGCCAGTTTATCAGCACCTCTCAGCCAGTTGATCAGCACCTGTCAGCAGATTGATCAGGGCCTATATGCCACTTGATCAGCAACTGTCAGCCAGTTGATCAGCACCTGTCAGCCAGTTGATCAGCACCTCTCAGCCAGTTGATCACCACCTGTAAGCCATTGGATCAGCACCTGTCAGCCGCTTGATCAGCACCTATCACCTGCTTAATTAACACTTCTCAGGCTGTTGATCAGCACCTGTCAGCCGCTTGATCAGCGCCTATCAGCTACTTGATTAGCACTTGTCAGCCAGTTGATCAGCACCTGCCTACCGATTGATCAGTGCCCGTCAGCTGCTTGATCATTGCGTTCTCAGCTGCGCAATCAGCACCTATCAGCTGCTTGTTTAGCACCTGTCAGCCAGTTGATCAGCACCTGTCAGCACCTTGATCTTCGCCTATCAGACGCTTGATTAGCACCTGTCAGCCAGTTGATTAGCACCTGTCAGCCGCTTAATCAGCACCTGTCAGCTGCTTGATCAGCACCTGTCAGCCGGTTGAACAGTGCCTATTCAGCCGCGCAAATAGCATCTCTCAGCCAGTTGATCTGCTCCTACTGAGCCGCACGATCAGCGCCTACTCAGCCGCCCGATCAGTGACTGTCAGCCTCTTGAGAAGTACCTGTCAGCCACTTGATCAGCACCTGTCAGCCGCTTGACAAACGCGTGTCAGCAGCTTGATCAGTACCTGTCAGCCACTTTATCAGCACCTGTCAGCCAATATATCAGCAACTCGCAACAGCTTGATCAGTGCCCGCTTAGCTGCGTAATCAGAGCCTACTCCGCCACAGGATCAGTGACCCTCAGCGGGCTGATCAGCGCCTGTCAGCGGCTTGATCATTTCCTGCTCTGATGGTCATTCAGCGCCTGGTCCACCACTAGATCAGTGCCTGTCAGCCCCTTGACCAGTGCCCACTCAGCTGATTGTTAAACTCATACGCATCCACGCGATAAGCGCCTGTCAGCCACTTGAGAAGCATCTGTCAGCAACTTGATCAGTACCTGTCAGGCAGTTGATCAGCACCTGTCAGCCACTTCATTTGCACCTGTCAGCCACTTTATCCGCAACTGTCAGGCGCTAGGGCAGCCCCTATAAGCAGCTTGATCATTAACTGTCAGCCACATTATCAGCACGTGTTAGCCGCTGTATCAGAACCTGTCAACCGCTTGATCAGCACCTGTCAGCAGCTTTATCAGCACCTATCAGCTGCTTGATTAGCCCCTGTCAGCCACTTGATCAGCAATTGTCAGCCGCTTGTTATGCACCTGTCAGCAGCTTGATCAGCGCTTGACCACTTTCCACTCAGCCGATTGAAAAGCAAAGACTCAACCACGTGAAGAGCATCTTCCAGCCAGTTGATCTGTGCCTACTGAGCCCTGCAGTCAGTGCCTACACAGCTGCCCGATCAGTGCTTGTCAGCCGCTTGACAAGTACCTGTCAGCCACTTGATCAGCACCTGTCAGCAGCTTGATGTGCACCTATCAGCCGCTTGATTAGTACCTGTCAGCCAGTTGACCAGCACCTGTCAACCGCTTGGTCAGCGCCTATCAGTGGCTTGATTAGCCCCTGTCAGCCAGTTGATCAGCAATTGTCAGCCACTTGTTAAGCACCTGTCAGCAGCTTGATCAGCGCTTGACCACTTTCCACTCAGCCGATTGAAAAGCACTGACTCAGCCATGCGAATAGCATCTTTCAACCTGTTTATCTCTGCCTACTGAGCCCCGCAGTCAGTGCCTACTCAGCCGCTTGATCAGAACCTGTCAGGCAGTTGATCAGCACCAGTCAGCCGCTTGATCGTTTCCTGCTCTGCTGGTCATTCAGCTCCTGGTCATCCACTTGATCAGTGCCTGTCAGCCGCTTGAGAAGTACCTGGCAGCCACTTAACAGCACCTAATCAGCCACGCGATCATCATTTACTCAGCCGCACGATCATCGCCTCAGCCGCTTCATCTTTGTCTACTCAGCCCCGCGATCAGCGCCTACTCAGCCGTGCGAGGTGCGCCTGGCAGACACTTGAGAAGTACTGTCAGCCACTTTATCAGCGACTATCAGTCGCTTGATCAGCACCTGTCAACGACTTTATCAGCACCTGTCCGCCGCTTGATTAGTGCCTGTCAGCTGCTTGACCACTGCCCACTCAGCCGATTGAAAAGCGCCAATGCAGCCGCGCGATAAGCACCAGGCAGCCGCCTGAAAATCACCTGTCAGCAGCTTGAAAAGGGCCTATTAGCCACTTGATTAGCACCTGTCAGCTAGTTGATCAGCACCTGTCAGCCAATTGATCAGCACCTGTCAGGTGCTTCATTAGCACCTGTCAGCCAGTTGAACAGCACCTGTCAGCTCCTTGATCATCGCCTATCAGACGTGTGATTAGCACCTGTCAGCCAGTTGATCAGAACCTGTCAGCAGCTTGATCATCGCCTATCAGCTACTTGATTAGCACCTGTCAGCCAGATGATCAGCACCTGTCAGCAGCTTGAGCAGCGAGTATCAGCTGCTTGATCAGCACCTCTCAGCCAGTTGATCAGCACCTGTCAGCATATTTATCAGGGCCTATCAGCCACTTGATCAGCAACTGTCAGCCAGTTGATCAGCACCTGTCAGCCAGTTGATCAGCACCTCTCAGCCAGTTGATCACCACCTGTAAGCCACTGGATCAGCACCTGTCAGCCGCTTGATCAGCACCATTCAGCAGCTTGATCGGCACCTATCAGCTGCTTAATTAACACTTCTCAGGCTGTTGATCAGCACCTGTCAGCCGCTTGATCAGCACCTATCAGCCGCTTCATTAGCACCTGTCAGCCAGTTGATTAGCACCTGTCAGCCGCTTAATCAGCACCTGTCAGCAGCTTGATCAGCACCTGTCAGCAGCTTGATCAGCACCTAACAGCTGCTTGATTAGCACCTGTCAGCATGTTGATCAACACCTGTCATCCGCTTCATTAGCAACTGTCAGCGAGTTGATCAGCACCTGTGAGATGCTTGATCAGCATCTGTAAGCCGCTTAAACAGCGCCCTCCATCTGCTTGATAAGTGCATTCTCAGCTGCGCGATCAACGACTACTCAGCCGCGAATCATCTCCTACACAGCCGCGTGATCATAGTCTGTCAGCCATTTCATCAGAGACTGTCAGACGCTTGATCAGCGCCTAATCACCCCCTCCATCAGCGCCTATTGAGCGGCGCGATCAGCACCTGTCAGCCGCTTGATCAGCGATTATCAGCCGCTAGATCAACATCTGTCAACAACTTTATCAGCACCTGTCAGCCCCTTGATCAGAACCTGTCAGCAGCTTGATCATCGCCTATCAGCTACTTGATTAGCACTTGTCAGCCAGTTGATCAGCACCTGCCTACCGATTGATCAGTGCCTGTCAGCTGCTTGATCATTGTGTTCTCAGCTGTGCAATCAGCACCTATCAGCTGCTTGTTTAGCACCTGTCAGCCAGTTGATCAGCACCTGTCAGCACCTTGATCATCGCCTATCAGCCGCTTGATTAGCACCTGTCAGGCAGTTTATCAGCACCTCTCAGCCAGTTGATCAGCACCTGTCAGCAGATTGATCAGGGCCTATATGCCACTTGATCAGCAACTGTCAGCCAGTTGATCAGCACCTGTCAGCCAGTTGATCAGCACCTCTCAGCCAGTTGATCACCACCTGTAAGCCATTGGATCAGCACCTGTCAGCCGCTTGATCAGCACCTATCACCTGCTTAATTAACACTTCTCAGGCTGTTGATCAGCACCTGTCAGCCGCTTGATCAGCGCCTATCAGCCGCTTGATTAGCACCTGTCAGCCAGTTGATTAGCACCTGTCAGCCGCTTAATCAGCACCTGTCAGCTGCTTGATCAGCACCTGTCAGCCGGTTGAACAGTGCCTATTCAGCCGCGCAAATAGCATCTCTCAGCCAGTTGATCTGCTCCTACTGAGCCGCACGATCAGCGCCTACTCAGCCGCCCGATCAGTGACTGTCAGCCTCTTGAGAAGTACCTGTCAGCCACTTGATCAGCACCTGTCAGCCGCTTGACAAACGCGTGTCAGCAGCTTGATCAGTACCTGTCAGCCACTTTATCAGCACCTGTCAGCCAATATATCAGCAACTCGCAACAGCTTGATCAGTGCCCGCTTAGCTGCGTAATCAGAGCCTACTCCGCCACAGGATCAGTGACCCTCAGCGGGCTGATCAGCGCCTGTCAGCGGCTTGATCATTTCCTGCTCTGATGGTCATTCAGCGCCTGGTCCACCACTAGATCAGTGCCTGTCAGCCCCTTGACCAGTGCCCACTCAGCTGATTGTTAAACTCATACGCATCCACGCGATAAGCGCCTGTCAGCCACTTGAGAAGCATCTGTCAGCAACTTGATCAGTACCTGTCAGGCAGTTGATCAGCACCTGTCAGCCACTTCATTTGCACCTGTCAGCCACTTTATCCGCAACTGTCAGGCGCTAGGGCAGCCCCTATAAGCAGCTTGATCATTAACTGTCAGCCACATTATCAGCACGTGTTAGCCGCTGTATCAGAACCTGTCAACCGCTTGATCAGCACCTGTCAGCAGCTTTATCAGCACCTATCAGCTGCTTGATTAGCCCCTGTCAGCCACTTGATCAGCAATTGTCAGCCGCTTGTTATGCACCTGTCAGCAGCTTGATCAGCGCTTGACCACTTTCCACTCAGCCGATTGAAAAGCAAAGACTCAACCACGTGAAGAGCATCTTCCAGCCAGTTGATCTGTGCCTACTGAGCCCTGCAGTCAGTGCCTACACAGCTGCCCGATCAGTGCTTGTCAGCCGCTTGACAAGTACCTGTCAGCCACTTGATCAGCACCTGTCAGCAGCTTGATGTGCACCTATCAGCCGCTTGATTAGTACCTGTCAGCCAGTTGACCAGCACCTGTCAACCGCTTGGTCAGCGCCTATCAGTGGCTTGATTAGCCCCTGTCAGCCAGTTGATCAGCAATTGTCAGCCACTTGTTAAGCACCTGTCAGCAGCTTGATCAGCGCTTGACCACTTTCCACTCAGCCGATTGAAAAGCACTGACTCAGCCATGCGAATAGCATCTTTCAACCTGTTTATCTCTGCCTACTGAGCCCCGCAGTCAGTGCCTACTCAGCCGCTTGATCAGAACCTGTCAGGCAGTTGATCAGCACCAGTCAGCCGCTTGATCGTTTCCTGCTCTGCTGGTCATTCAGCTCCTGGTCATCCACTTGATCAGTGCCTGTCAGCCGCTTGAGAAGTACCTGGCAGCCACTTAACAGCACCTAATCAGCCACGCGATCATCATTTACTCAGCCGCACGATCATCGCCTCAGCCGCTTCATCTTTGTCTACTCAGCCCCGCGATCAGCGCCTACTCAGCCGTGCGAGGTGCGCCTGGCAGACACTTGAGAAGTACTGTCAGCCACTTTATCAGCGACTATCAGTCGCTTGATCAGCACCTGTCAACGACTTTATCAGCACCTGTCCGCCGCTTGATTAGTGCCTGTCAGCTGCTTGACCACTGCCCACTCAGCCGATTGAAAAGCGCCAATGCAGCCGCGCGATAAGCACCAGGCAGCCGCCTGAAAATCACCTGTCAGCAGCTTGAAAAGGGCCTATTAGCCACTTGATTAGCACCTGTCAGCTAGTTGATCAGCACCTGTCAGCCAATTGATCAGCACCTGTCAGGTGCTTCATTAGCACCTGTCAGCCAGTTGAACAGCACCTGTCAGCTCCTTGATCATCGCCTATCAGACGTGTGATTAGCACCTGTCAGCCAGTTGATCAGAACCTGTCAGCAGCTTGATCATCGCCTATCAGCTACTTGATTAGCACCTGTCAGCCAGATGATCAGCACCTGTCAGCAGCTTGAGCAGCGAGTATCAGCTGCTTGATCAGCACCTCTCAGCCAGTTGATCAGCACCTGTCAGCATATTTATCAGGGCCTATCAGCCACTTGATCAGCAACTGTCAGCCAGTTGATCAGCACCTGTCAGCCAGTTGATCAGCACCTCTCAGCCAGTTGATCACCACCTGTAAGCCACTGGATCAGCACCTGTCAGCCGCTTGATCAGCACCATTCAGCAGCTTGATCGGCACCTATCAGCTGCTTAATTAACACTTCTCAGGCTGTTGATCAGCACCTGTCAGCCGCTTGATCAGCACCTATCAGCCGCTTCATTAGCACCTGTCAGCCAGTTGATTAGCACCTGTCAGCCGCTTAATCAGCACCTGTCAGCAGCTTGATCAGCACCTGTCAGCAGCTTGATCAGCACCTAACAGCTGCTTGATTAGCACCTGTCAGCATGTTGATCAACACCTGTCATCCGCTTCATTAGCAACTGTCAGCGAGTTGATCAGCACCTGTGAGATGCTTGATCAGCATCTGTAAGCCGCTTAAACAGCGCCCTCCATCTGCTTGATAAGTGCATTCTCAGCTGCGCGATCAACGACTACTCAGCCGCGAATCATCTCCTACACAGCCGCGTGATCATAGTCTGTCAGCCATTTCATCAGAGACTGTCAGACGCTTGATCAGCGCCTAATCACCCCCTCCATCAGCGCCTATTGAGCGGCGCGATCAGCACCTGTCAGCCGCTTGATCAGCGATTATCAGCCGCTAGATCAACATCTGTCAACAACTTTATCAGCACCTGTCAGCCCCTTGATCAGAACCTGTCAGCAGCTTGATCATCGCCTATCAGCTACTTGATTAGCACTTGTCAGCCAGTTGATCAGCACCTGCCTACCGATTGATCAGTGCCTGTCAGCTGCTTGATCATTGTGTTCTCAGCTGTGCAATCAGCACCTATCAGCTGCTTGTTTAGCACCTGTCAGCCAGTTGATCAGCACCTGTCAGCACCTTGATCATCGCCTATCAGCCGCTTGATTAGCACCTGTCAGGCAGTTTATCAGCACCTCTCAGCCAGTTGATCAGCACCTGTCAGCAGATTGATCAGGGCCTATATGCCACTTGATCAGCAACTGTCAGCCAGTTGATCAGCACCTGTCAGCCAGTTGATCAGCACCTCTCAGCCAGTTGATCACCACCTGTAAGCCATTGGATCAGCACCTGTCAGCCGCTTGATCAGCACCTATCACCTGCTTAATTAACACTTCTCAGGCTGTTGATCAGCACCTGTCAGCCGCTTGATCAGCGCCTATCAGCCGCTTGATTAGCACCTGTCAGCCAGTTGATTAGCACCTGTCAGCCGCTTAATCAGCACCTGTCAGCTGCTTGATCAGCACCTGTCAGCCGGTTGAACAGTGCCTATTCAGCCGCGCAAATAGCATCTCTCAGCCAGTTGATCTGCTCCTACTGAGCCGCACGATCAGCGCCTACTCAGCCGCCCGATCAGTGACTGTCAGCCTCTTGAGAAGTACCTGTCAGCCACTTGATCAGCACCTGTCAGCCGCTTGACAAACGTGTGTCAGCAGCTTGATCAGTACCTGTCAGCCACTTTATCAGCACCTGTCAGCCAATATATCAGCAACTCGCAACAGCTTGATCAGTGCCCGCTTAGCTGCGTAATCAGAGCCTACTCCGCCACAGGATCAGTGACCCTCAGCGGGCTGATCAGCGCCTGTCAGCGGCTTGATCATTTCCTGCTCTGATGGTCATTCAGCGCCTGGTCCACCACTAGATCAGTGCCTGTCAGCCCCTTGACCAGTGCCCACTCAGCTGATTGTTAAACTCATACGCATCCACGCGATAAGCGCCTGTCAGCCACTTGAGAAGCATCTGTCAGCAACTTGATCAGTACCTGTCAGGCAGTTGATCAGCACCTGTCAGCCACTTCATTTGCACCTGTCAGCCACTTTATCCGCAACTGTCAGGCGCTAGGGCAGCCCCTATAAGCAGCTTGATCATTAACTGTCAGCCACATTATCAGCACGTGTTAGCCGCTGTATCAGAACCTGTCAACCGCTTGATCAGCACCTGTCAGCAGCTTTATCAGCACCTATCAGCTGCTTGATTAGCCCCTGTCAGCCACTTGATCAGCAATTGTCAGCCGCTTGTTATGCACCTGTCAGCAGCTTGATCAGCGCTTGACCACTTTCCACTCAGCCGATTGAAAAGCAAAGACTCAACCACGTGAAGAGCATCTTCCAGCCAGTTGATCTGTGCCTACTGAGCCCCGCAGTCAGTGCCTACACAGCTGCCCGATCAGTGCTTGTCAGCCGCTTGACAAGTACCTGTCAGCCACTTGATCAGCACCTGTCAGCAGCTTGATGTGCACCTATCAGCCGCTTGATTAGTACCTGTCAGCCAGTTGACCAGCACCTGTCAACCGCTTGGTCAGCGCCTATCAGTGGCTTGATTAGCCCCTGTCAGCCAGTTGATCAGCAATTGTCAGCCACTTGTTAAGCACCTGTCAGCAGCTTGATCAGCGCTTGACCACTTTCCACTCAGCCGATTGAAAAGCACTGACTCAGCCATGCGAATAGCATCTTTCAGCCTGTTTATCTCTGCCTACTGAGCCCCGCAGTCAGTGCCTACTCAGCCGCTTGATCAGAACCTGTCAGGCAGTTGATCAGCACCAGTCAGCCGCTTGATCGTTTCCTGCTCTGCTGGTCATTCAGCTCCTGGTCATCCACTTGATCAGTGCCTGTCAGCCGCTTGAGAAGTACCTGGCAGCCACTTAACAGCACCTAATCAGCCACGCGATCATCATTTACTCAGCCGCACGATCATCGCCTCAGCCGCTTCATCTTTGTCTACTCAGCCCCGCGATCAGCGCCTACTCAGCCGTGCGAGGTGCGCCTGGCAGACACTTGAGAAGTACTGTCAGCCACTTTATCAGCGACTATCAGTCGCTTGATCAGCACCTGTCAACGACTTTATCAGCACCTGTCCGCCGCTTGATTAGTGCCTGTCAGCTGCTTGACCACTGCCCACTCAGCCGATTGAAAAGCGCCAGTGCAGCCGCGCGATAAGCACCAGGCAGCCGCCTGAAAATCACCTGTCAGCAGCTTGATCAGGGCCTATTAGCCACTTGATTAGCACCTGTCAGCTAGTTGATCAGCACCTGTCAGCCAATTGATCAGCACCTGTCAGCCGCTTCATTAGCACCTGTCAGCCAGTTGAACAGCACCTGTCAGCTCCTTGATCATCGCCTATCAGACGTGTGATTAGCACCTGTCAGCCAGTTGATCAGAACCTGTCAGCAGCTTGATCATCGCCTATCAGCTACTTGATTAGCACCTGTCAGCCAGATGATCAGCACCTGTCAGCAGCTTGAGCAGCGAGTATCAGCTGCTTGATCAGCACCTCTCAGCCAGTTGATCAGCACCTGTCAGCATATTTATCAGGGCCTATCAGCCACTTGATCAGCAACTGTCAGCCAGTTGATCAGCACCTGTCAGCCAGTTGATCAGCACCTCTCAGCCAGTTGATCACCACCTGTAAGCCACTGGATCAGCACCTGTCAGCCGCTTGATCAGCACCATTCAGCAGCTTGATCGGCACCTATCAGCTGCTTAATTAACACTTCTCAGGCTGTTGATCAGCACCTGTCAGCCGCTTGATCAGCACCTATCAGCCGCTTCATTAGCACCTGTCAGCCAGTTGATTAGCACCTGTCAGCCGCTTAATCAGCACCTGTCAGCAGCTTGATCAGCACCTGTCAGCAGCTTGATCAGCACCTAACAGCTGCTTGATTAGCACCTGTCAGCATGTTGATCAACACCTGTCATCCGCTTCATTAGCAACTGTCAGCGAGTTGATCAGCACCTGTGAGATGCTTGATCAGCATCTGTAAGCCGCTTAAACAGCGCCCTCCATCTGCTTGATAAGTGCATTCTCAGCTGCGCGATCAACGACAACTCAGCCGCGAATCATCTCCTACACAGCCGCGTGATCATAGTCTGTCAGCCATTTCATCAGAGACTGTCAGACGCTTGATCAGCGCCTAATCACCCCCTCCATCAGCGCCTATTGAGCGGCGCGATCAGCACCTGTCAGCCGCTTGATCAGCGATTATCAGCCGCTAGATCAACATCTGTCAACAACTTTATCAGCACCTGTCAGCCCCTTGATCAGAACCTGTCAGCAGCTTGATCATCGCCTATCAGCTACTTGATTAGCACTTGTCAGCCAGTTGATCAGCACCTGCCTACCGATTGATCAGTGCCTGTCAGCTGCTTGATCATTGTGTTCTCAGCTGCGCAATCAGCACCTATCAGCTGCTTGTTTAGCACCTGTCAGCCAGTTGATCAGCACCTGTCAGCACCTTGATCATCGCCTATCAGCTGCTTGATTAGCACCTGTCAGCCAGTTTATCAGCACCTCTCAGCCAGTTGATCAGCACCTGTCAGCAGATTGATCAGGGCCTATATGCCACTTGATCAGCAACTGTCAGCCAGTTGATCAGCACCTGTCAGCCAGTTGATCAGCACCTCTCAGCCAGTTGATCACCACCTGTAAGCCATTGGATCAGCACCTGTCAGCCGCTTGATCAGCACCTATCACCTGCTTAATTAACACTTCTCAGGCTGTTGATCAGCACCTGTCAGCCGCTTGATCAGCGCCTATCAGCCGCTTGATTAGCACCTGTCAGCCAGTTGATTAGCACCTGTCAGCCGCTTAATCAGCACCTGTCAGCTGCTTGATCAGCACCTGTCAGCCGGTTGAACAGTGCCTATTCAGCCGCGCAAATAGCATCTCTCAGCCAGTTGATCTGCTCCTACTGAGCCGCACGATCAGCGCCTACTCAGCCGCCCGATCAGTGACTGTCAGCCTCTTGAGAAGTACCTGTCAGCCACTTGATCAGCACCTGTCAGCCGCTTGACAAACGCGTGTCAGCAGCTTGATCAGTACCTGTCAGCCACTTTATCAGCACCTGTCAGCCAATATATCAGCAACTCGCAACAGCTTGATCAGTGCCCGCTTAGTTGCGTAATCAGAGCCTACTCCGCCACAGGATCAGTGACCCTCAGCGGGCTGATCAGCGCCTGTCAGCGGCTTGATGTGCACCTATCAGCCGCTTGATTAGTACCTGTCAGCCAGTTGACCAGCACCTGTCAACCGCTTGGTCAGCGCCTATCAGTGGCTTGATTAGCCCCTGTCAGCCAGTTGATCAGCAATTGTCAGCCACTTGTTAAGCACCTGTCAGCAGCTTGATCAGCGCTTGACCACTTTCCACTCAGCCGATTGAAAAGCACTGACTCAGCCATGCGAATAGCATCTTTCAGCCTGTTTATCTCTGCCTACTGAGCCCCGCAGTCAGTGCCTACTCAGCCGCTTGATCAGAACCTGTCAGGCAGTTGATCAGCACCAGTCAGCCGCTTGATCGTTTCCTGCTCTGCTGGTCATTCAGCTCCTGGTCATCCACTTGATCAGTGCCTGTCAGCCGCTTGAGAAGTACCTGGCAGCCACTTAACAGCACCTAATCAGCCACGCGATCATCATTTACTCAGCCGCACGATCATCGCCTCAGCCGCTTCATCTTTGTCTACTCAGCCCCGCGATCAGCGCCTACTCAGCTGCCCGATCAGTGTCTGTCAGCCGCTTGAGAAGTACTGTCAGCCACTTGATCAGCATCTGTCAGCCCCTTAATCAGCGCCTATCAGCCGCTTGATCAGCACCTGTCAGCCACTTGATCAGCACCTGTCAGCAGCTTGATAAACGCGTGTCAGCCTCTTGATCAGCACCTAATCTGCCAAGCGATGATCATTTACTCAGCCCCGCGTTCATTGCCTCAACCTCTTGATCTGTGCCTACTCAGCCCCACGACCAGCGCCTACTTAGCCACGTGATCTACGCCTGACAGCTACTTAATCAACGACTATCAGTCGCTTGATCAGCACCTGTCAACCACTTTATCATCACCTGTCAGCCGCTTGATCAGCGCCTGTTAGCCGCTTTATCATCACATAATCAGCTGCATGATCAGCGCTTAATCAGATGCTTGATCAGTTCCAGTCAGCCAGTTGATCAGCACCTGTCTGCACCATGATCAGCGCCTATAAGCTGCTTGATTAGCACCTGTCAGCCAGTTGATCAGCAACTCTCAGCCAGTTGATCAGAACCTGTAAGACACTGGATCAGCGCAAGTTAGCCGCTTGATCATCGCCTTATCAGCTGCACGATCAGCACCTACTCAGCCGCTTGATCAGAACCTGTCAGCCAGTTGATCAGCACCTGTCAGCCACTTGATCAGCACCTGTCAGCAGCTTTATCAGCACCTATCAGCTGCTTGATTAGCACCTGTCAGCATGTTGATCAACACCTGTCAGCCGCTTCATTAGCAACTCTCAGCCAGTTGATCAGCCACTTTCAGCCGCTGGATTAGCACCTGTCAGCCAGTTGATCAACACCTGTCAGCTGCTTCATCAGCACCTGTAAGCCGCTTAAACAGCGCCTGCGAAACCGCTTAATCAATGCCTGTCAGCGCTTGATCAGTGCCTTCTCAGCTGTGCGATCAATGCCTACTGAGCCTCGAATAAGCCCCTACACAGCCACGTGATCATAGTCTGACTGCCGCTTGATCAGAAACTGTCAGACGCTTGTTCAGCGCATAATCACCCCCTCGATCAGTGCCTATTGAGCGGCGCAAGAAGCACCTGTCAGCTGCTTGACAAGCACCTATAAACCACTTGATCAACACCTAATTAGCTTCGCTATCAGTATTTATTGAGCCATGCGATCATCGTCTCAGCCGCATGATCTGTGCCTAGTGAGCCCCGCGATCAGTGCCTACTCAGCCGTGCGATATGTGCCTGACAGCCGAATGGGAAGTACTGTCAGCGCTTGATCAGCGATCATCAGACGCTAGATTAGAATCTGCCAACGACTTTATCAGCACCTTTCAGCCGCTTGATTAATGCCTGTTAGCCGCTTGGTCAGCGATTATCAGCCGCTAGATCAACATCTGTCAACGACATTATCAGCACCTGTCAGCCGCATGATCAGCGCCTGTCAACCTCTTTATCATCGCCTAATCAGCTGCGTGATCAGTGCCTACTCAAACGCTTGATCAGTACCTGTCAGCCACATTATCAGCACCTGTCAGCCACTCTATCAGCACCTGTCAACTGCTTGATCAGCGACCACTTTGCTGCGTGATCAGATCCTACTCAGCCACGTGATGCGTGACCCTCAGCTGGCTGATCAGCGCCTGTCAGCTGCTTGATCAGTTCCTGCTCTGATAGTCATTCAGCGCCTGGTCGACCACTAGATCAGTGTCTCTCAGCCCCTTGACCAGTGCCCACTCAGCTGATTGAAAAGCGCCAATGCAGCCGCATTATAAGCACCAGTCAGCCGCCTGAAAATCACCTGTCAGCAGCTTGATCAGGGCCTATAGGCCACTTGATTAGCATCTGTCAGCTAGTTGATCAGCACCTGTCAGCCAATTGATCAGCACCTGCCAGCCGCTTCATTAGCACCTGTCAGCCAGTTGATCAGTACCTGTTAGCCTCTTGATCAGAACCTGTCAGCAGCTTGATCATCGCCTATCAGCTACTTGATTAGCACTTGTCAGCCAGTTGATCAGCACCTGCCTACCGATTGATCAGTGCCTGTCAGCTGCTTGATCATTGCATTCTCAGCTGCGCAATCAGCACCTATCAGCTGCTTGTTTAGCACCTGTCAGCCAGTTGATCAGCACCTGTCAGCACCTTGAGCAGCGAGTATCAGCTGCTTGATCAGCACCTGACACCAAGTTGATCAGCACCTGTCAGCAGATTGATCAGGGCCTACCAGCCACTTGATTAGCACCTGTCAGCCAGGTGATCAGCACCTGAGAGTCGCTTCATTAGCACCTGTCAGCCAGTTGATCTGCACGGGTCATCCGCTTGATCAGCACCTGTCAGCAGGTTGATCAGTGCGTATCAGCTGCTTGATTAACACCTTTCAGTCTATTGATCATCACCTGCCAACCGCTAGATCAGCCCCCACTTTGCTGCATGAACAGAGCCTACTCAGCCACGCGGTCAGTGACGCTCAGCCGGTTGATCTTCTCCTGTCAGGCGCTTGATCATTTCCTGCTCTGCTGGTCATTCAGTGCCTGGTCAACCACATGATCAGTGTCAGTCAGCCGCTTGACCACTGCCCACTCAGCAGATTGAAATGCGCCTACGCAGCCGAGCGATAAGCGCCTGTCAGCCGCTTTACAAGCACCTGTAAACCACTTGATCAACACTCACTGAGCTGTGCTATCAGTGCTTAATCAGCCGCGAGATCAGTGTCTGTCAGCTGCTTGATCAGGACCTGTCAGCCGGTTGAACAGTGCCTATGCAGCTGCACAAATAGCATCTCTCAGCCAGTTGATCTGCTCCTACTGAGCCCCATGATCAGCGCCTACTCAGCCGCCCGATCAGTGACTGTCAGCCTCTTGAGAAGTACCTGTCAGCCACTTGATCAGCACCTGTCAGCCGCTTGATAAACGCGTGTCAGCAGCTTGATCAGTACCTGTCAGCCACTTGATCAGCACCTGTCAGCCAATATATCAGCAACTCTCAACAGCTTGATCAGTGCCCGCTTAGCTGCGTAATCAGAGCCTACTCCGCCACAGGATCAGTGACCCTCAGCGGGCTGATCAGCGCCTGTCAGCGGCTTGATCATTTCCTGCTCTGATGGTCATTCAGCGCCTGGTCCACCACTAGATCAGTGCCTGTCAGCCCCTTGACCAGTGCCCACTCAGCTGATTGGTAAACGCATACGCATCCACGCGATAAGCGCCTGCCAGCCACTTGAGAAGCATCTGTCAGCAACTTGATCAGTACCTGTCAGTCAGTTGATCAGCACCTGTCAGCCACTTCATTTGCACCTCTCAGCCACTTTATCAGCAACTGTCAGGCGCTAGGGCAGCCCCTATAAGCAGCTTGATCATTAACTGTCAGCCACATTATCAGCACGTGTTAGCCGCTGTATCAGAACCTGTCAACCGCTTGATCAGCACCTGTCAGCAGCTTTATCAGCACCTATCAGCTGCTTGATTAGCCCCTGTCAGCCACTTGATCAGCAAAATCAGCCGCTTGTTATGCACCTGTCAGCAGTTTGATCAGCGCTTGACCATTTTCCACTCAGCCGATTGAAAAGCAAAGACTCAACCGCGTGAATATCATCTTTCAGCCAGTTGATCTGTGCCTACTGAGCCCTGCAGTCAGTGCCTACACAGCTGCCCGATCAGTGCTTGTCAGCCGCTTGACAAGTACCTGTCAGCCACTTGATCAGCACCTGTCAGCAGGTTGATGTGCACCTATCAACCTCTTGATTAGCACCTGTCAGCCAGTTGACCAGCACCTGTGGGCCACTTGATTAGCGCCTATCAGTGGCTTGATTAGCCCCTGTCAGCCAGTTGATGAGCAATTGTCAGCCGCTTGTTAAGCACCTGTCAGCAGCTTGATCAGCGCTTGACCACTTTCCACTCAGCCGATTGAAAAGCACTGACTCAGCCACGCGAATAGCATCTTTCAGCCAGTTGATCTGTGCCCACTGAGCCCCGCAGTCAGTGCCTACACAGCCGCCCGATCAGTGCTTGTCAGCCGCTTGACAAGTACCTGTCAGCCAGTTGATCAGCACCTGTCAGCTGCTTGATCAGCACCTATAAGCCACTTAAACAGTGCCTGCCAGCCACTTGATCAGTGCCTTCTCAGCTGCGGGATCAATACCTACTCAGCAGCGAATCAGCCCCTACACAGCCGCGTGATCATACTCTGTCGGCCGCCTGATCAGAGACGGTCAGCCGCTTGATCAGCGCCTATTGAGCGGCGCGATCAGCACCTGTCAGCCGCTTGACAAGCTCCTATGAACCACTTGATCAACACCTAATTAGATTCACTATCAGTATTTACTGAGCCATGGGATCATCGCCTCAGCCGCATGATCTGTTCCTACTCAGCCCCGTGATCAGTGCCTACTCAGCCGTGCGATATGTGCCTGACAGCCGATTGAGAAGTACTGTCAGCCGCTTGATCAGCAATTATCAGCCGTTATCAGCATCTCTCAACGACTTTATCAGCACCTTTCAGCCGCTTGATCAGCGCCTGTCAGCCGCTTGATCAGCGATTATCAGCCTCTAGATCAACATCTGTCAACGACTTTATCACCACCGGTCAGCCGCTTGATCAGCACCTAGAAGCCGCTTTATCATCGCCTAATCAGCGGTGCGATCAGCACCTACTCATCCACTTGATCAGTACCTGTCCGCCACTATATCAGCAGCTGTCAACTGCTTGATCAGCTACCACTTTGCTGCGTGATCAGTTCCTACTCAGCCTCGTGATCAGTGACCCTCAGCGGTTTTATCAGCGCCTGTCAGCCGCTTGATCATTTCCTGCTCTTCTGATCATTCAGCGCCTGGTCAACCACTTCATCAGTGCCTGTCAGCCTCTTGACCAGTGCCCACTCAGTTGATTGAAAAGCGCCTACGCGGCCCGATAAGTGCCTCACAGCCGCTTGAAAAGCACCTGTCAGAAGCTTGATCAGGGCCTATCAGCCACTTGAATAGTACCTATCAGCCAGTTGATCAGCACCTGTCAGCTCGTTGATCAGCGCCTATCAGCCGCTTCATGAGCGCCTATCAGCCGCTTGATCTGCACCTGTCAGCCGCTTGGTGAGCGCCTATCAGCTCTTGATCAGCGCCTTTTAGCTACTTTTTCATCGTCTAATCAGCTGCATGATCAGGGCCTACTCACCAGCTTGATCAGTACCAGTCAGCCAGTTGATCAGCACCTGTCAGCAGCTTGATAAACGCGTGTCAGCCTCTTGACCAGCCACTAATCAGCTACGCGATCATCATTTACTCAACCGCACGATCATCGCTTCAGCCGATTGATCTGTGTCTATTCAGCCCCGCGATCAGCGCCTACTCAGCCGTGCGATGTGCGCCTGACAGACACTTGAGAAGTACTGTCAGCCACTTTATCAGCGACTATCAGTCGCTTGATCAGCACCTGTCAACGACTTTATCAGCACCTGTCAGCCGCTTGATTAGTGCCTGTCAGCTGCTTGACCACTGCCCACTCAGCCGATTGAAAAGCGCCAATGCAGCCGCGCGATAAGCACCAGTCAGCCGCCTGAAAATCACCTGTCAGCAGCTTGATCAGGGCCTATTAGCCACTTGATTAGCACCTGTCAGCTAGTTGATCAGCACCTGTCAGCCAGTTGAACAGCACCTGTCAGCAGCTTGATCATCGCCTATCAGCTACTTGATTAGCACTTGTCAGCCAGTTGATCAGCACCTGCCTACCGATTGATCAGTGCCTGTCAGCTGCTTGATCATTGCATTCTCAGCTGCGCAATCAGCACCTATCAGCTGCTTGTTTAGCACCTGTCAGCCAGTTGATCAGCACCTGTCAGCACCTTGATCATCGCCTATCAGCTACTTGATTAGCACTTGTCAGCCAGTTGATCAGCACCTGCCTACCGATTGATCAGTGCCTGTCAGCTGCTTGATCATTGCATTCTCAGCTGCGCAATCAGCACCTATCAGCTGCTTGTTTAGCACCTGTCAGCCAGTTGATCAGCACCTGTCAGCCCCTTGATCATCGCCTATCAGCCGTGTGATTAGCACCTGTCAGCCAGTTGAACAGCACCTGTCAGCAGCTTGATCATCGCCTATCAGCTACTTGATTAGCACTTGTCAGCCAGTTGATCAGCACCTGCCTACCGATTGATCAGTGCCTGTCAGCTGCTTGATCATTGCATTCTCAGCTGCGCAATCAGCACCTATCAGCTGCTTGTTTAGCACCTGTCAGCCAGTTGATCAGCACCTGTCAGCACCTTGATCATCGCGTATCAGCCGCTTGATTAGCACCTGTCAGCCAGATGATCAGCACCTGTCAGCAGCTTGAGCAGCGAGTATCAGCTGCTTGATCAGCACCTGTCAGCCAGTTGATCAGCACCTGTCCGCAGATTGATCAGGGCCTATCAGCCACTTGATTAGCACCTGTCAGCCAGTTGATCAGCACCTGAGAGTCGCTTCATTAGCACCTGTCATCTGTTTGATCAGCACCTGTCAGCAGCTTTATCAGCACCTATCAGCTGCTTGATTAGCACCTGTCAGCATGTTGATCAACACCTGTCAGCCGCTTCATTAGCAACTGTCAGCCAGTTGATCAGCACCTGTCAGCTGCTTGATCATCACCTGTAAGCCGCTTAAACAGCGCATGCCAGCCGCTTCATCAGTGCCTGTCAGCTGCTTGATCATTGCCTTCTCAGCTGCGCGATCAGCGCCTACTCAGCCCCTATACAGCCACGTGATCAGAGTCTGTCAGCCTCTATATCAGAGTCGGTCATCCGCTTGATCAGCACCTGTCAGCAGGTTGAAGAGTGCCTACTCAGCCGCGCGAATTGCATCTCTCAGCCAGTTGATCTGCGCCTACTGAGCCCTGCAATCAGCACATACTCAGCCGCCCGATCAGTGCCTGTCAGATGCTTGAGAAGTACCTGTCAGCCAGTTGAGCAGCACCTCTTAGCTAGTTGATCACCACCTGTAAGCCACTGGATCAGAACCTGCCAGCCGATTCATCAGCAACGTTCAGCATTTTGATCAGCACCTATCAGCTGCTTATTTAACGCTTCTCAGCCAGTTGATCAGCACCTGTTAGCCGCTTGATCAGCGCCTATCAGCCGCTTGATTAGCACCTGTCTAGCCAGTTGATTAGCACCTGTCATCCGATAAATCAGCACCTGTAAGCAGCTTGATCAGCACCTGTCAGCATCTTTATCAGCACCTATCAGCTGCTTGATTAGCACCTGTCAGCATGTTGATCAACACCTGTCAGCTGCTGGATTAGCACCTGTCAGCCAGTTGATCAGCACCTGTCAGCTACTTGATCAGCACCTGTAAGCCGCTTAAACAGCGCCTGCCAGCCACTTCATCAGTGCCTGTCAGCTGCTTGTTCATTGCTTTCTCAGCTGCGCGATCAGCCCCTACACAGCCGCGTGATCATAGTCTGTCAGCCTCTTTATCAGAGTCGGTCATCCGCTTGATCATCACCTGTCAGCAGGTTGAAGAGTGCCTACTCAGCCGCGCGAATTGCATCTCTCAGGCAGTTGATCAGCACCTCTCAGCCAGTTGATCAGCACCTGTAAGCCACTGGATCAGCACCTGTCAGCCGCTTGATCAGCACCTTTCAGCCGCTTGATCAGCGCCTATCAGCCTCTTGATCAGCACCTGTCAGCCTCATGATGAGCGCCTAACAGCCTCTTGATCAGCACATGTCAGCCGCTTGATCAGCACCTTTCAGCCGCTTGATCAGCGCCTATCAGCCTCTTGATCAGCACCTGTCAGCCACATGATCAGCGCCTATCAGCCGCTTGATCAGCACCTGTCAGCCGCTTGATGAGCACCTAGCAGCCGCTTAATCAGTGCCTTCTCAGTTGCGCGATCAATGCCTACTCAGCCACGAATCAGCCCCTACACAGCCCGTAATCGTAGTCTGTCAGCCGCTTGATCAGAGACTGTCAGACGCTTGATCAGCGCCTAATCACCCCCTCGATCTGCGCCTATTGAGCGGCGCGATCAGCACCTGTCAGTGGCTTGATCAGCACCTGTCAGCAGCTTTATCAGCACCTATCAGCTGCTTGATTAGCACCTGTCAGCATGTTGATCAACACCTGTCAGCCGCTTCATTAGCAACTGTCAGCCAGTTGATCAGCAACTGTCAGCCAGTTGATCAGCACCTGTCAGCTGCTTGGTCAGCACCTGTAAGCCGCTTAAAGAGCACCTGCCAGCCTCTTCATCAGTGCCTGTCAGCTGCTTGATCAGCGACCACTTTGCTGCATGATCAGATCCTACACAGCCACGTGATCAGATCCTATTCAGCCACATGATCAGTGACCCTCAGCCGGTTGATCAGCGCCTGTCAGCCGCTTGATCATTTCCTGCTCTGCTGGTCATTCAGCGCCTGGTCAAGCACTTCATCAGTGCCCGTCAGCCACTTGACCAGTGCCCACTCAGCTGATTGAAAAGCACCTGCGCAGCCGCGCGATAAGTGCCTCTCAGCCACTTGACAAGCACCTGTCAGAAGCATGATCAGGGCCTATCAGCCACTTGAATAGTACCTATCAGCCAGTTGATCAGCACCTGTCAGCCGCTTGATCTGCACCTGTCAGTCGCTTGATGAGCACCTATCAGCCGCTTGATCAGCGCCTGTTACCCACTTTATCATCGTCTAACCAGCTGCATGATCAGCGCCTACTCAGCCGCTTGATCAGTACCAGTCAGCCAGTTGATCAGCACCTGTCAGCAGCTTGATAAATGCGTGTCAGCCTCTTGACCAGCACCTAATCAGCCACGCGATCATCATTTACTCAGCCGCACGATCATCGCCTCAGGCGCTTGATCTGTGTCTACTCAGCCCCGCGATCAGCGCCTACTCAGCCGTGCGATGTGCACCTGACAGACACTTGAGAAGTACTGTCAGCCACTTTATCAGCGACTATCAGTCACTTGATCAGCACCTGTCAACGACTTTATCAGCACCTGTCAGCTGCTTGATTAGCGCCTGTCAGCTGCTTGACCACTGCCCACTCAGCCGATTGAAAAGCGCCAAGGCAGCCGCGCGATAAGCACCAGACAGCCGCCTGAAAATCACCTGTCAGCAGCTTGATCAGGGCCTATTAGCCACTTGATTAGCACCTGTCAGCCAGTTGATCAGCACCTGAGAGTCGCTTCATTAGCACCTGTCAGCCAGTTGATCAGCACCTGTCATCCGGTTGATCAGCACCTGTCAGCAGGTTGATCAGTGCGTATCAGCTGCTTGATTAACACCTGTCAGTCTATTGATCATCACCTGTCAACCGCTAGATCAGCACCTACTTTGCTGCATGAACAGACCCTACTCAGCCACGCGGTCAGTGACGCTCAGCCTGTTGATTTTCTCCTGTCAGGCGCTTGATCATTTCCTGCTCTGCTGGTCATTCAGCGCCTGGTCAACCACTGGATCAGTGTCAGTCAGCCGCTTGACCACTGCCCACTCAGCAGATTGAAAAGCGCCTACGCAGCCGAGCGATAAGCGCCTGTCAGGCGATTTACAAGCACATGTAAACCGCTTGATCAACACTTAATGAGCTGCACTATCAGCGCTTAATCAGCCGCGAGGTCAGTGTCTGTCAGCTGCTTGATCAGAACCTGTCAGCCCGTTGAAAAGTGCCTATTCAGCTGCGCAAATAGCATCTCTCAGCCAGTTGATCTGCTCTTACTGAGCCCCACGATCAGCGCCTACTCAGCTGCCCGATCAGTACTTCTCAGCCTCTTGAGAAGTACCTGTCAGCCACTTGATCAGCACCTGTTAACCGCTTGATAAACGCATGTCAGCAGCTTGATCGGTACCTGTCAGCCACTTTATCAGCACCTGTCAGCCAATATATCAGCAAATCTCAACAGCTTGATCAGTGCCCGCTTTGCTGCGTAATCAGAGCCTACTCAGCCACGTGATCAGTGACTCTCAGCCGGTTGATCAGCGCCTGTCAGTCGCTTGATCATTTCCTGCTCTGCTGGTCATTCAGCGCCAGGTCAACCACTTCATCAGTGCCTGTCAGCCCCTTGACCAGTGCCCATTCAGCTGATTTAAAAGCGCCTATGCAGCCGTGCCAAAAGTGCCTCTCAGCCGCTTGACAAGCACCTGTCAGAAGCTTCATCAGGGCCTATCAGCCACTTGAATAGTACCTGTCAGCCGCTTGATCAGGACCTTTCAGCAGCTTTATCAGCACGTATCAGCTGCTTGATTAGTGCCTGTCAGCATGTTGATCAACACCTGTCAGCCGTTTCATTAGCAACTCTCAGCCAGTTGATCAGCAACTGTCAGCCGCTTGATAAGCACCTGTCAGCCAGTTGATCAGCACCTGTCAGCTGCTTGATCAGCACCTGTAAGCCGCTTAAACAGCGCCTTCCAGCCGCTTCATCAGTGCCTGTCAGGTGCTTGATCATTGCCTTCTAAGCTGCGGGATCAGCGCCTACTCAGCCACGAATCAGCCCCTACACTGCCACGTGATCATAGTCTGTCAGCCTCTTTATCAGAGTTGGTCATCCGCTTGATCAGCACCTGTCAGCAGGTTGAAGAATGCCTACTCAGCCGCGCGAATTGCATCTCTCAGCCAGTTGATCTGCGCCTACTGAGCCCCGCAATGAACGCTTACTCAGCCGCTCGGTCCGTGCCTGTCAGCTGCTTGAGAAGTACCTGTCAGCCAGTTGATCAGCACCTGTAAGCCAGTTGATCAGCACCTGTAAGCCACTGGATCAGCTCCTGTCAGCCACTTGATCACCAACTTTCAGCAGCTTGATCAGCACCTATCAGCTGCTTAATTAATACTTCTCAGCCAGTTGATCAGCACCTGTTAGCCGCTTGATCAGCGCTTATCAGCCGCTTGATTAGCACCTGTCAGCCAGTTGATTAGCAACTGTCAGCCGCTTAATCAGCACCTGTCAGCAGCTTGATCAGCACCTATCAGCTGCTTGATTAGCACCTGTCAACATGTTGATAAATACCTGTCAGACGCTTCATTAGCAACTGTCAGCCAGTTGATCAGCGCCTGTCAGCTGCTTGATCAGCACCTGTAAGCCGCTTAAAGAGCTCCTGACAGCCGCTTGATCAGTGCCTCTCAGCTGTGCGATCAATGCCTACTCAGCCGCAAATCAGCCCCTACACAGCCGCGTTATCATAGTCTGTCAGCCGCTTGATCAGAGACTGTCAGAGGCTTGATCAGCGCCTAATCACCCCCTCCATCAGCGCCTATTGAGCGGCGCGATCAGCACCTGTCAGCCACTTCACAAGCACCTAAAAACCTCTTGTTCAACACCTAATTAGCTTGGCTATCAGTATTTACTGTTCCCTGGGTTCAAAGCCTCAGCCGCATGATCTGTGCATACTCAGCCCCGCGATCAGTGCCTACTCAGCCGTGCGATATATGCCTGACAGCAGATTGAGAAGTACTCTCAGCCGCTTGATCAGCGATTATCAGCCGCTAGATCAGCATCTGTCAACGACTTTATCAGCACTTTTCAGCCGCTTGATCAGTGCCTGTCAGCCGCTTGATCAGCGATTATCAGCCGCTAGATCAACATCTGTCAACGACATTATCAGCACCTGTAAGCCGCTTAAACAGCGCCTGCCAGCCGCTTCATCAGTGCCTGTCAGCTGCTTGATCATTGCCTTCTCAGCTGCGCGATCAGCGACTACTCAACCGCGAATCAGCCCCTACACAGCCACGTGATCATAGTCTGTCAGCCTCTTTATCAGAGCCGGTCATCCGCTTAATCATCACCTGTCAGCAGCTTGATCAGCGCCTATCAGCTGCTTAATTAACACTTCTCAGCCAGGTGATCAGCACCTGTCAGCAGCTTGATAAATGCGTGTCAGCCTCTTGATCAGCACCTAATCAGCCACCTGATGATCATTTACTCAGCCGCGCGATCATCGCCTCAGCCTCTTGATCTGTGCCTACTCAGCGCCAGGACCAGCGCCTACTCGGCCATGCGATCTGCACCTGACAGCCACTTGATCAACGACTATCAGCCTCTTGATCAGCACCTGTCAACCACTTTATCATCACCTTTCAGCTGCTGGATCAGTGCCTGTTACCCGCTTTCTCATCGCCTAATTAGCTGCATGATCAGCGCCTACTCAGCCGCTTGATCAGTACCAGTCAGCCAGTTGATCAGCACCTGTCAGCAACTTGATCAGCACCTATCAGCTGCTTGATTAGCACCTGTCAGCCAGTTGATCTGCACCTGTCAGCCAGTTGATCAGCAACTGTAAGCCACTGGATCAGTGCCTGTTAGCCCCTTGATCATCACCTTATCACCTGCACGATCAGCGCCTACTCAGCCGCTTGATCAGAACCTGTCAGCCTGTTGATGAGCACCTGTCGGCTTCTTGATCAGCAACTGTCAGCAGTTTTATAAGCACCTATCAGCTGCTTGATTAGCACCTTTCAGCCTGTTGATCAACAACTGTCAGCCGCTTGATTAGCACCTGTCAGCCAGTTGATCAGCACCTGTCAGCTGCTTGATCAGCACCTGTAAGCCGATTAAACAGCACCTGTCAGCCGCTTCATCAGTGCCTGTCAGCTGCTGGATCATTGCCTTCTCAGCTGCGCGATCAGCGCCTACTCAGCCGCGAATCAGCCCCTCCACCGCCACGTGATCATAGTCTGTCAGCCTCTTTATCAGAGTCGGTGATCTGCTTGATCAGCACCTGTCAGCAAGTTGAAGAGTGCCTACTCAGCCGCGCGAATTGCATCTCTCACCCAGTTGATCTGCGCCTACTGAGCCCCGCAATGAACGCCTACTCAGCCGCCCGGTCCGTGCCTGTCAGCCGCTTGATCAGTGCCTTCTCAGCTGCGCCATCAATGCCTACTTAGCCGAGAAACAGCCCCTACACTGCCGGGTGATCATAGTCTGTCCGTCGCTTGATCAGAGACTGTCAGACGCTTGATCAGCGCCTAATCACTCCCTCGATCAGCGCCTATTCAGCGGCGTGATCAGCACCTGTCAGGCGCTTGACAAGCTCCTATAAACCACTTGATCAACACCTAATTAGCTTCGCTATCAGTATTTACTGAGCCATGCGATGCTCGCCTCAGCCGCATGATCTGTGCCTACTCAACCCCTCGATCACTGCCTACTCAGCAGTGCGATATGTGCTTGACAGCCGATTGAGAATTACTGTCAGCCGCTTGATCAGCGATTATCAGCCGCCAGATCAGCATCTGTCAAAGATTTACCAGCACCTGTCAGCCCCTTGATCAGCGATTATTAGCCGCTAGATCAACATCTGTCAACGACTTGATCAGCACCTGTCAGCCACTTCATCAGCGCCTGTCAGCCGCTTTATCATCGCCTAATCAGCTGCGCGATCAGCGCCTACTCAACGGCTTGATCAGTACCTGTCAGCCACTTTATCAGCACCTGTCAGCCACTCTATCAGCACCTGTCAACTGCTTGATCAGCGACCACTTTGCTGCGTGATCAGATCCTACTCAGCCACGTGATCCGTGACCCTCAGCCTGTTGATCAGTGCCTGTCAGGCGCTTGATCATTTCCTGCTCTGCTGGTCATTCAGCGCCTGGTCAACCACTTCATCAGTGCCTGTCAGCCACTTGACCAGTGCCCAATCAGCTGATTGAAAAGCGCCTACACAGCCGCGTGATAAGTGCCTCTCAGCCGCTTGACAAGCACCTGTCAGAAGTTTGATCAGGGCCTATCAGCCACTTGATCAGCACCTGCCAGCTGCTTGATGAGTGCCTATCAGCCGCTTGATTAGCACCTGTCAGCCAGTTGATCAGCACCTGTCAGCCGCTTGATAAGCGCCTATCAGTGGCTTGATTAGCCCCTGTCAGCCAGTTGATCAGCAATTGTTAGATGCTTGTTAAACACCTGTCAGCAGCTTGATCAGCACCTGTCAGCAGCTTTATCAGCACCTGTCAGCCGCTTGATGAGTGCCTATCAGCTGTTTGATTAGCACCTGTCAGCCAGTTGACCAGCACCTGTCAGCCGCTTGATAAGCGCCTATCAGTGGCTTGATTAGCCCCTGTCAGCCAGTTGATCAGCAATTGTTAGATGCTTGTTAAACACCTGTCAGCAGCTTGATCAGCACCTGTCAACCGGTTGAACAGTGCCTATTCAGCCACGCAAATAGCATCTCTCAGCCAGTTGTTCTGCTCCTACTGAGCCCCACGATCAGCGCCTACTCAGCCGCCCGATCAGTGACTGTCAGCCTCTTGAGAAGTACCTGTCAGCCACTTGATCAGCACCTGTCAGCCGCTTGATAAACGCGTGTCAGCAGCTTGATCAGTACCTGTCAGCCACTTAATCAGCACCTGTCAGCCAATATATCAGCAACTCTCAACAGCTTGATCAGTGCCCGCTTAGCTGCGTAATCAGAGCCTACTCAGCCACATGATCAGTGACTCTCAGCTGGTTGATCAGCGCCTGTCAGCCAATTGATCAGCACCTGTCAGCCGCTTCATTAGTACCTGTCAGCCAGTTGAACAGCACCTGTCAGCACCTTGATCATCGCCTATCAGCCATGTGATTAGCACCTGTCAGCCATTTGATCAGCACCTTTCAGCCTCTTGATCAGAACCTGTCAGCAGCTTGATCATTGTATTCTCAGCTGCGCAATCAGCTCCTATCAGCTGCTTGTTTAGCACCTGTCAGCCAGTTGAACAGCACCTGTCAGCACCTTGATCATCGCCTATCAGCTACTTGATTAGCACTTGTCAGCCAGTTGATCAGCACCTGCCTACCGATTGATCAGTGCCTGTCAGCTGCTTGATCATTGCATTCTCAGGTGTGCAATCAGCGCCTATCAGCTGCTTGTTTAGCACCTGTCAGCCAGTTGATCAGCACCTGTCAGCACCTTGATCATCGCCTATGAGCCGCTTGATTAGCACCTGTCAGCCAGATGATCAGCACTTGTCAGCAGCTTGAGCAGCGAGTATCAGCTGCTTGATCAGCACCTGTCAGCCAGTTGATCAGCACCTGTCAGCAGATTGATCAGGGCCTACCAGCCACTTGATTAGCACCTGTCAGCCAGTTGATCAGCACCTGAGAGTCGCTTCACTAGCACCTGTCAGCCAGTTGATCAGCACCTGTCATCCGCTTGATCAGCACCTGTCAGCAGGTTGATCAGTGTGTATCAGCTGCTTGATTAACACCTGTCATTCTATTGATCATCACCTGTCAACCGCTTGATCAGCGCCCACTTTGCTGAATGATCAGAGCCTACTCAGCCACGCGGTCAGTGACGCTCAGCCGGTTGATCTTCTCCTGTCAGGCGCTTGATCATTTCCTGCTCTGCTGGTCATTCAGCGCGTGGTCAACGACTTGATCAGTGTCAGTCAGCCGCTTGACCACTGCCCACTCAGCAGATTGAAAAGCGCCTACGCAGCCGAGCGATAAGCGCCTGTCAGCAGCTTTACAAGCAACTGTAAACCGCTTGATCAACACCTACTGAGCTGCACTATCAGTGCTTAATCAGCCGCGATATCAGTGTCTGTCAGCTGCTTGATCAGAACCTGTCAGCCGGTTGAACAGTGCCTATTCAGCCGCGCAAATAGCATCTCTCAGCCAGTTGATCTGATCCTACTTAGAACCACGATCAGCGCCTACTCAGCTGCCCGATCCGTGCCTGTCAGCCTCTTGAGAAGTACCTGTCAGCCACTTGATCAGCACCTGTCAGCCGCTTGATAAACGCGTGTCAGCAGCTTGATCAGTACCTGTCAGCCACTTTATCAGCACCTGTCAGCCAATGTATCAGCAACTCTCAACAGCTTGATCAGTGCCCGCTTAGCTGTGTAATCAGAGCCTACTCAACCACGTGATCAGTGACTCTCAGCCGGTTGATCAGCGCCTGTCAGCCGCTTGATCATTTCCTGCTATGCTGGTCATTCAGCGCCTGGTCAACCACTTCATCAGTGCCTGTCAACCACTTGACCAGTGCCCACTCAGCTGATTGAAAAGCACTTACGCAGCCGCGCGATAAGTGCCTCTCAGCCGCTTGACAAGCAACTGTCAGAAGCTTGATCAGGGCCTATCAGCCACTTGAATAGTACCTGTAAGCCAGTTTATCGGCACCTGTCAGCCGCTTGATCAGGACCTTTCAGCAGCTTTATCAGCACCTTTCAGCCGCTTGATTAGCACCTGTCAGCATGTTGATCAACACCTGTCAGCCGCTTCATTAGCAACTGTCAGCCAGTTGATCAGCAAATGTCAGCCGCTTGATTACCACCTCTCAACTAGTTGATCAGCACCTGTCAGCTGCTTGATCAGCACCTGTAAGCCGCTTAAACAGCACCTGCCAGCGGCTACATCAGTGCCTGTCAGATGCTTAATCATTGCCTTCTCAGCTGCGGGATCAGCGCCTACTCAGCCGCGAATCAGCCCCTATACAGCCCCGTGATCATAGTCTGTCAGCGTCTTTATCAGAGTCGGTCATCTGCTTGATCAGCACCTGTCAGCAGGTTGAAGAGTGCCTACTCAGCCGCGCGAATTGCATCTCTCAGCCAGTTGATCTGTGCCTACTGAGCCCCGCAATCAGCGCCTACTCCGCCGCCCGATCAGTGCCTGTCAGCCGCATGAGAAGAACCTGTCAGCTAGTTGATCAACACCTCTCAGCCAGTTGACCACCACTTGTAAACCACTGGATCAGCACCTGTCAGCCCCTTGATCAGCACCATTCAGCAGCTTGATCAGCACCTATCAGCTGCTTAATTAACACTTCTCAGCCAGTTCATCAGCACCTGTTAGCAGCTTGATCAGCGCCTATCAGCCACTTGATTAGCACCTGTCAGCCAGTTGATTAACACCTGTCAGCCGCTTAATCAGCACCTGTAAGCAGCTTGATCAGCACCTTTTAGCAGCTTGATCAGCACCTATCAGCTGCTTGATTAGCACCTGTCAGCATGTTGATGAACACCTGTCAGCCGCTTCGTTAGCAACTGTCAGCCAGTTGATCAGCACCTGTCAGTTGCTTGATCAGAACCTGTAAGCCGCTTAAACAGCGCCTGCCATCCGCTTGATAAGTGCCTTCTCAGCTGCACGATAAATGCCTACTCAGCCGCGAATCAGCCCCTACAGAGCCAAGTGATCATAGTCTGTCAGCCGCTTGATCAGAGACTGTCAGACGCTTGATCAGCGCCTAATCACCCCCTCGATCAGCACCTATTGAGCGGCGCGATCAGCACCTCTCAGCCGCTTGACAAGCACCTATAAACCACTTGATCAACACCTAATTAGCTTCGCTATTAGTATTTACTGAGCCATGGGATCATCGCCTCAGCCGCATGATCTGTGCCTACTCAGCCGCGCGATCAGTGCCTACTCAGCCGTGTGATATGTGCCTGACAACCGATTGTGAAGTACTGTCAGCCACTTGATCAGCGATTAACAGCCGCTAGATCAGCATCTGTCCACGACTTATCAGCACATTTCCGCCGCTTGATCAGGGCCTGTCAGGCGCTTTATCCTCGCCTACTCAGCCGCGCGATCAGTGCCTACTCAGCCGTGTGATATGTGCCTGACAGCCGATTGAGAATTACTGTCAGCCGCTTGATCAGCGATTATCAGCCGCCAGATCAGCATCTGTCAAAGATTTAACAGCACCTGTCAGCCCCTTGATCAGCGATTATTAGCCGCTAGATCAACATCTGTCAACGACTTTATCAGCACCTGTCAGCCACTTCATCAGCGCCTGTCAGCCGCTTTATCATCGCCTAATCAGCTGCGCGATCAGCGCCTACTCAACGGCTTGATCAGTACCTGTCAGCCACTTTATCAGCACCTGTCAGCCACTCTATCAGCACCTGTCAACTGCTTGATCAGCGACCACTTTGCTGCGTGATCAGTTCCTACTCAGCCACGTGATCCGTGACCCTCAGCCGGTTGATCAGCGCCTGTCAGCCGCTTGATCATTTCCTGCTCTGCTGGTCATTCAGCGCCTGGTCAACCACTTCATCAGTGCCTGTCAGCCACTTGACCAGTGCCCAATCAGCTGATTGAAAAGCGCCTACACAGCCGCGCGATAAGTGCCTCTCAGCCGCTTGACCAGCACCTGTCAGAAGTTTGATCAGGGCCTATCAGCCACTTGATCAGCACCTGCCAGCTGCTTGATGAGTGCCTATCAGCCGCTTGATTAGCACCTGTCAGCCAGTTGATCAGCACCTGTCAGCCCCTTGATCAGCGCCTATCAGCCGCTTGATCAGCACCTGTCAGCCGCTTGATGAGTGCCTATCAGCCGCTTGATTAGCACCTGTCAGCCAGTTGACCAGCACCTGTCAGCCGCTTGATAAGCGCCTATCAGTGGCTTGATTAGCCCCTGTCAGCCAGTTGATCAGCAATTGTTAGATGCTTGTTAAACACCTGTCAGCAGCTTGATCAGCACCTGTCAGCAGCTTTATCAGCACCTGTCAGCCGCTTAATCAGCACCTGTCAGCATGTTGATCAAAACCTTTCAGCCGCTTCATTAGCATCTGTCAGCCAGTTGATCAGCGGCTGTCAGCCGCTTCATTAGCCACTGTCAGCCAGTTGATCAGCACCTGTCAGCTGCTTGATCAGCACCTGAAAGCCGCTTAAACAGCACCTGACAGCCTCTTGATCATTGCCTTCTCAGCTGCGGGATCAATGCCTACTCATCTGCGAATCAGCCCCTAAACAGCCGCGTGATCATAGTCTGTAAGCCGCTTGATCAGAGACTGTCAGACACTTGATCAGCGCCTAATCACCCCCTCGATCAGCGCATATTCAGCGGCGTGATCAGCACCTGTCAGCCGCTTGACAAGCTCCTATACACCACTTGATCAACACCTAATTAGCTTCGCTATCAGTATTTACTGAGCCATGCGATCATCGCCTCAGCCGCATGATCTGTGCCTACTCAGCCCCGCGATCAATGTCTACTCAGCCATGCGATATGTGCCTGAAAGCCGATTGAGAAGTACTGTCAGTCGCTTGATCAGCGATTATCAGCCGCTAGATCAGCATCTATTAACGACTTTATCAGCACCTTTCAGCCGCTTGATCAGCGCCTGTCAGCTGCTTGATCAGCGATTATCAGCCGCTAGATCAAGATCTGTCAACGACTTGATCAGCACCTGTCAGCCACTTGATCAGCGCCTGTCAGCCACTTTATCATTGCCTAATCAGCTGCGCGATCAGCGCCTACTCAGCCGCTTGATCAGAATCTGTCAGCCAGTTGATCAGCACCTGTCAGCCGCTTGATCAGCACCTGTCAGCAGCTTTATCAGCACCTATCAGCTGCTTGATTAGCACCTGTCAGCATGTTGATCAACACCTGTCAGCCGCTTCATTAGCACCTCTCAGCCAGTTGATCAGCACCTGTCAGCTGCTTGATCAGCACATGTAACCGGCTTCATCAGTGCCCGTCAGCTGCTTGATCATTGCCTTCTCAGCTGGGCTATCAGCGCCTACTCAGCCGCGAATCAGCCCCTACACAGACGCGTGATCATAGTCTGCCAGCCGCTTGAGCAGAGACTGTCAGGCGCTTGATCAGCGCCTAATCACCCCCTCCATCAGCGCCTATTGAGCAGGGCGATCAGCACCTGTCAGGCGCTTGACAAGAACTTATACACCACTTGATCAACACCTTATTAGCTTCACTCTCAGTATTTCCTGAGCCATGCGATCATGGCCTCAGCTGCATGATCTGTGCCTACACAGCCCCGCGATCAGTGCCTACTCAGCCGTGCGATATGTGCCTGACATCCGATTGAGAAGTACTGTCACTCGCTTGATCAGTGATAATCAGCCGCTAGATCAGTGATCATCAACCACTAGATCAGCATCTGTCAACTACTTTATCAGCACCTTTCAGACGCTTGATCAGCGCCTATCAGCTGCTTAATTAACACTTCTCAGCCAGTTGATCAGCACCTGAGAGCCGCTTGATCAGCGCCTATCAGCTGCTTGATTAGCACCTGTCAGCCAGTTGATTAGCACCTGTCAGCCGCTTAATCAGCACCTGTCAGCAGCTTGATCAGCATCTGTCAGCAGCTTTATCAGCACCTATCAGCTGCTTGATTAGCACCTGTCAGCATGTTGATCAACACCTGTCAGCCGCTTCATTAGCAACTGTCAGCCAGTTGTTCAGCACCTGTAAGCCGCTTAAACAGTGCTGCCAGCCGCTTGATCAATGCCTTCTCAGCTGCGCCATCAATGCCTACTTAGCCGAGAAACAGCCCCTACACTGCCGGGTGATCATAGTCTGTCGGCCGCTTGATCAGAGACTGTCAGACGCTTGATCAGCGCCTCATCACCCCCTCGATCAGCGCCTATTCAGCAGCGTGATCAGCACCTGTCAGCCGCTTGACAAGCTCCTATACACCACTTGATCAACACCTAATTAGCTTCGCTATCAGTATTTACTGAGCCATGCGATGCTCGCCTCAGCCGCATGATCTGTGCCTACTCAACCCCGCGATCACTGCCTACTCAGCCGTGCGATATGTGCCTGACAGCCGATTGAGAATTACTGTCAGCCGCTTGATCAGCGATTATCAGCCGCCAGATCAGCATCTGTCAAAGATTTAACAGCACCTGTCAGCCCCTTGTTCAGCGATTATTAGCCGCTAGATCAACATCTGTCAACGACTTTATCAGCACCTGTCAGCCACTTCATCAGCGCCTGTCAGCCGCTTTATCATCGCCTAATCAGCTGCGCGATCAGCGCCTACTCAACGGCTTGATCAGTACCTGTCAGCCACTTTATCAGCACCTGTCAGCCACTTCATCAGCGCCTGTCAGCCGCTTTTCATCGCCTAATCAGCTGCGCGATCAGCGCCTACTCAACGGCTTGATCAGTACCTGTCAGCCACTTTATCAGCACCTGTCAGCCACTCTATCAGCACCTGTCAACTGCTTGATCAGCGACCACTTTGCTGCGTGATCAGTTCCTACTCAGCCACGTGATCCGTGACCCTCAGCCGGTTGATCAGCGCCTGTCAGCCGCTTGATCATTTCCTGCTCTGCTGGTCATTCAGCGCCTGGTCAACCACTTCATCAGTGCCTGTCAGCCACTTGACCAGTGCCCAATCAGCTGATTGAAAAGCGCCTACACAGCCGCGCGATAAGTGCCTCTCAGCCGCTTGACAAGCACCTGTCAGAAGTTTGATCATGGCCTATCAGCCACTTGATCAGCACCTGCCAGCTGCTTGATGAGTGCCTATCAGCCGCTTGATTAGCACCTGTCAGCCAGTTGATCAGCACCTGTCAGCCCCTTGATCAGCGCCTATCAGCCGCTTGATTAGCCTCTGTCAGCCAGTTGATCAGCAATTGTTAGATGCTTGTTAAACACCTGTCAGCAGCTTGATCAGCACCTGTCAGCAGCTTTATCAGCACCTGTCAGCCGCTTAATCAGCACCTGTCAGCATGTTGATCAAAACCTTTCAGCCGCTTCATTAGCAACTGTCAGCCAGTTGATCAGCACCAGTCAGCTGCTTGATCAGCACCTGAAAGCCGCTTAAACAGCACCTGACAGCCTCTTGATCATTGCCTTCTCAGCTGCGGGATCAATGCCTACTCATCTGCGAATCAGCCCCTAAACAGCCACGTGATCATAGCCTGTAAGCCGCTTGATCAGAGACTGTCAGACACTTGATCAGCGCCTAATCACCCCCTCGATCAGCGCCTATTCAGCGGCGTGATCAGCACCTGTCAGCCGCTTGACAAGCTCCTATACACCACTTGATCAACACCTAATTAGCTTCGCTATCAGTATTTACTGAGCCATGCGATCATCGCCTCAGCCGCATGATCTGTGCCTACTCAGCCCCGCGATCAATGTCTACTCAGCCATGCGATATGTGCCTGAAAGCCGATTGAGAAGTACTGTCAGTCGCTTGATCAGCGATTATCAGCCGCTAGATCAGCATCTATTAACGACTTTATCAGCACCTTTCAGCCGCTTGATCAGCGCCTGTAAGCCACTTTATCATTGCCTAATCAGCTGCGCGATCAGCGCCTACTCAGCCGCTTGATCAGAATCTGTCAGCCAGTTGATCAGCACCCGTCAGCCGCTTGATCAGCACCTGTCAGCAGCTTTATCAGCACCTATCAGCTGCTTGATTAGCACCTGTCAGCATGTTGATCAACACCTGTCAGCCGCTTCATTAGCACCTCTCAGCCAGTTGATCAGCACCTGTCAGCTGCTTGATCAGCACATGTAACCGGCTTCATCAGTGCCCGTCAGCTGCTTGATCATTGCCTTCTCAGCTGGGCTATCAGCGCCTACTCAGCCGCGAATCAGCCCCTACACAGACGCGTGATCATAGTCTGCCAGCCGCTTGAGCAGAGACTGTCAGGCGCTTGATCAGCGCCTAATCACCCCCTCCATCAGCGCCTACTGAGCAGGGCGATCAGCACCTGTCAGGCGCTTGACAAGAACTTATACACCACTTGATCAACACCTTATTAGCTTCACTCTCAGTATTTCCTGAGCCATGCGATCATGGCCTCAGCTGCATGATCTGTGCCTACTCAGCCCCGCGATCAGTGCCTACTCAGCCGTGCGATATGTGCCTGACATCCGATTGAGAAGTACTGTCACTCGCTTGATCAGTGATAATCAGCCGCTAGATCAGCGATCATCAACCGCTAGATCAGCATCTGTCAACTACTTTATCAGCACCTTTCAGACGCTTGATCAGCGCCTATCAGCTGCTTAATTAACACTTCTCAGCCAGTTGATCAGCACCTGAGAGCCGCTTGATCAGCGCCTATCAGCTGCTTGATTAGCACCTGTCAGCCAGTTGATTAGCACCTGTCAGCCGCTTAATCAGCACCTGTCAGCAGCTTGATCAGCATCTGTCAGCAGCTTGATCAGCACCTATCAGCTGCTTGATTAGCACCTGTCAGCATGTTGATCAACACCTGTCAGCCGCTTCATTAGCAACTGTCAGCCAGTTGTTCAGCACCTGTAAGCCGCTTAAACAGTGCTGCCAGCCGCTTGATCAGTGCCTTCTCAGCTGCGCCATCAATGCCTACTTAGCCGAGATACAGCCCCTACACTGCCGGGTGATCATAGTCTGTCGGCCGCTTGATCAGAGACTGTCAGACGCTTGATCAGCGCCTAATCACCCCCTCGATCATCGCCTATTCAGCAGCGTGATCAGCACCTGTCAGCCGCTTGACAAGCTCCTATACACCACTTGATCAACACCTAATTAGCTTCGCTATCAGTATTTACTGAGCCATGCGATGCTCGCCTCAGCCGCATGATCTGTGCCTACTCAACCCCGCGAACACTGCCTACTCAGCCGTGCGATATGTGCCTGACAGCCGATTGAGAATTACTGTCAGCCGCTTGATCAGCGATTATCAGCCGCCAGATCAGCATCTGTCAAAGATTTAACAGCACCTGTCAGCCCGTTGATCAGCGATTATTAGCCGCTAGATCAACATCTGTCAACTACTTTATCAGCACCTGTCAGCCACTTCATCAGCGCCTGTCAGCCTCTTTATCATCGCCTAATCAGCTGCGCGATCAGCGCCTACTCAACGGCTTGATCAGTACCTGTCAGCCACTTTATCAGCACCTGTCAGCCACTCTATCAGCACCTGTCAACTGCTTGATCAGCAACCACTTTGCTGCGTGATCAGTTCCTACTCAGCCACGTGATCCGTGACCCTCAGCCGGTTGATCATTTCCTGCTCTGCTGGTCATTCAGCGCCTGGTCAACCACTTCATCAGTGCCTGTCAGCCACTTGACCAGTGCCCAATCAGCTGATTGAAAAGCGCCTACACAGCCGCGCGATAAGTGCCTCTCAGCCGCTTGACCAGCACCTGTCAGAAGATTGATCAGGGCCTATCAGCCACTTGATCAGCACCTGCCAGCTGCTTGATGTGTGCCTATCAGCCGCTTGATTAGCACCTGTCAGCCAGTTGATCAGCACCTGTCAGCCCCTTGATCAGCGCCTATCAGCCACTTTATTAGCCCCTGTCAGCCAGTTGATCAGCAATTGTTAGATGCTTGTTAAACACCTGTCAGCAGCTTGATCAGCACCTGTCAGCAGCTTGATCAGCACCTGTCAGCCGCTTAATCAGCACCTGTCAGCATGTTGATCAACACCTTTCAGCCGCTTCATTAGCAACTGTCAGCCAGTTGATCAGCGGCTGTCAGCCGCTTCATTAGCCACTGTCAGCCAGTTGATCAGCACCTGTCAGCTGCTTGATCAGCACCTGAAAGCCGCTTAAACAGCACCTGACAGCCTCTTGATCATTGCCTTCTCAGCTGCGGGATCAATGCCTACTCATCTGCGAATCAGCCCCTAAACAGCCGCGTGATCATAGTCTGTAAGCCGCTTGATCAGAGACTGTCAGACACTTGATCAGCGCCTAATCACCCCCTCGATCAGCGCATATTCAGCGGCGTGATCAGCACCTGTCAGCCGCTTGACAAGCTCCTATACACCACTTGATCAACACCTAATTAGCTTCACTATCAGTATTTACTGAGCCATGCGATCATCGCCTCAGCCGCATGATCTGTGCCTACTCAACCCCGCGATCAATGTCTACTCAGCCATGCGATATGTGCCTGAAAGCCGATTGAGAAGTACTGTCAGTCGCTTGATCAGCGATTATCAGCCGCTAGATCAGCATCTATTAACGACTTTATCAGCACCTTTCAGCCGCTTGATCAGCGCCTGTCAGCTGCTTGATCAGCGATTATCAGCCGCTAGATCAAGATCTGTCAACGACTTGATCAGCACCTGTCAGCCACTTGATCAGCGCCTGTCAGCCACTTTATCATTGCCTAATCAGCTGCGCGATCAGCGCCTACTCAGCCGCTTGATCAGAATCTGTCAGCCAGTTGATCAGCACCTGTCAGCCGCTTGATCAGCACCTGTCAGCAGCTTTATCAGCACCTATCAGCTGCTTGATTAGCACCTGTCAGCATGTTGATCAACACCTGTCAGCCGCTTCATTAGCACCTCTCAGCCAGTTGATCAGCACCTGTCAGCTGCTTGATCAGCACATGTAACCGGCTTCATCAGTGCCCGTCAGCTGCTTGATCATTGCCTTCTCAGCTGGGCTATCAGCGCCTACTCAGTCGCGAATCAGCCCCTACACAGACGCGTGATCATAGTCTGCCAGCCGCTTGAGCAGAGACTGTCAGGCGCTTGATCAGCGCCTAATCACCCCCTCCTTCAGCGCCTATTGAGCAGGGCGATCAGCACCTGTCAGGCGCTTGACAAGAACTTATACACCACTTGATCAACACCTTATTAGCTTCACTCTCAGTATTTCCTGAGCCATGCGATCATGGCCTCAGCTGTATGATCTGTGCCTACTCAGCCCCTGGATCAGTACCTACTCAGCCGTGCGATATGTGCCTGACATCCGATTGAGAAGTACTGTCACTCGCTTGATCAGTGATAATCAGCCGCTAGATCAGTGATCATCAACCGCTAGATCAGCATCTGTCAACTACTTTATCAGCACCTTTCAGACGCTTGATCAGCGCCTATCAGCTGCTTAAGTAACACTTCTCAGCCAGTTGATCAGCACCTGAGAGCCGCTTGATCAGCGCCTATCAGCTGCTTGATTAGCACCTGTCAGCCAGTTGATTAGCACCTGTCAGTCGCTTAATCAGCACCTGTCAGCAGCTTGATCAGCATCTGTCAGCAGCTTTATCAGCACCTATCAGCTGCTTGATTAGCACCTGTCAGCATGTTGATCAACACCTGTCAGCCGCTTCATTAGCAACTGTCAGCCAGTTGATCAGCACCTGTCAGCTGCTTGATCAGCACCTGTAAGCCGCTTAAACAGTGCTGCCAGCCGCTTGATCAGTGCCTTCTCAGCTGCGCCATCAATGCCTACTTAGCCGAGAAACAGCCCCTACACTGCCGGGTGATCATAGTCTGTCGGCCGCTTGATCAGAGACTGTCAGACGCTTGATCAGCGCCTAATCACCCCCTCGATCAGCGCCTATTCAGCAGCGTGATCAGCACCTGTCAGCCGCTTGACAAGCTCCTATACACCACTTGATCAAGACCTAATTAGCTTCGCTATCAATATTTACTGAGCCATGCGATGCTCGCCTCAGCCACATGATCTGTGCCTACTCAACCCCGCGATCACTGCCTACTCAGCCGTGCGATATGTGCCTGACAGCCGATTGAGAATTACTGTCAGCCGCTTGATCAGCGATTATCAGCCGCCAGATGAGCATCTGTCAAAGATTTAACAGCACCTGTCAGCCCCTTGATCAGCGATTATTAGCCGCTAGATCAACATCAGTCAAGGACTTTATCAGCACCTGTCAGCCACTTCATCAGCGCCTGTCAGCCGCTTTATCATCGCCTAATCAGCTGCGTGATCAGCGCCTACTCAACGGCTTGATCAGTACCTGTCAGCCACTTTATCAGCACCTGTCAGCCACTCTATCAGCACCTGTCAACTGCTTGATCAGCGACCACTTTGCTGCGTGATCAGTTCCTACTCAGCCACGTGATCCGTGACCCTCAGCCGGTTGATCAGCGCCTGTCAGCCGCTTGATCATTTCCTGCTCTGCTGGTCATTCAGCGCCTGGTCAACCACTTCATCAGTGCCTGTCAGCCACTTGACCAGTGCCCAATCAGCTGATTGAAAAGCGCCTACACAGCCGCGCGATAAGTGCCTCTCAGCCGCTTGACCAGCACCTGTCAGAAGTTTGATCAGGGCCTATCAGCCGCTTGATTAGCACCTGTCAGCCAGTTGATCAGCACCTGTCAGCCCCTTGATCAGCGCCTATCAGCCGCTTGATCAGCACCTGTCAGCCGCTTGATGAGTGCCTATCAGCCGCTTGATTAGCACCTGTCAGCCTGTTGACCAACATCTGTCAGCCCCTTGATAAGCGCCTATCAGTGGCTTGATTAGCCCCTGTCAGCCAGTTGATCAGCAATTGTTAGATGCTTGTTAAACACCTGTCAGCAGCTTGATCAGCACCTGTCAGCAGCTTTATCAGCACCTGTCAGCCGCTTAATCAGCACCTGTCAGCATGTTGATCAAAACCTTTCAGCCGCTTCATTAGCAACTGTCAGCCAGTTGATCAGCGGCTGTCAGCCGCTTCATTAGCCACTGTCAGCCAGTTGATCAGCACCTGTCAGCTGCTTGATCAGCACCTGAAAGCCGCTTAAACAGCACCTGACAGCCTCTTGATCATTGCCTTCTCAGCTGCGGGATCAATGCCTACTCATCTGCGAATCAGCCCCTAAACAGCCGCGTGATCATAGTCTGTAAGCCGCTTGATCAGAGACTGTCAGACACTTGATCAGCGCCTAATCACCCCCTCGATCAGCGCATATTCAGCGGCGTGATCAGCACCTGTCAGCCGCTTGACAAGCTCCTATACACCACTTGATCAACACCTAATTAGCTTCACTATCAGTATTTACTGAGCCATGCGATCATCGCCTCAGCCGCATGATCTGTGCCTACTCAGCCCCGCGATCAATGTCTACTCAGCCATGCGATATGTGCCTGAAAGCCGATTGAGAAGTACTGTCAGTCGCTTGATCAGCGATTATCAGCCGCTAGATCAGCATCTATTAACGACTTTATCAGCACCTTTCAGCCGCTTGATCAGCGCCTGTCAGCTGCTTGATCAGCGATTATCAGCCGCTAGATCAAGATCTGTCAACGACTTGATCAGCACCTGTCAGCCACTTGATCAGCGCCTGTCAGCCACTTTATCATTGCCTAATCAGCTGCGCGATCAGCGCCTACTCAGCCGCTTGATCAGAATCTGTCAGCCAGTTGATCAGCACCTGTCAGCCGCTTGATCAGCACCTGTCAGCAGCTTTATCAGCACCTATCAGCTGCTTGATTAGCACCTGTCAGCATGTTGATCAACACCTGTCAGCCGCTTCATTAGCACCTCTCAGCCAGTTGATCAGCACCTGTCAGCTGCTTGATCAGCACATGTAACCGGCTTCATCAGTGCCCGTCAGCTGCTTGATCATTGCCTTCTCAGCTGGGCTATCAGCGCCTACTCAGCCGCGAATCAGCCCCTACACAGACGCGTGATCATAGTCTGCCAGCCGCTTGAGCAGAGACTGTCAGGCGCTTGATCAGCGCCTAATCACCCCCTCCTTCAGCGCCTATTGAGCAGGGCGATCAGCACCTGTCAGGCGCTTGACAAGAACTTATACACCACTTGATCAACACCTTATTAGCTTCACTCTCAGTATTTCCTGAGCCATGCGATCATGGCCTCAGCTGTATGATCTGTGCCTACTCAGCCCCTGGATCAGTACCTACTCAGCCGTGCGATATGTGCCTGACATCCGATTGAGAAGTACTGTCACTCGCTTGATCAGTGATAATCAGCCGCTAGATCAGTGATCATCAACCGCTAGATCAGCATCTGTCAACTACTTTATCAGCACCTTTCAGACGCTTGATCAGCGCCTATCAGCTGCTTAAGTAACACTTCTCAGCCAGTTGATCAGCACCTGAGAGCCGCTTGATCAGCGCCTATCAGCTGCTTGATTAGCACCTGTCAGCCAGTTGATTAGCACCTGTCAGTCGCTTAATCAGCACCTGTCAGCAGCTTGATCAGCATCTGTCAGCAGCTTTATCAGCACCTATCAGCTGCTTGATTAGCACCTGTCAGCATGTTGATCAACACCTGTCAGCCGCTTCATTAGCAACTGTCAGCCAGTTGATCAGCACCTGTCAGCTGCTTGATCAGCACCTGTAAGCCGCTTAAACAGTGCTGCCAGCCGCTTGATCAGTGCCTTCTCAGCTGCGCCATCAATGCCTACTTAGCCGAGAAACAGCCCCTACACTGCCGGGTGATCATAGTCTGTCGGCCGCTTGATCAGAGACTGTCAGACGCTTGATCAGCGCCTAATCACCCCCTCGATCAGCGCCTATTCAGCAGCGTGATCAGCACCTGTCAGCCGCTTGACAAGCTCCTATACACCACTTGATCAAGACCTAATTAGCTTCGCTATCAATATTTACTGAGCCATGCGATGCTCGCCTCAGCCACATGATCTGTGCCTACTCAACCCCGCGATCACTGCCTACTCAGCCGTGCGATATGTGCCTGACAGCCGATTGAGAATTACTGTCAGCCGCTTGATCAGCGATTATCAGCCGCCAGATGAGCATCTGTCAAAGATTTAACAGCACCTGTCAGCCCCTTGATCAGCGATTATTAGCCGCTAGATCAACATCAGTCAAGGACTTTATCAGCACCTGTCAGCCACTTCATCAGCGCCTGTCAGCCGCTTTATCATCGCCTAATCAGCTGCGTGATCAGCGCCTACTCAACGGCTTGATCAGTACCTGTCAGCCACTTTATCAGCACCTGTCAGCCACTCTATCAGCACCTGTCAACTGCTTGATCAGCGACCACTTTGCTGCGTGATCAGTTCCTACTCAGCCACGTGATCCGTGACCCTCAGCCGGTTGATCAGCGCCTGTCAGCCGCTTGATCATTTCCTGCTCTGCTGGTCATTCAGCGCCTGGTCAACCACTTCATCAGTGCCTGTCAGCCACTTGACCAGTGCCCAATCAGCTGATTGAAAAGCGCCTACACAGCCGCGCGATAAGTGCCTCTCAGCCGCTTGACCAGCACCTGTCAGAAGTTTGATCAGGGCCTATCAGCCGCTTGATTAGCACCTGTCAGCCAGTTGATCAGCACCTGTCAGCCCCTTGATCAGCGCCTATCAGCCGCTTGATCAGCACCTGTCAGCCGCTTGATGAGTGCCTATCAGCCGCTTGATTAGCACCTGTCAGCCTGTTGACCAACATCTGTCAGCCCCTTGATAAGCGCCTATCAGTGGCTTGATTAGCCCCTGTCAGCCAGTTGATCAGCAATTGTTAGATGCTTGTTAAACACCTGTCAGCAGCTTGATCAGCACCTGTCAGCAGCTTTATCAGCACCTGTCAGCCGCTTAATCAGCACCTGTCAGCATGTTGATCAAAACCTTTCAGCCGCTTCATTAGCAACTGTCAGCCAGTTGATCAGCGGCTGTCAGCCGCTTCATTAGCCACTGTCAGCCAGTTGATCAGCACCTGTCAGCTGCTTGATCAGCACCTGAAAGCCGCTTAAACAGCACCTGACAGCCTCTTGATCATTGCCTTCTCAGCTGCGGGATCAATGCCTACTCATCTGCGAATCAGCCCCTAAACAGCCGCGTGATCATAGTCTGTAAGCCGCTTGATCAGAGACTGTCAGACACTTGATCAGCGCCTAATCACCCCCTCGATCAGCGCATATTCAGCGGCGTGATCAGCACCTGTCAGCCGCTTGACAAGCTCCTATACACCACTTGATCAACACCTAATTAGCTTCACTATCAGTATTTACTGAGCCATGCGATCATCGCCTCAGCCGCATGATCTGTGCCTACTCAGCCCCGCGATCAATGTCTACTCAGCCATGCGATATGTGCCTGAAAGCCGATTGAGAAGTACTGTCAGTCGCTTGATCAGCGATTATCAGCCGCTAGATCAGCATCTATTAACGACTTTATCAGCACCTTTCAGCCGCTTGATCAGCGCCTGTCAGCTGCTTGATCAGCGATTATCAGCCGCTAGATCAAGATCTGTCAACGACTTGATCAGCACCTGTCAGCCACTTGATCAGCGCCTGTCAGCCACTTTATCATTGCCTAATCAGCTGCGCGATCAGCGCCTACTCAGCCGCTTGATCAGAATCTGTCAGCCAGTTGATCAGCACCTGTCAGCCGCTTGATCAGCACCTGTCAGCAGCTTTATCAGCACCTATCAGCTGCTTGATTAGCACCTGTCAGCATGTTGATCAACACCTGTCAGCCGCTTCATTAGCACCTCTCAGCCAGTTGATCAGCACCTGTCAGCTGCTTGATCAGCACATGTAACCGGCTTCATCAGTGCCCGTCAGCTGCTTGATCATTGCCTTCTCAGCTGGGCTATCAGCGCCTACTCAGCCGCGAATCAGCCCCTACACAGATGCGTGATCATAGTCTGCCAGCCGCTTGAGCAGAGACTGTCAGGCGCTTGATCAGCGCCTAATCACCCCCTCCATCAGCGCCTATTGAGCAGGGCGATCAGCACCTGTCAGGCGCTTGACAAGAACTTATACACCACTTGATCAACACCTTATTAGCTTCACTCTCAGTATTTCCTGAGCCATGCGATCATGGCCTCAGCTGCATGATCTGTGCCTACTCAGCCCCGCGATCAGTGCCTACTCAGCCGTGCGATATGTGCCTGACATCCGATTAAGAAGTACTGTCACTCGCTTGATCAGTGATAATCAGCCGCTAGATCAGCGATCATCAACCGCTAGATCAGCATCTGTAAACTACTTTATCAGCACCTTTCAGACGCTTGATCAGCGCCTATCAGCTGCTTAATTAACACTTCTCAGCCAGTTGATCAGCACCTGAGAGCCGCTTGATCAGCGCCTATCAGCTGCTTGATTAGCACCTGTCAGCCGCTTAATCAGCACCTGTCAGCAGCTTGATCAGCATCTGTCAGCAGCTTTATCAGCACCTATCAGCTGCTTGATTAGCACCTGTCAGCATGTTGATCAACACCTGTCAGCCGCTTCATTAGCAACTGTCAGCCAGTTGATCAGCACCTGTCAGCTGCTTGATCAGCACCTGTAAGCCGCTTAAACAGTGCTGCCAGCCGCTTGATCAGTGCCTTCTCAGCTGCGCCATCAATGCCTACTTAGCCGAGAAACAGCCCCTACACTGCCGGGTGATCATAGTCTGTCGGCCGCTTGATCAGAGACTGTCAGACGCTTGATCAGCGCCTAATCACCCCCTCGATCAGCGCCTATTCAGCAGCGTGATCAGCACCTGTCAGCCGCTTGACAAGCTCCTATACACCACTTGATCAACACCTAATTAGCTTCGCTATCAGTATTTACTGAGCCATGCGATGCTCGCCTCAGCCGCATGATCTGTGCCTACTCAACCCCGCGATCACTGCCTACTCAGCCGTGCGATATGTGCCTGACAGCCGATTGAGAATTACTGTCAGCCGCTTGATCAGCGATTATCAGCCGCCAGATGAGCATCTGTCAAAAATTTAACAGCACCTCTCAGCCCCTTGATCAGCGATTATTAGCCGCTAGATCAACCTCTGTCAACGACTTTATCAGCACCTGTCAGCCACTTCATCAGCGCCTGTCAGCCGCTTTATCATCGCCTAATCAGCTGCGCGATCAGCGCCTACTCAACGGCTTGATCAGTACCTGTCAGCCACTTTATCAGCACCTGTCAGCCACTCTATCAGCACCTGTCAACTGCTTGATCAGCGACCACTTTGCTGCGTGATCAGTTCCTACTCAGCCACGTGATCCGTGACCCTCAGCCGGTTGATCAGCGCCTGTCAGCCGCTTGATCATTTCCTGCTCTGCTGGTCATTCAGCGCCTGGTCAACCACTTCATCAGTGCCTGTCAGCCACTTGACCAGTGCCCAATCAGCTGATTGAAAAGCGCCTACACAGCCGCGCGATAAGTGCCTCTCAGCCGCTTGACCAGCACCTGTCAGAAGTTTGATCAGGGCCTATCAGCGACTTGATCAGCACCTGCCAGCTGCTTGATGAGTGCCTATCAGCCGCTTGAATAGCACCTGTCAGCCAGTTGATCAGCACCTGTCAGCCCCTTGATCAGCGCCTATCAGCCGCTTGATCAGCACCTGTCAGCCGCTTGATGAGTGCCTATCAGCCGCTTGATTAGCACCTGTCAGCCTGTTGACCAGCACCTGTCAGCCGCTTAATCAGCACCTGTCAGCATGTTGATCAAAACCTTTCAGCCGCTTCATTAGCAACTGTCAGCCAGTTGATCAGCGGCTGTCAGCCGCTTCATTAGCAACTGTCAGCCAGTTGATCAGCACCTGTCAGCTGCTTGATCAGCACCTGAAAGCCGCTTAAACAGCACCTGACAGCCTTTTGATCATTGCCTTCTCAGCTGCGGGATCAATGCCTACTCATCTGCGAATCAGCCCCTAAACAGCCGCGTGATCATAGTCTGTAAGCCGCTTGATCAGAGACTGTCAGACACTTGATCAGCGCCTAATCACCCCCTCGATCAGCGCATATTCAGCGGCGTGATCAGCACCTGTCAGCTGCTTGACAAGCTCCTATACACCACTTGATCAACACCTAATTAGCTTCGCTATCAGTATTTACTGAGCCATGCGATCATCGCCTCAGCCGCATGATCTGTGCCTACTCAGCCCCGCGATCAATGTCTACTCAGCCATGCGATATGTGCCTGAAAGCCGATTGAGAAGTACTGTCAGTCGCTTGATCAGCGATTATCAGCCGCTAGATCAGCATCTATTAACGACTTTATCAGCACCTTTCAGCCGCTTGATCAGCGCCTGTCAGCTGCTTGATCAGCGATTATCAGCCGCTAGATCAAGATCTGTCAACGACTTGATCAGCACCTGTCAGCCACTTGATCAGCGCCTGTCAGCCACTTTATCATTGCCTAATCAGTTGCGCGATCAGCGCCTACTCAGCCGCTTGATCGGAATCTGTCAGCCAGTTGATCAGCACGTGTCAGCCGCTTGATCAGCACCTGTCAGCAGCTTTATCAGCACCTATCAGCTGCTTGATTAGCACCTGTCAGCATGTTGATCAACACCTGTCAGCCGCTTCATTAGCACCTCTCAGCCAGTTGATCAGCACCTGCCAGCTGCTTGATGAGTGCCTATCAGCCGCTTGATTAGCACCTGTCAGCCAGTTGATCAGCACCTGTCAGCCCCTTGATCAGCGCCTATCAGCCGCTTGATCAGCACCTGTCAGCCGCTTGATGAGTGCCTATCAGCCGCTTGATTAGCACCTGTCAGCCAGTTGACCAGCACCTGTCAGCCGCTTGATAAGCGCCTATCAGTGGCTTGATTAGCCCCTGTCAGCCAGTTGATCAGCAATTGTTAGATGCTTGTTAAACACCTGTCAGCAGCTTGATCAGCACCTGTCAGCAGCTTTATCAGCACCTGTCAGCCGCTTAATCAGCACCTGTCAGCATGTTGATCAAAACTTTTCAGCCGCTTCATTAGCAACTGTCAGCCAGTTGATCAGCACCTGTCAGCTGCTTGATCAGCACCTGAAAGCCGCTTAAACAGCACCTGACAGCCTCTTGATCATTGCCTTCTCAGCTGCGGGATCAATGCCTACTCATCTGCGAATCAGCCCCTAAACAGCCGCGTGATCATAGTCTGTAAGCCGCTTGATCAGAGACTATCAGACACTTGATCAGCGCCTAATCACCCCCTCGATCAGCGCATATTCAGCGGCGTGATCAGCACCTGTCAGCCGCTTGACAAGCTCCTATACACCACTTGATCAACACCTAATTAGCTTCGCTATCAGTATTTACTGAGCCATGCGATCATCGCCTCAGCCGCATGATCTGTGCCTACTCAGCCCCATGATCAATGTCTACTCAGCCATGTGATATCTGCCTGAAAGCCGATTGAGAAGTACTGTCAGGCGCTTGATCAGCGATTATCAGCCGCTAGATCAGCATATATTAACGACTTTATCAGCACCTTTCAGCCGCTTGATCAGCGCCTGTCAGCTGCTTGATCAGCGATTATCAGCCGCTAGATCAAGATCTGTCAACGACTTGATCAGCACCTGTCAGCCACTTGATCAGCGCCTGTCAGCCACTTTATCATTGCCTAATCAGCTGCGCGATCAGCGCCTACTCAGCCGCTTGATCAGAATCTGTCAGCCAGTTGATCAGCACCTGTCAGCCGCTTGATCAGCACCTGTCAGCAGCTTTATCAGCACCTATCAGCTGCTTGATTAGCACCTGTCAGCATGTTGATCAACACCTGTCAGCCGCTTCATTAGCACCTCTCAGCCAGTTGATCAGCACCTGTCAGCTGCTTGATCAGCACATGTAACCGGCTTCATCAGTGCCCGTCAGCTGCTTGATCATTGCCTTCTCAGCTGGGCTATCAGCGCCTACTCAGGCGCTTGATCAGCGCCTAATCACCCCCTCCATCAGCGCCTACTGAGCAGGGCGATCAGCACCTGTCAGGCGCTTGACAAGAACTTATACACCACTTGAGCAACACCTTATTAGCTTCACTCTCGGTATTTCCTGAGCCATGCAATCATGGCCTCAGCTGCATGATCTGTGCCTACTCAGCCCCGCGATCAGTGCCTACTCAGCCGTGCGATATGTGCCTGACATCCGATTGAGAAGTACTGTCACTCGCTTGATCAGTGATAATCAGCCGCTAGATCAGCGATCATCAACCGCTAGATCAGCATCTGTCAACTACTTTATCAGCACCTTTCAGACGCTTGATCAGCGCCTATCAGCTGCTTAATTAACACTTCTCAGCCAGTTGATCAACACCTGAGAGCCGCTTGATCAGCGCCTATCAGCTGCTTGATTAGCACCTGTCAGCCAGTTGATTAGCACCTGTCAGCCGCTTAATCAGCACCTGTCAGCAGCTTGATCAGCATCTGTCAGCAGCTTTATCAGCACCTATCAGCTGCTTGATTAGCACCTGTCAGCATGTTGATCAACACCTGTCAGCCGCTTCATTAGCAACTGTCAGCCAGTTGATCAGCACCTGTCAGCTGCTTGATCAGCACCTGTAAGCCGCTTAAACAGTGCTGCCAGCCGCTTGATCAGTGCCTTCTCAGCTGCGCCATCAATGCCTACTTAGCCGAGAAACAGCCCCTACACTGCCGGGTGATCATAGTCTGTCGGCCGCTTGATCAGAGACTGTCAGACGCTTGATCAGCGCCTAATCACCCCCTCGATCAGCGCCTATTCAGCAGCGTGATCAGCACCTGTCAGCCGCTTGACAAGCTCCTATACACCACTTGATCAACACCTAATTAGCTTCGCTATCAGTATTTACTGAGCCATGCGATGCTCGCCTCAGCCGCATGATCTGTGCCTACTCAACCCCGCGATCACTGCCTACTCAGCCGTGCGATATGTGCCTGACAGCCGATTGAGAATTACTGTCAGCCGCTTGATCAGCGATTATCAGCCGCCAGATCAGCATCTGTCAAAGATTTAACAGCACCTGTCAGCCCCTTGATCAGCGATTATTAGCCGCTAGATCAACATCTGTCAACGACTTTATCAGCACCTGTCAGCCACTTCATCAGCGCCTGTCAGCCGCTTTATCATCGCCTAATCAGCTGCGCGATCAGTGCCTACTCAACGGCTTGATCAGTACCTGTCAGCCTCTTGATCAGCACCTAATCAGCCACACGATGATCATTTACTCAGCCGTGCGATCATCGCCTCAGCCTCTTGATCCGTGCCTACTCAGCCCCATGACCAGTGCCTACTCAGCCATGCGATCTGTGCCTGACAGCCACTTGATCAACGACTATCAGCCGCTTGATCATGGCCTTATCAGCTTCACGATCAGCACCTACTCAGCCGCTTGATCAGAACCTGTCAGGCAGTTGATCAGCACCAGTCAGCCGCTTGATCATTTCCTGCTCTGCTGGTCATTCAGCTCCTGGTCATCCACTTGATCAGTGCCTGTCAGCCGCTTGAGAAGTACCTGGCAGCCACTTGACCAGCACCTAATCAGCCACACGATCATCATTTACTCAGCCGCACGATCATCGCCTCAGCTGCTTGATCTGTGTCTACTCAGCCCCGCGATCAGCGCCTACTCAGCCGTGCGAGGTGCGCCTGACAGACACTTGAGAAGTACTGTCAGCCACTTTATCAGCGACTATCAGTCGCTTGATCAGCACCTGTCAACGACTTTATCAGCACCTGTCAGCCGCTTGATTAGTGTCTGTCAGCTGCTTGACCACTGCCCACTCAGCCGACTGAAAAGCGCCAATGCAGCCGCGCGATAAGCACCAGTCAGGCGCCTGAAAATCACCTGTCAGCAGCTTGATCAGGGCCTATTAGCCACTTGATTAGCACCTGTCAGCTAGTTGATCAGCACCTGTCAGCCAATTGATCAGCACCTGTCAGCCGCTTCATTAGCACCTGTCAGCCAGTTGAACAGCACCTGTCAGCCCCTTGATCATTGAGTATCAGCCGTGTGATTAGCACCTGTCAGCCAGTTGATCAGCTCCTGTCAGCCTCTTGATCGGAACCTGTCAGCACCTTGATCATCGCCTATCAGCCGCTTGATTAGCACCTGTCAGCCAGATGGTCAGCACCTGTCAGCAGCTTGAGCAGCGTGTATCAGCTGCTTGATCAGCACCTGTCAGCCAGTTGATCAGCACCTGTCAGCAGATTGATCAGGGCCTATCAGCCACTTGATTAGCACCTCTCAGCCAGTTGATCAGCACCTGAGAGTCGCTTCATTAGCACCTGTCAGCCAGTTGATCAGCACCTGTCAGCCGCTTGATCAGCACCTGTCAGCAGCTTTATCAGCACCTATCAGCTGCTTGATTAGCACCTGTCAGCATGTTGATCAACACCTGTCAGCCGCTTCATTAGCACCTGTCAGCCAGTTGATCAGCACCTGTCAGCCGCTTGATCAGCACCTGTCAGCAGCTTTATCAGCACCTATCAGCTGCTTGATTAGCACCTGTCAGCATGTTGATCAACACCTGTCAGCCGCTTCATTAGCACCTCTCAGCCAGTTGATCAGCACCTGTCAGCTGCTTGATCAGCACATGTAACCGGCTTCATCAGTGCCCGTCAGCTGCTTGATCATTGCCTTCTCAGCTGGGCTATCAGCGCCTACTCAGGCGCTTGATCAGCGCCTAATCACCCCCTCCATCAGCGCCTACTGAGCAGGGCGATCAGCACCTGTCAGGCGCTTGACAAGAACTTATACACCACTTGAGCAACACCTTATTAGCTTCACTCTCGGTATTTCCTGAGCCATGCAATCATGGCCTCAGCTGCATGATCTGTGCCTACTCAGCCCCGCGATCAGTGCCTACTCAGCCGTGCGATATGTGCCTGACATCCGATTGAGAAGTACTGTCACTCGCTTGATCAGTGATAATCAGCCGCTAGATCAGCGATCATCAACCGCTAGATCAGCATCTGTCAACTACTTTATCAGCACCTTTCAGACGCTTGATCAGCGCCTATCAGCTGCTTAATTAACACTTCTCAGCCAGTTGATCAACACCTGAGAGCCGCTTGATCAGCGCCTATCAGCTGCTTGATTAGCACCTGTCAGCCAGTTGATTAGCACCTGTCAGCCGCTTAATCAGCACCTGTCAGCAGCTTGATCAGCATCTGTCAGCAGCTTTATCAGCACCTATCAGCTGCTTGATTAGCACCTGTCAGCATGTTGATCAACACCTGTCAGCCGCTTCATTAGCAACTGTCAGCCAGTTGATCAGCACCTGTCAGCTGCTTGATCAGCACCTGTAAGCCGCTTAAACAGTGCTGCCAGCCGCTTGATCAGTGCCTTCTCAGCTGCGCCATCAATGCCTACTTAGCCGAGAAACAGCCCCTACACTGCCGGGTGATCATAGTCTGTCGGCCGCTTGATCAGAGACTGTCAGACGCTTGATCAGCGCCTAATCACCCCCTCGATCAGCGCCTATTCAGCAGCGTGATCAGCACCTGTCAGCCGCTTGACAAGCTCCTATACACCACTTGATCAACACCTAATTAGCTTCGCTATCAGTATTTACTGAGCCATGCGATGCTCGCCTCAGCCGCATGATCTGTGCCTACTCAACCCCGCGATCACTGCCTACTCAGCCGTGCGATATGTGCCTGACAGCCGATTGAGAATTACTGTCAGCCGCTTGATCAGCGATTATCAGCCGCCAGATCAGCATCTGTCAAAGATTTAACAGCACCTGTCAGCCCCTTGATCAGCGATTATTAGCCGCTAGATCAACATCTGTCAACGACTTTATCAGCACCTGTCAGCCACTTCATCAGCGCCTGTCAGCCGCTTTATCATCGCCTAATCAGCTGCGCGATCAGTGCCTACTCAACGGCTTGATCAGTACCTGTCAGCCTCTTGATCAGCACCTAATCAGCCACACGATGATCATTTACTCAGCCGTGCGATCATCGCCTCAGCCTCTTGATCCGTGCCTACTCAGCCCCATGACCAGTGCCTACTCAGCCATGCGATCTGTGCCTGACAGCCACTTGATCAACGACTATCAGCCGCTTGATCATGGCCCTATCAGCTTCACGATCAGCACCTACTCAGCCGCTTGATCAGAACCTGTCAGGCAGTTGATCAGCACCAGTCAGCCGCTTGATCATTTCCTGCTCTGCTGGTCATTCAGCTCCTGGTCATCCACTTGATCAGTGCCTGTCAGCCGCTTGAGAAGTACCTGGCAGCCACTTGACCAGCACCTAATCAGCCACACGATCATCATTTACTCAGCCGCACGATCATCGCCTCAGCTGCTTGATCTGTGTCTACTCAGCCCCGCGATCAGCGCCTACTCAGCCGTGCGAGGTGCGCCTGACAGACACTTGAGAAGTACTGTCAGCCACTTTATCAGCGACTATCAGTCGCTTGATCAGCACCTGTCAACGACTTTATCAGCACCTGTCAGCCGCTTGATTAGTGTCTGTCAGCTGCTTGACCACTGCCCACTCAGCCGACTGAAAAGCGCCAATGCAGCCGCGCGATAAGCACCAGTCAGGCGCCTGAAAATCACCTGTCAGCAGCTTGATCAGGGCCTATTAGCCACTTGATTAGCACCTGTCAGCTAGTTGATCAGCACCTGTCAGCCAATTGATCAGCACCTGTCAGCCGCTTCATTAGCACCTGTCAGCCAGTTGAACAGCACCTGTCAGCCCCTTGATCATTGAGTATCAGCCGTGTGATTAGCACCTGTCAGCCAGTTGATCAGCTCCTGTCAGCCTCTTGATCGGAACCTGTCAGCACCTTGATCATCGCCTATCAGCCGCTTGATTAGCACCTGTCAGCCAGATGGTCAGCACCTGTCAGCAGCTTGAGCAGCGTGTATCAGCTGCTTGATCAGCACCTGTCAGCCAGTTGATCAGCACCTGTCAGCAGATTGATCAGGGCCTATCAGCCACTTGATTAGCACCTCTCAGCCAGTTGATCAGCACCTGAGAGTCGCTTCATTAGCACCTGTCAGCCAGTTGATCAGCACCTGTCATCCGGTTGATCAGCACCTGTCAGCAGGTTGATCAGTGCGTATCAGCTGCTTGATTAACACCTGTCAGTCTATTGATCATCACCTGTCAACCACTAGATCAGCACCCACTTTGCTGCATGAACAGAGCCTACTCAGCCACGCGGTCAGTGACGCTCAGCCGGTTGATCTTCTCCTGTCAGGCGCTTGATCATTTCCTGCTCTGCTGGTCATTCAGCGCCTGGTCAACCACTGGATCAGTGTCAGTCAGCCGCTTGACAACTGCCCACTCAGCAGATTGAAAAGCGCCTACGCAGCCGAGCGATAAGCGCCTGTCAGCCGCTTTACAAGCACCTGTAAACCGCTTGATCAACACTTACTGAGCTGCGCTATCAGTGCTTAATCAGCCGCGAGATCAGTGTCTGTCAGCAGCTTGATCAGGGCCTATAAGCCACTTGATTAGCACCTGTCAGCTAGTTGATCAGCACCTGTCAGCCAATTTATCAGCACCTGTCAGCCAGTTGAACAGCACCTGTCAGCACCTTGATTATCGCCTATCATCCGTGTGATTAGCACATGTCAGCCTCTTGATCAGAGCCTGTCAGCAGCTTGATCATCTCCTATCAGCTACTTGATTAGCACTTGTCAGCCAGTTGATCAGCACCTGCCTACCGATTGATCAGTGCCTGTCAGCTGCTTGATCATTGCATTCTCAGCTGCACAATCAGCACCTATCAGCTGCTTGTTTAGCACCTGTCAGCCAGTTGATCAGCACCTGTCAGCACCTTGATCATCGCCTATCAGCCGCTTGATTAGCACCTGTCAGCAAAATGATCAGCACCTGTCAGCAGCTTGAGCAGCGAGTATCAGCTGCTTGATCAGCACCTGTCAGCCAGTTGATCAGCACCTGTCAGCAGATTGATCAGGCCTATCAGCCACTTGATTAGCACCTGTCAGCCAGTTGATCAGCACCTGAGAGTCGCTTCATTAGCACCTGTCAGCCAGTTGATCAGCACCTGTCAGCTGCTTGATCAGCACCTGTAAGCCGCTTAAACAGCACCTGCCAACCGCTTCATCAATGCCTGTCAGCTGCATGATCATTGCCTCCTCAGCTGCACGATGAGCGCCTACTCAGCCGCGAATTAACCCCGTACACAGCCGCGTGATCATAGTCTGTCAGCCTCTTTATCAGAGTCGGTCATCCGCTTGATCAGCACCTGTCAGCAGGTTGAAGAGTGCCTACTCCGCCGCGCGAATTGCATCTCTCAGCCAGTTGATCTGCGCCTACTGAGCCCCGCAATCAGCGCCTACTCAGCCGCCTGATCAGTGCCTGTCAGCCGCTTGAGAAGTACCTGTCAGCCGCTTGATCAGCACCTTTCAAACGCTTGATCAACGCCTATCCACTTCTTAATTAACACTTCTCAGCCAGTTGATCAGCACCTGTTATCCGCTTGAACAGCACCTATTAGCCGCTTAATCAGCACCTGACCGCAGCTTGATCAGCACCTGTCAGCAGGTTTATCAGCACCTATCATCTGCTTGATTAGCACCTGTCAGCAGGTTGATCAACACCTGTCAGCCGCTTCATTGGAAACTGCCAGCCAGTTGCTAAGCCCTTGTCAGCTGCTTGATCAGCCCCTACACCGCCGTGTGATAATAGTCTGTCAGCCGCTTGATCAGAGACTGTCAGATGCTTGATCAGCGCCTAATCACCCCCTCGATCAGCACCTATTGCGCGGCGCGATCAGCACCTGTCAGCCGCTTGACAAGCACCTATAAACCACTTGATCAATACCTAATTAGCTTCGCTATCAGTATTTACTGAGCCATGTGATCATTGCCTCAAGCACATTATCTGTGCCTACTCAACCCCGTGATCAGTGCCTATGCAGTCGTGCGATACGTGCCTGACAGCTGATTGCGAAGTACTGTAAGACGCTTGATCAGTGATTATCAGCCGCTAGATCAGCATCTGTAAACGACTTTATCAGCACCTCCCACCCGCTTGATCAGCGCGTGTCAGCCGCTTTATCATCGCCTCCTCAGCTGCATGATTAGCACCTACTCAGCCCCTTGATCAGTACCAGTCAGACAGTTGATCAGCACCTGTCAGCAGCTTGATCAGCACCTGTCAGCCAGTTGATCAGCACCTGTCAGCCACTTCATTTGCACCTGTCAGCCACTTTATCAGCAACTGTCAGGCGCTAGGGCAGCCCCTATAAGCAGCTTGATCATTAACTGTCAGCCACATTATCAGCACCTGTTAGCCGCTGTATCAGAACCTGTCAACCGCTTGATCAACACCTGTCAGCCGCTTCATTAGCAACTGTCAGCCAGTTGATCAGCACCTGTCAGCTGCTTGATCAGCACCTGTAAGCCGCTTAAACAGTGCCTGCCAGCCGCTTCATCAGTGCCTGTCACGTGCTTGATCATTGCCTTCTCAGCTGCGCGATCAGCGCCTACTCAGCCGCGAATCAGCCCCTCCACAGCCACGTGATCATAGTCTGTCAGCCTCTTTATCAGAGTCGGTGATCTGCTTGATCAGCACCTGTCAGCAAGTTGAAGAGTGCCTACTCAGCCGCGCGAATTGCATCTCTCAGCCAGTTGATGTGCACGTACTGAGCCCAGGAATCAGCGCCTACTCAGCCGCCCGGTCCGTGCCTGTCAGCCGCTTGAGAAGTACCTGTCAGCCGCTTGATCAGCACCTATCAGCAGCTTGATCAGCGCCTATCAGCTGCTTAATTAACACTTCTCAGCCAGTTGATCAGCACCTGTGAGCCGCTTGATCAGCGCCTATCAGCCGCTTGATTAGCACCTGTCAGCCAGTTGATGAGCACCTGTCAGCCGCTTAATCAGCACCTGTCAGCAGCTTGATCCGCACCTGTCAGCATCTTTATCAGCACCTATCAGCTTCTTGATTAGCACCTGTCAGCAAGTTGATCAACACCTGTCAGCCGCTTCATTAGAAACTCTCAGCCAGTTGATCAGCCACTGTCAGCCGCTGGATTAGCACCTGTCAGCCACTTGATCAGCACCTGTCAGCCGCTTCATAAACGCGTGTCAGCCTCTAGAGAAGTACCTGTCAGCCACTTGATCAGCACCTGTCAGTCAATATATCAGCAACTCTCAACATCTTGATCAGTGCCCACTTATCTGCGTAATCAGAGCCTACTCAGCCACAGGATCAGTGACCCTCAGGCGGCTGATCAGCGCCTGTCAGCCGCTTGATCATTTCCTGCTCTGATGGTCATTCAGCGCCTGGACAACCACTAGATCAGTGCCTGTCAGCCCCTTGACCAGTGCCCACTCAGCTGATTGATAAACGCATACGCATCCACACGATAAGCGCCTGTCAGCCACTTGAGAAGCATCTGTCAGCAACTTGATCAGGGCCTATCAGCCACTTGATCAGTACCTGTCAGCCAGTTGATCAGCACCTGTCAGCCACTTCATTTGCACCTGTCAGCCACTTTATCAGCAACTGTCAGGCGCTAGGGCAGCCCCTATAAGCAGCTTGATCATTAACTGTCAGCCACATTATCAGCACCTGTTAGCCGCTGTATCAGAACCTGTCAACCGCTTGATCAGCACCTGTCAGCAGCTTTATCAGCACCTATCAGCTGCTTGATTAGCACCTGTCAGCATGTTGATCAACACCTGGCAGCCGCTTCATTAGCAACTGTCAGCCAGTTGATCAGCAACTGTCAGCCGCTTGATTAGCACCTGTCAGCCAGTTGATGAGCACCTGTCAGCTGCTTGATCAGCACCTGTAAGCCGATTAAACAGCACCTGCCAGCCGCTTCATCAGTGCCTGTCAGCTGTTGGATCATTGCCTTTTCAGCTGCGCGATCAGCGCCTACTCAGCCGCGAATCAGCCCCTCCACAGCCACGTGTTCATAGTCTGTCAGCCTCTTTATCAGAGTCAGTCATCCGTTTGATCAGCAACAGTCTGCAGGTTGAAGAGTGCCTACTCAGCCGCGCGAATTGCATCTCTCACCCAGTTGATCTGCGCCTACTGAGCCCGGCAATGAACGCCTACTCAGCCGCCCGGTCCGTGCTGTCAGCCGCTTGAGAAGTACCTGTCAGCCAGTTGATCAGCACCTCTAAGCCAGTTGATCAGCACCTGTAAGCCACTGGATCAGCACCTGTCAGCCGCTTGATCAGCAACTTTCAGCAGCTTGATCAGCACCTATCAGCTGCTTAATTATCACTTCTCAGCCAGTTGATCAGCACCTGTTAGCCGCTTAATCAGCGCCTATCAGCTGCTTGATTAGCACCTGTCAGCCAGTTGATTAGCACCTGTCAGCCGCTTAATCAGCACCTGTCAGCAGCTTGATCAGGGCCTATCAGCCACTTGATCAGTACCTGTCAGCCAGTTAATCAGCACCTGTCAGCCACTTCATTTGCACCTGTCAGCCACTTTATCAGCAACTGTCAGGCGCTAGGGAAGCCCCTATAAGCAGCTTGATCATTAACTGTCAGCCACATTATCAGCACCTGTTAGCCGCTGTATCAGAACCTGTCCACCGCTTGATCAGCACCTGTCAGCAGCTTTATCAGCACCTATCAGCTGCTTGATTAGCCCCTGTCAGCCACTTCATCAGCGATTGTCAGCCGCTTGTTATGCACCTGTCAGCAGCATGATCAGCACTTGACCACTTTTCACTCAGCCGATTGAAAAGCAAAGACTCAACCGCGTGAATAGCATCTTTAAGCCAGTTGATCTGTGCCTACTGAGCCCCGCTGTCAGTGCCTACACAGCCGCCAGATCAGTGCTTGTCAGCCGCTTGACAAGTACCTGTCAGCCACTTGATCAGCACCTGTCAGCAGCTTGATGTGCGCCTATCAGCCGCTTGATTAGCACCTGTCAGCCAGTTGACCAGCACCTGTCAGCCGCTTGAACAGCGCCTATCAGTGGCTTGATTAGCCCCTGTCAGCCAGTTGATCAGCAATTGTCAGCCGCTTGTTAAGCACCTGTCAGCAGCTTGATCAGCGCTTGACCACTTTCCACTCAGCCGATTGAAAAGCACTGACTCAGCCGCATGAATAGCATCTTTCAGCCACTTGATCTGTGCCTACTGAGCCCCGCAGTCAGTGCCTACACAGCCGCCTGATCAGTGCTTGTCAGCCGCTTGACAAGTACCTGTCAGCCTCTTGATCAGCACCTAATCAGCCACACGATGATCATTTACTCAGCCGCGCGATCATCGCCTCAGCCTCTTGATCTGTGCCTACACAGCCCCATGACCAGCGCCTACTCAGCCATGCGATCTGTGCCTGACAGCCACTTGATCAACGACTATCAGCCGCTTGATCATGGCCTTATCAGCTGCACGATCAGCGCCTACTCAGCCGCTTGATCAGAACCTGTCAGGCAGTTGATCAGCACCAGTCAGCCGCTTGATCATTTCCTGCTCTGCTGGTCATTCACCTCCTGGTCATCCACTTGATCAGTGCCTGTCAGCCGCTTGAGAAGTACGTGGCAGCCACTTGACCAGCACCTAATCAGCCACGTGATCATCATTTACTCAGCTGCACGATCATCGCCTCAGCCGCTTGATCTGTGTCTACTCAGCCCCGCGATCAGCGCCTACTGAGCCGTGCGATGTGCTTCTGACAGACATTTGAGAAGTACTGTCAGCCACTTTATCAGCGACTATCAGCACCTGTCAACGACTTTATCAGCACCTGTCAGCCGCTTGATTAGTGCCTGTCAGCTGCTTGACCACTGCCCACTCAGCCGATTGAAAAGCACCAATGCAGCTGCGCGATAAGCACCAGTCAGCCGCCTGAAAATCACCTGTCAGCAGCTTGATCAGGGCCTATTAGCCACTTGATTAGCACCTGTCAGCTAGTTGATCAGCACCTGTCAGCCAATTGATCAGCACCTGTCAGCCAGTTGAACAGCACCTGTCAGCACCTTGATTATCGCCTATCAGCCGTGTGATTAGCACCTGTCAGCCTCTTGATCAGAACCTGTCAGCAGCTTGATCATCGCCTATCAGCTACTTGATTAGCACTTGTCAGCCAGTTGATCAGCACCTGCCTACCGATTGATCAGTGCCTGTCAGCTGCTTGATCATTGCATTCTCAGCTGCGCAATCAGCACCTATCAGCTGCTTGATTAGCACCTGTCAGCCAGATGATCAGTACCTGTCGGCAGCTTGAGCAGCGAGTATCAGCTGCTTGATCAGCACCTGTCAGCCAGTTGATCAGCACCTGTCAGCAGATTGATCAGGGCCTATCAGCCACTTGATTAGCACCTGTCAGCCAGTTGATCAGCAACTGAGAGTCGCTTCATTAGCACCTGTCAGCCAGTTGATCAGCACCTGTCATCCGCTTGATCAGCACCTGTCAGCAGGTTGATCAGTGCGTATCAGCTGCTCGATTAACACCTGTCTGTCTATTGATCATCACCTGTCAACCGCTAGATCAGCACCCACTTTGCTGCATGAACAGAGCCTACTCAGCCACGCGATCAGTGACGCTCAGCCGGTTGATCTTCTCCTGTCAGGCGCTTGATCATTTCCTGCTCTGCTAGTCATTCAGCGCCTGGTCAACCACTTGATCAGTGTCAGTCAGCCGCTTGACCACTGCCCACTCAGCAGATTGAAATGCGCCTAGGCAGCCGAGGGGTAAGCGCCTGTCAGCCGCTTTACAAGCACCTGTAAACTGCTTTATCAACACTTACTGAGCTGTGCTATCAGTGCTTAATCAGCCGCGAGATCATTGTCTGTCATCTGCTTGATCAGCACCTGTCAGCCGGTTGAACAGTGCCTATTCAGCCACGCAAATAGCATCTCTCAGCCAGTTGATCTGCTCCTACTGAGCCCCATGATCAGCGCCTACTCAGCCGCCCGATCAGTGACTGTCAGCCTCTTGAGAAGTACCTGTCAGGCACTTGATCAGCACCTGTCAGCCAATATATCAGCAACTCTCAACCGCTTGATCAGTGCCCGCTTAGCTGCGTAATCAGAGCCTACTCAGCCACAGGATCAGTGACCCTCAGGCGGCTGATCAGCGCCTGTCAGCGGCTTGATCATTTCCTGCTCTGATGGCCATTCAGCGCCTGGACAACCACTAGATCAGTGCCTGTCAGCCCCTTGACCAGTGCCCACTCAGCTGATTGATAAACGCATACGCATCCATGCGATAAGCGCCTGTCAGCCACTTGAGAAGCATCTGTCAGCAACTTGATCAGGGCGTATCAGCCACTTGATCAGTACCTGTCAGCCAGTTGATCAGCACCTGTCAGCCACTTCATTTGCACCTGTCAGCCACTTTATCAGCAACAGTCAGGCGCTAGGGCAGCCCCTATAAGCAGCTTGATCATTAACTGTCAGCCATATTATCAGCTCCTGTTAGCCGCTGTATCAGATCCTGTCAACCGCTTGTTCAGCACCTGTCAGCAGCTTTATCAGCACCTATCAGCTGCTTGATTAGCACCTGTCAGCATGTTGATCAACACCTGGCAGCCGCTTCATTAGCAACTGTCAGCCAGTTGATCAGCAACTGTCAGCCGCTTGATTAGCACCTGTCAGCCAGTTGATGAGCACCTGTCAGCTGCTTGATCAGCACCTGTAAGCCGATTAAACAGCACCTGCCAGCCGCTTCATCAGTGCCTGTCAGCTGTTGGATCATTGCCTTTTCAGCTGCGCGATCAGCGCCTACTCAGCCGCGAATCAGCCCCTCCACAGCCACGTGTTCATAGTCTGTCAGCCTCTTTATCAGAGTCAGTCATCCGTTTGATCAGCAACTGTCTGCAGGTTGAAGAGTGCCTACTCAGCCGCGCGAATTGCATCTCTCACCCAGTTGATCTGCGCCTACTGAGCCCGGCAATGAACGCCTACTCAGCCGCCCGGTCCGTGCTGTCAGCCGCTTGAGAAGTACCTGTCAGCCAGTTGATCAGCACCTCTAAGCCAGTTGATCAGCACCTCTAAGCCACTGGATCAGCACCTGTCAGCCGCTTGATCAGCAACTTTCAGCAGCTTGATCAGCACCTATCAGCTGCTTAATTAACACTTCTCAGCCAGTTGATCAGCAACTGTTAGCCGCTTAATCAGCGCCTATCAGCTGCTTGATTAGCACCTGTCAGCCAGTTGATTAGCACCTGTCAGCCGCTTAATCAGCACCTGTCAGCAGCTTGATCAGGGCCTATCAGCCACTTGATCAGTACCTGTCAGCCAGTTAATCAGCACCTGTCAGCCACTTCATTTGCACCTCTCAGCCACTTTATCAGCAACTGTCAGGCGCTAGGGAAGCCCCTATAAGCAGCTTGATCATTAACTGTCAGCCACATTATCAGCACCTGTTAGCCGCTGTATCAGAACCTGTCCACCGCTTGATCAGCACCTGTCAGCAGCTTTATCAGCACCTATCAGCTGCTTGATTAGCCCCTGTCAGCCACTTCATCAGCGATTGTCAGCCGCTTGTTATGCACCTGTCAGCAGCATGATCAGCGCTTGACCAATTTTCACTCAGCCGATTGAAAAGCAAAGACTCAACCGCGTGAATAGCATCTTTAAACCAGTTGATCTGTGCCTACTGAGCCCCGCTGTCAGTGCCTACACAGCCGCCAGATCAGTGCTTGTCAGCCGCTTGACAAGTACCTGTCAGCCACTTGATCAGCACCTGTCAGCAGCTTGATGTGCGCCTATCAGCCGCTTGATTAGCACCTGTCAGCCAGTTGACCAGCACCTAATCAGCCACGCGATCATCATTTACTCAGCCGCACAGTCATCGCCTCAGCCGCTTGATCTGTGTCTACTCATCCCCGCGATCAGCGCCTACTCAGCCGTGCGAGGTGCGCCTGACAGACACTTGAGAAGTACTGTCAGCCACTTTATCAGCGACTATCAGTCGCTTGATCAGCACCTGTCAACGACTTTATCAGCACCTGTCAGCCGTTTGATTAGTGCCTGTCAGCTGCTTGACCACTGCCCACTCAGCCGATTGAAAAGCGCCAATGCAGCCACGATATAAGCACCAGTCAGTCGCCTGAAAATCACCTGTCAGCAGCTTGATCAGTGCTTATTAGCCACGTGATTAGCACCTGTCAGCTAGTTGATCAGCACCTGTCAGCCAATTGATCAGCACCTGTCAGACAGTTGAACAGCACCTGTCAGCACCTTGATCATCGCCTATCAGCCGTGTGATTAGCACCTGTCAGCCTCTTGATCAGAACCTGTCAGCAGCTTGATCATCGCCTATCAGCTACTTGATTAGCACTTGTCAGCCAGTTGGTCAGCACCTGCCTACCGATTGATCAGTGCCTGTCAGCTGCTTGATCATTGCATTCTCAGCTGCTCAATCAGCACCTATCAGCTGCTTTTTTAGCACCTGTCAGCCAGTTGATCAGCACCTCTAAGCCAGTTGATCAGCACCTGTAAGCCACTAGATCAGAACCTGTCATCCGCTTGATCAGCAACTTTCAGCAGCTTGATCAGCACCTATCAGCTGCTTAATTAACACTTCTCCGGCAGTTGATCAGCACCTGTCTGCCGCTTGATCAGCGCCAATCAGCCACTTGATTAGCACCTGTCAGCCAGTTGATTAGCAACTGTCAGCCACTTTATCAGCAACTGTCAGGCGCTAGGGCAGCCCCTATAAGCAGCTTGATCATTAACTGTCAGCCACATTATCAGCACCTGTTAGCCGCTGTATCAGAACCTGTCAACCGCTTGATCAGCATCTGTCAGCAGCTTTATCAGCACCTATCAGCTGCTTGATTAGCCCCTGTCAGCCACTGGATCAGCGATTGTCAGCCGCTTGTTATGCACCTGTCAGCAGCTTGATCAGCGCTTGACCACTTTCCACTCAGCCGATTTAAAAGCAAAGACTCAACCGCGTGAATAGCAAATTTCAGCCAGTGGATCTGTGCCTACTGAGCCCCGCAGTCAGTGCCTACACAGCCGCCCGATCAGTACTTCTCAGCCGCTTGACGAGTACCTGTCACCCACTTGATCAGCACCTGTCAGCAGCTTGATGTGCGCCTATCAGCTGCTTGATTAGCACCTCTCAGCCTGTTGACCAGCACCTGTCAGCCGCTAGATCAGCGCCTATCAGTGGCTTGATTAGCCCCTGTCAGCCAGTTGATCAGCAATTGTCAGCCGCTTGTTAAGCACCTGTCAGCAGCTTGATCAGCGCTTGACCACTTTCCACTCAGCCTATTGAAAAGCACCGACTCAGCCGCACGAATAGCATCTTTCAGCCAGTTGATCTGTGCCCACTGAGCCCCGCAGTCAGTGCCTACACAGCCGCCTGATCAGTGCTTGTCAGCCGCTTGACAAGTACCTGTCAGCCTCTTGATCAGCACCTAATCAGCCACACGATGACCATTTACTCAGCCGCGCGATCATCGCCTCAGCCTCTTGATCTGTGCCTACTCAGCCACATGACCAGCGCCTACTCAGCCATGCGATCTGTGCCTGACAGCCACTTGATCAACGACTATCAGCCGCTTGATCATCGCCTTATCAGCTGCACGATCAGCACCTACTCAGCCGCTTGATCAGAACCTGTCAGGCAGTTGATCAGCACCAGTCAGCCGCTTGATCATTTCCTGCTCTGCTGGTCATTCAGCTCCTGGTCATCCACTTGATCAGTGCCTGTCAGCAGCTTGAGAAGTACCTGGCAGCCACTTGACCAGCACCTAATCAGCCACGCGATCATCATTTACTCAGCCGCACGATCATCGCCTCAGCCGCTTCATCTGTGTCTACTCAGCCCCGCGATCAGTGCCTACTCAGCCGTGCGAGGTGCGTCTGACAGACACTTGAGAAGTACTGTCAGCCACTTTATCAGCGACTATCAGTCGCTTGACCAGCACCTGTCAACGACTTTATCAGCACCTGTCAGCCGCTTGATTAGTGCCTGTCAGCTGCTTGACCACTGCCCACTCAGCCGATTGAAAACCCCAATGCAGCCGCGCGATAAGCACCAGTCAGCCGCCTGAAAATCACCTGTCAGCAGCTTGATCAGGGTCTATTAGCCACTTGATTAGCACCTGTCAGCTAGTTGATCAGCACCTGTCAGCCAAATGATCAGCACCTGTCAGCCAGTTGAACAGCACCTGTCAGCACCTTGATCATCTCCTATCAGCCGTGTGATTAGCACCTGTCAGCCTCTTGATCAGAACCTGTCAGCAGCTTGATCATCGCCTATCAGCTACTTGATTAACACTTGTCAGCCAGTTGATCAGCACCTTCCTACCGATTGATCAGTGCCTGTCAGCTGCTTGATCATTGCATTCTCAGCTGCGCAATAAGCACCTATCAGCTGCTTGTTTAGCACCTGTCAGCCAGTTGATCAGCACCTGTCAGCACCTTGATCATCTCCTATCAGCCGTGTGATTAGCACCTGTCAGCCTCTTGATCAGAACCTGTCAGCAGCTTGATCATCGCCTATCAGCTACTTGATTAACACTTGTCAGCCAGTTGATCAGCACCTTCCTACCGATTGATCAGTGCCTGTCAGCTGCTTGATCATTGCATTCTCAGCTGCGCAATAAGCACCTATCAGCTGCTTGTTTAGCACCTGTCAGCCACTTGATCAGTACCTGTCATCCAGTTGATCAGCACCTGTCAGCCACTTCATTTGCACCTGTCAGCCACTTTATCAGCAACTGTCAGGCGCTAGGGCAGCCCCTATAAGCAGCTTGATCATTAACTGTCAGCCACATTATCAGCACCTGTTAGCCGCTGTATCAGAACCTGTCAACCGCTTGATCAGCACCTGTCAGCAGCTTTATCAGCACCTATCAGCTGCTTGATTAGCCCCTGTCAGCCACTGGATCAGCGATTGTCAGCCGCTTGTTATGCACCTGTCAGCAGCTTGATCAGCGCTTGACCACTGTCCACTCAGCCGATTTAAAAGCAAAGACTCAACCGCGTGAATAGCAAATTTCAGCCAGTGGATCTGTGCCTACTGAGCCCCGCAGTCAGTGCCTACACATCCGCCCGATCAGTGCTTCTCAGCCGCTTGACAAGTACCTGTCACCCACTTGATCAGCACCTGACAGCAGCTTGATGTGCGCCTATCAGCCGCTTGATTAGCACCTCTCAGCCAGTTGACCAGCACCTGTCAGCCGCTAGATCAGCGCCTATCAGTGGATTGATTAGCCCCTGTCAGCCAGTTGATCAGCAATTGTCAGCCGCTTGTTAAGCACCTGTCAGCAGCTTGATCAGCGCTTGTCCACTTTCCACTCAGCCGATTGAAAAGCACCGACTCAGCCGCGCGAATAGCATCTTCCAGCCAGTTGATCTGTGCCCACTGAGCCCCGCAGTCAGTGCCTACACAGCCACCTGATCAGTGCTTGTCCGCCGCTTGACAAGTACCTGTCAGCCTCTTGATCAGCACCTGTCAGCAGCTTGATGTGCGCCTATCAGCCGCTTGATTAGCACCTGTCAGCCAGATGATCAGCACCTGTCAGCAGCTTGAGCAGCGAGTATCAGCTGCTTGATCAGCACCTGTCAGCCAGTTGATCAGCACCTGTCAGCAGCTTGATCAGGGCCTATTAGCCACTTGATTAGCACCTGTCAGCTAGTTGATCATCACCTGTCAGCCAGTTGATCACCACCTGTCAGCCGCTTCATTAGCACCTGTCAGCCAGTTGAACAGCACCTGTCAGCTCATTGATCATCGCCTATCAGACGTGTGATTAGCACCTGTCAGCCAGTTGATCAGAACCTGTCAGCAGCTTGATCATCGCCTATCAGCTACTTGATTAGCACCTGTCAGCCAGATGATCAGCACCTGTCAGCAGCTTGAGCAGCGAGTATCAGCTGCTTGATCAGCACCTCTCAGCCCGTTGATCAGCACCTGTCAGCATATTTATCAGGGCCTATCAGCCACTTGATCAGCAACTGTCAGCCAGTTGATCAGCACCTGTCAGCCAGTTGATCAGCACCTCTCAGCCAGTTGATCACCACCTGTAAGCCACTGGATCAGCACCTGTCAGCCGCTTGATCAGCACCATTCAGCAGCTTGATCGGCACCTGTCAGCCGCTTGATCAGCGCCTATCAGCCGCTTCATTAGCACCTGTCAGCCAGTTGATTAGCACCTGTCAGCCGCTTAATCAGCACCTGTCAGCAGCTTGATCAGCACCTGTCAGCAGCTTGATCAGCACCTCACAGCTGCTTGATTAGCACCTGTCAGCATGTTGATCAACACCTGTCATCCGCTTCATTAGCAACTGTCAGCAAATTGTTCAGCACCTGTGAGATGCTTGATCAGCATCTGTAAGCCGCTTAAACAGCGCCCGCCATCTGCTTGATAAGTGCATTCTCAGCTGCACGATCAACGCCTACTCAGCCGCGAATCATCTCCTACACAGCCGCGTGATCATAGTCTGTCAGCCATTTCATCAGAGAGTGTCAGACGCTTGATCAGCGCCTAATCACCCCCTCCATCAGCGCCTATTTAGCGGCGCGATCAGCACCTGTCAGCCGCTTGATCAGCGATTATCAGCCGCTAGATCAACATCTGTCAACAACTTTATCAGCACCTGTCAGCCCCTTGATCAGAACCTGACAGCAGCTTGATGATCGCCTATCAGCTACTTGATTAGCACTTGTCAGCCAGTTGATCAGCACCTGCCTACCGATTGCTCAGTGCCTGTCAGCTGCTTGATCATTGTGTTCTCAGCTGCGCAATCAGCACCTATCAGCTGCTTGTTTAGCACCTGTCAGCCAGTTGATCAGCACCTGTCAGCACCTTGATCATCGCCTATCAGATGCTTGATTAGCACCTGTCAGCCAGATGATCAGCACCTGTCAGCAGCTTGAGCAGCGAGTATCAGCTGCTTGATCAGCACCTCTCAGCCAGTTGATCAGCACCTGTCAGCAGATTGATCAGGGCATATCAGCCACTTGATCAGCAACTGTCAGCCAGTTGATCAGCACCTGGCAGCCAGTTGATCAGCACCTCTCAGCCAGTTGATCACCACCTGTAAGCCACTGGATCAGCACCTCTCAGCCGCTTGATCAGCACCTATCAGCTGCTTAATTAACACTTCTCAGGCTGTTGATCAGCACCTGTCAGCCGCTTGATCAGCGCCTATCAGCCGCTTGATTAGCACCTGTTAGCCCGTTGATTAGCACCTGTCAGCCGCTTAATCAGCACCTGTCAGCTGCTTGATCAGCACCTGTCAGCCGGTTGAACAGTGCCTATTCAGCCGCGCAAATAGCATCTCTCAGCCAGTTGATCTGCTCCTACTGAGCCCCACGATAAGCTCCTACTCAGCCGTCTGATCAGTGACTGTCAGCCTCTTGAGAAGTACCTGTCAGCCACTTGATCAGCACCTGTCAGCCGCTTGATAAACGCGTGTCAGCAACTTGATCAGTACCTGTCAGCCACTTTGTCAGCACCTGTCAGCCAATATATCAGCAACTCTCAACAGCTTGATCAGTGCCCGCTTAGCTGCGTAATCAGAGCCTACTCAGCCACAGGATCAGTTACCCTCAGGCAGCTGATCAGCGCCTGTCAGCGGCTTGATCATTTCCTGCTCTGATGGTCATTCAGCGCCTGGTCCACCACTAGATCAGTGCCTGTCAGCCCCTTGACCAGTGCCCACTCAGCTGATTGATAAACGCATACGCATCCACGCGATAAGAGCCCGTCCGCCACTTGAGAAGCATCTGTCAGCAACTTGATCAGTACCTGCCAGCCAGTTGATCAGCACCTGTCAGCCACTTCATTTGCACCTGTCAGCCACTTTATCAGCAACTGTCAGGCGCTAGGGCAGCCCCTATAATCAGCTTGATCATTAACTGTCAGCCACATTATCAGCACCTGTTAGCCGCTGTATCAGAACCTGTCAACCGCTTGATCAGCACCTGTCATCAGCTTTATCAGCACCTATCAGCTGCTTGATTAGCACCTGTCAGCATGTTCATCAACACCTGTCAGCCGCTTCATTAGCAACTGTCAGCCCCTTGATTAGCTCCTGTCAGCCGCTTGATCAGCACCTGACAGCTGCTTGATCAGCACCTGTAAGCCGATTAAACAGCACCTGCCAGCCGCTTCATCAGTGCCTGTCAGCTGCTGGATCATTGCCTTCTCAGCTGCGCGATCAGCGCCTACTCAGCCGCGAATCAGCCCCTCCACAGCCACGTGAACATATTCTGTCAGGCTCTTTATCAGAGTCAGTCATCCGCTTGATCAGCAACTGTCTGTAGGTTGAAGAGTGCCTACTCAGCCGCGCGAATTGCATCTCTCACCCAGTTGATTCTGCACTTACTGAGCCCCGCAATGAACGCCTACTCAGGCGCCAGGTCCGTGCCTGTCAGCCGCTTGAGAAGTACTTGTCAGCCAGTTGATCAGCACCTCTAAGCCAGTTGATCAGCACCTGTAAGGCACTGGATCAGCACCTGTCAGCCGCTTGATAAGCAACTTTCAGTAGCTTGATCAGCACCTCTCAGCTGCTTAACACTTCACAGCCAGTTGATCAGCACCTGTTAGCCGCTTGATCAGCGCCTATCAGCCGCTTGATTAGCACCTGTCAGCCAGTTGATTAGCACCTGTCAGCCGCTTAATCAGCACCTATCAGCAGCTTGATCAGGGCCTATCAGCCTCTTGATCAGTACCTGTCAGCCAGTTGATCAGCACCTGTCAGCCACTTCATTTGCACCTGTCAGCCACTTTATCAGCAACTGTCAGGCGCAAGGGCAGCCCCTATAAGCAGCTTGATCATTAACTGTCAGCCACATTATCAGCCCCTGTTAGCCACTGTATCAGAACCTGTCAACCGCTTGATCAGCACCTGTCAACAGCTTTATCAGCACCTATCAGCTGCTTGATTAGCCCCTGTCAGCCACTTGATCAGCAATTGTCAGACGCTTGTTATGCACCTGTCAGCAGCTTGATCAGCGCTTGACCACTTTCCACTCAGCCGATTGAAAAGCACCGACTCATCCACGCGAATAGCATTTTTCAGCCTGTTTTTCTCTGCCTACAGAGCCCCGCAGTCAGTGCCTACTCAGCCGCTTGATCAGAACCTGTAAGGCAGTTGATCAGCACCAGTCAGCCGCTTGATCGTTTCCTGCTCTGCTGGTCATTCAGCTCCTGGTCATCCACTTGATCAGTGCCTGTCAGCCGCTTGAGAAGTACCTGGCAGCCACTTGACCAGCACCTAATCAGCCACGCGATCATCATTTACTCAGCCGCACGATCATCGCCTCAGCCGCTTCATCTTTGTCTACTCAGCCCCGCGATCAGCGCCTACTCAGCCGTGCGAGGTGGGCCTGGCAGACACTTGAGAAGTACTGTCAGCCACTTTATCAGCGACTATCAGTCGCTTGATCAGCACCTGTCAACGACTTTATCAGCACCTGTCAGCTGTTTGATTAGTGCCTGTCAGCTGCTTGACCACTGTCCACTCAGCCGATTGAAAAGCGCCAATGCAGCCGCACGATAAGCACCAGTCAGCCGCCTGAAAATCACCTGTCAGAAGCTTGATCAGGGCCTATTAGCAACTTGATTAGCACCTGTCAGCTAGTTGATCAGCACCTGTCAGCCAATTGATCAGCACCTGTCAGCAGCTTCATTAGCACCTGTCAGCCAGTTGAACAGCACCTGAGAGTCGCTTCATTAGCATCTGTCAGCCAGTTGAGCAGCACCTGTAATCCGCTTGATCAGCACCTGTCAGCAGGTTGATCAGTGCGGATCAGCTGCTCGATTAACACCTGTCTGTCTATTGATCATCACTTGTCAACCGCTAGATCAGCACCCACTTTGCTGCATGAACAGAGCCTACTCAGCCACGCGGTCAGTGACGCTCAGCCGGTTGATCTTCTCCTGTCAGGCGCTTGATCATTTCCTGCTCTGCTGGTCATTCAGCGCCTGGTCAACCACTGGATCAGTTTCAGTCAGCCGCTTGACCACTGCCCACTCAGCAGATTGAAAAGCGCCTATGCAGCCGAGCGATAAGCGCCTGTAAGCCGCTTTACAAGCACCTGTAAACCGCTTGATCAACACTTACTGAGCTGCGCTATCAGTGCTTAATCAGCCGCGAGATCAATGTTTGTCAGCTGCTTGATCAGCACCTGTCAGCCTGTTGAACAGTGCCTATTCAGCAGGGCAAATAGCATCTCTCAGCCAGTTGATCTGCTCCTACTGAGCCGCACGATCAGCGCCTACTCAGCCGCCCGATCAGTGACTGTCAGCCTCTTGAGAAGTACCTGTCAGCCACTTCATCAGCACCTGTCAGCCGCTTGATAAACGCGTGTCAGCAGCTTGATCAGTACCTGTCAGCCACTTTATCAGCACCTGTCAGCCAATATATCAGCAACTCTCAACAGCGTGATCAGTGCCCGCTTAGCTGCGTAATCAGAGCCTACTCAGCCACAGGATCAGTGACCCTCAGGCGGCTGATCAGCGCCTGTCAGCGGCTTGATCATTTCCTGCTCTGATGGTCATTCAGCGCCTGGACAACCACTAGATCAGTGCCTGTCAGCCCCTTGACCAGTGCCCACTCAGCTGATTGATAAACGCATACGCATCCACGCGATAAGCGCCTGTCAGCCACTTGAGAAGCATCTGTCAGCAACTTGATCTGTACCTGTCAGCTAGTTGATCAGCACCTGTCAGCCACTTCATTTGCATCTGTCAGCCACTTTATCAGCAACTGTCAGGCGCTAGGGCAGCCCCTATAAGCAGCTTGATCATTAACTGTCAGCCACATTATCAGCACCTGTTAGCCGCTGTATCAGAACCTGTCAACCGCTTGATCAGCACCTGTCAGCAGCTTTATCAGCACCTATCAGCTGCTTGATTAGCACCTGTCAGCATGTTGATCAACACCTGTCAGCCGCTTCATTAGCCACTGTCATCAGCTTGATTAGCTCCTGTCAGCCGCTTGATCAGCACCTGTCAGCTGCTTGATCAGCACCTGTAAGCCGATTAAACAGCACCTGCCAGCCGCTTCATTAGTGCCTGTCAGCTGCTGGATCATTGCCTTCTCAGCTGCGCGATCAGCACCTACTCAGCCGCGAATCAGCCCCTCCACAGCCACGTGATCAGAGTCTGTCAGCCTCTTTATCAGAGTCAGTCATCCGCTTGATCAGCAACTGTCTGCAGGTTGTAGAGTGCCTACTCAGCCGCGAGAATTGCATCTCTCACCCAGTTGATTCTGCACCTACTGAGCCCCGCAATGAACGCCTACACAGCCGCCCAGTCCGTGCCTGTCAGCCGCTTGAGAAGTACCTGTCAGCCAGTTGATCAGCACCTCTAAGCCAGTTGATCAGCACCTGTAAGCCACTGGATCACCACCTGTCAGTCGCTTGATCAGCACCATTCAGCAGCTTGATCAGCACCTATCAACAGCTTAATTAACATTTCTCAGCCAGTTGATCAGCACCTGTTAGCCGCTTGATCAGCGCCTATCAGCCGCTTGATTAGCACCTGTCAGCCAGTTGATTAGCACCTGTCAGCCGCTTAATCAGCACCTGTCAGCAGCTTGATCAGGGCCTATCAGCCACTTGATCAGTACCTGTCAGCCAGTTGATCAGCACCTGTAAGCCGCTGTATCAGAACCTGTCAACCGCTTGATCAGCACCTGTCAGCAGCTTTATCAGCACCTATCAGCTGCTTGATTAGCCCCTGTCAGCCACTGGATCAGCAATTGTCAGCCGCTTGTTATGCACCTGTCAGCAGCTTGATCAGCGCTTGAACACTTTCCACTCAGCCGATTGAAAAGCACTGACTCAGCCACGCGAATAGCATCTTTCAGCCTGTTTATCTCTGCCTACTGAGCGCCGCAGTCAGTGCCTACTCAGCCGCTTGATCAGAACCTGTCAGGCAGTTGATCAGCACCAGTCAGCCGCTTGATCATTTCCTGCTCTGCTGGTCATTCAGCTCCTGGTCATCCACTTGATCAGTGCCTGTCAGCCGCTTGAGAAGTACCTGGCAGCCACTTGACCAGCACCTAATCAGCCACGCGATCATCATTTACTCAGCCGCACGATCATCGCCTCAGCCGCTTGATCTTTGTCTACTCAGCCCCGCGATCAGCGCCTACTCAGCCATGCGAGGTGGGCCTGGCAGACACTTGAGAAGTACTGTCAGCCACTTTATCACCGACTATCAGTCGCTTGATCAGCACCTGTCAACGACTTTATCAGCACCTGTCAAACGCTTGATTAGTGCCTGTCAGCTGCTTGACCACTGCCCACTCAGCCGATTGAAAAGCGCCAATGCAGCCACGCGATAAGCACCAGTCAGCCGCCTGGAAATCACCTGTCAGCAGCTTGATCAGGGCCTATTAGCCACTTGATTAGCACCTGTCAGCTAGTTGATCAGCACCTGTCAGCCAATTGATCAGCATCTGTCAGCCAGTTGAACAGCACCTGTCAGCACCTTGATCATCGCCTAACAGCCGTGTGATTAGCACCTGTCAGCCTCTTGATCAGCACCTGTCAGCAGGTTGATCAGTACGGATCAGCTGCTCGATTAACACCTGTCTGTCTATTGATCATCACTTGTCCACCGCTAGATCAGCACCCACTTTGCTGCATGAACAGAGCCTACTCAGCCACGCGGTCAGTGACGCTCAGCCGGTTGATCTTCTCCTGTCAGGCGCTTGATCATTTCCTGCTCTGCTGGTCATTCAGCGCCTGGTCAACCACTTGATCAGTGTCAGTCAGCCGCTTGACCACTGCCCACTCAGCAGATTGAAAAGCGCCTACGCAGCCGAGCAATAAGCGCCTGTCAGCCGCTTTACAAGCACCTGTAAACCGCTTGATCAACATTTAATGAGCTGCGCTATCAGTGCTTAATCAGCCGCGAGATCAATGTCTGTCAGCTGCTTGATCAGCACCTGTCAGCCGGTTGAACAGTGCCTATTCAGCCGCGCAAAAGCATCTCTCAGCCAGTTGATCTGCTCCTACTGAGCCCCATGATCAGCGCCTACTCAGCCGCCCGATCAGTGACTATCAGCCTCTTGAGAAGTACCTGTCAGCCACTTGATCAGCACCTGAAAGCCGCTTGATAAACGCGTGTCAGCAGCTTGATCAGTACCTGTCAGCCACTTTATCAGCACCTGTCAGCCAATATATCAGCAACTCTCAACAGCTTGATCAGTGCCCGCTTAGCTGCGTAATCAGAGCCTACTCAGCCACAGGATCAGTGACCCTCAGGCGGCTGATCAGCGCCTGTCAGCGGCTTGATCATTTCCTGCTCTGATGGTCATTCAGCGCCTGGACAACCACTAGATCAGTGCCTGTCAGCCCCTTGACCAGTGCCCACTCAGCTGATTGATAAACGCATATGCATCCACGCGATAAGCGCCTGTCAGCCACTTGAGAAGCATCTGTCAGCCACTTGATCAGTACCTGTCAGCCAGTTGATCAGCACCAGTCAGCCACTTCATTTGCACCTGTCAGGCACTTTATCAGCAACTGTCAGGCGCTAGGGCAGCCCCTATAAGCAGCTTGATCATTAACTGTCAGCCACATTATCAGCACCTGATAGCCGCTGTATCAGAACCTGTCAACCGCTTGATCAGCACTTGTCAGCAGCTTTATCAGCACCTATCAGCTGCTTGATTAGCCCCTGTCAGCAGCTTGATTAGCGCTTAACCACTTTCCACTCACCCGATTGAAAAGCAAAAACTCAACCGCGTGAATAGCATCTTTCAGCCAGTTGATCTGTGCCTACTGAGCCCCGCAGTCAGTGCCTACACAGCCGCCCGATCAGTGCTTGTCAGCCGCTTGACAAGTACCTGTCAGCCACTTGATCAGCACCTGTCAGCAGCTTGATGTGCGACTGTCAGCCGCTTGATTAGCACCTGTCAGCCAGTTGACCAGCACCTGTCAGCCGCTTGATCAGCGCCTATGAGTCGCTTGATTAGCCCCTGTCAGCCAGTTGATCAGCAATTGTCAGCTACTTGTTAAGCACCTGTCAGCAGCTTGATCAGCGCTTGACCACTTTCCACAGCCGATTGAAAAGCACCGACTCAGCCACGCGAATAGCATCTTTCAGCCAGTTGATCTGTGCCTACTGAGCCCCGCAGTCAGTGCCTACACAGCCGCCTGATCAGTGCTTGTCAGCCGCTTGACTAATACCTGTCAGCCTCTTGATCAGCATATTATCAGCCACACGATGATCATTTACTCAGCCGCGCAATCATCGCCTCAGCCTCTTGATCTGTGCCTACTCAGCCCCATGACCAGCGCCTACTCAGCCATGCGATCTGTGCCTGACAGCCACTTGATCATCGATATCAGCCGCTTGATCATCGCCTTATCAGCTGCACGATCAGCACCTACTGAGCCGCTTGATCAGAACCTGTCAGGCAGTTGATCAGCACCAGTCAGCCTCTTGATCATTTCCTGCTCTGCTGGTCATTCAGCTCCTGGTCATCCACTTGGTCAGTGCCTGTCAGCCGCTTGAGAAGTACCTGGCAGCCACTTGACCAGCACCTAATCAGCCACGCGATCATCATTTACTCAGCCACACTGTCATCGCCTCAGCCGCTTGATCTGTGTCTACTCAGCTCCGGGATAAGCGCCTACTCAGCCGTGCGATGTGCGCCTGACAGACACTTGAGAAGTACTGTCAGCCACTTTATCAGCGACTATCAGTCGCTTGATCAGCCCCTGTCAACGACTTTATCAGCACCTGTCAGCCGCTTGATTAGTGCCTGTCAGCTGCTTGACCACTGCCCACTCAGCCGATTGAAAAGCTCCAATGCAGCCGCACGATAAGCACCAGTCACCCGCCTGAAAATCACCTGTCAGCAGCTTGATCAGCGCCTATTAGCCACTTGATTAGCACCTGTCAGCTAGCTGAACAGCACCTGTCAGCCGATTGATCAGCACCTGTCAGCCAGTTGGACAGCACCTGTCAGCACCTTGATCATTGCCTATCAGCCGTGTGATTAGCACCTGTCAGCCTTTTGTTCAGACCCTGTCAGCAGCTTGATCATCGCCTATCAGCTACTTGATTAGCACTTGTCAGCCAGTTCATCAGCACCTGCCTACCGATTGATCAGTGCCTGTCAGCTGCTTGATCATTGCATTCTCAGCTGCGCAATCAGCACCTAATAGCTGCTTGTTTAGCACCTGTCAGCCAGTTGATCAGCACCTGTCAGCACCTTGATCATCGCCTATCAGCCGCTTGATTAGCACCTGTCAGCCAGATGATCAGCACCTGTCAGCAGATTGATCAGGGCCTATCAGCCACTTGATTAGCATCTGTCAGCCAGTTGATCAGCACCTGAGAGTCGCTTCATTAGCACCTGTCAGCCAGTTGAGCAGCACCTGAGAGTCGCTTCATTAGCACCTGTCAGCCAGTTGAGCAGCACCTGTAATCCGCTTGATCAGCACCTGTCAGCAGGTTGATCAGTGCGGATCAGCTGCTCGATTAACACCTGTCTGTCTATTGATCATCACTTGTCAACCGGTAGATCAGCACCCACTTTGCTGCATGAACAGAGCCTACTCAGCCACGCGGTCAGTGAAGCTCAGCCGGTTGATCTTCTCCTGTCAGGCGCTTGATCATTTCCTGCTCTGCTGGTCATTCAGCGCCTGGTCAACCACTTGATCAGTTTCAGTCAGCCGCTTGACCACTGCCCACTCAGCAGATTGAAAAGCGCCTATGCAGCCGAGCGATAAGCGCCTGTCAGCCGCTTTACAAGCACCTGTAAACCGCTTGATCAACACTTACTGAGCTGCGCTATCAGTGCTTAATCAGCCGCGAGATCAATGTCTGTCAGCTGCTTGATCAGCACCTGTCAGCCGGTTGAACAGTGCCTATTCAGCCGGGCAAATAGCATCTCTCAGCCAGATGATCTGCTCCTACTGAGCCCCACGATCAGCGCCTACTCAGCCGCCCGATCAGTGACTGTCAGCCTCTTGAGAAGTACCTGTCAGCCACTTGATCAGCACCTGTCAGCCGCTTGATAAACGCGTGTCAGCAGCTTGATCAGTACCTGTCAGCCACTTTATCAGCACCTGTCAGCAAATATATCAGCAACTCTCAACAGCTTGATCAGTGCCCGCTTAGCTGCGTAATCAGAGCCTACTCAGCCACAGGATCAGTGACCCTCAGGCGGCTGATCAGCGCCTGTCAGCGGCTTGATCATTTCCTGCTCTGATGGTCATTCAACGCCTGGACAACCACTAGATCAGTGCCTGTCAGCCCCTTGACCAGTGCCCACTCAGCTGATTGATAAACGCATACGCATCAACGCGATAAGCGCCTGTCAGCCACTGGAGAAGCATCTGTCAGCAACTTGATCAGTACCTGTCAGCCAGTTGATCAGCACCTGTCAGCCACTTCATTTGCACCTGTCAGCCACTTTATCAGCAACTGTCAGGAGATAGGGCAGCCACTATAAGCAGCTTGATCATTAACTGTCAGCCACATTATCAGCACCTGTTAGCGGCTGTATCAGAACCTGTCAACCGCTTGATCAGCACCTGTCAGCAGCTTTATCAGCACCTATCAGCTGCTTGATTAGCACCTGTCAGCATGTTGATCAACACCTGTCAGCCGCTTCATTAGCAACTGTCATCCGCTTGATTAGCTCCTGTCAGCCGATTGATCAGCACCTGTCAGCTGCTTGATCAGCACCTGTAAGCTGATTACACAGCACCTGCCAGCCGCTTCATCAGTGCCTGTCAGCTGCTGGATCATTGCCTTTTCAGCTGCGCGATCAGCGCCTACTCAACCGCGAATCAGCCCCTCCACAGCCACGTGATCATAGTCTGTCAGCCTCTTTATCAGAGTCAGTCATCCGCTTGATCAGCAACTGTCTGCAGGTTGAAGAGTGCCTACTCAGCCGCGCGAATTGCATCTCTCCCCCAGTTGATTCTGCGCCTACTGAGCCCCGCAATGAACGCCTACTCAGCCTCCCGGTCCGTGCCTGTCAGCCGCTTGAGAAGTACCTGTCAGCCAGTTGATCAGCACCTCTAAGCCAGTTGATCAGCACCTGTAAGCCACTGGATCACCACCTGTCAGGCGCTTGATCAGCACCATTCAGCAGCTTGATCAGCACCTATCAGCTGCTTAATTAACACTTCTCAGGCTGTTGATCAGCACCTGTCAGCCGCTTGATCAGCGCCTATCAGCCGCTTGATTAGCACCTGTCAGCCAGTTGATTAGCACCTGTCAGCCGCTTAATCAGCACCTGTCAGCAGCTTGATCAGCACCTGTCAGCAGCTTGATCAGCACCTAACAGCTGCTTGATTAGCACCTGTCAGCATGTTGATCAACACCTGTCATCCGCTTCATTAGCAACTGTCAGCAAATTGTTCAGCACCTGTGAGATGCTTGATCAGCATCTGTAAGCCGCTTAAACAGCGCCCGCCATCTGCTTGATAAGTGCATTCTCAGCTGCGCGATCAACACCTACTCAGCCGCGAATCATCTCCTACACAGCCGCGTGATCATAGTCTGTCAGCCATTTCATCAGAGACTGTCAGACGCTTGATCAGCGCCTAATCACCCCCTCCATCAGCGCCTATTGAGCGGCGCGATCAGCACCTGTCAGCCGCTTGATCAGCGATTATCAGCCGCTAGATCAACATCTGTCAACAACTTTATCAGCACTTGTCAGCCTCTTGATCAGAACCTGTCAGCAGCTTGATCATCGCCTATCAGCTACTTGATTAGCACTTGTCAGCCAGTTGATCAGCACCTGCCTACCGATTGATCAGTGCCTGTCAGCTGCTTGATCATTGCGTTCTCAGCTGCACAATCAGCACCTATCAGCTGCTTGTTTAGCACCTGTCAGCCAGTTGATCAGCACCTGTCAGCCGCTTGATCAGCACCATTCATCAGCTTGATCAGCACCTATCACCTGCTTAATTAACACTTCTCAGGCTGTTGATCAGCACCTGTCAGCCGCTTGATCAGCGCCTATCAGCCGCTTGATTAGCACCTGTCAGCCAGTTGATCAGCACCTGTCAGCACCTTGATCATCGCCTATCAGCCGCTTGATTAGCACCTGTCAGCCAGATGATCAGCACCTGTCAGCAGCTTGAGCAGCAAGTATCAGCTGCTTGATCAGCACCTCTCAGCCAGTTGATCAGCACCTGTCAGCAGATTGATCAGGGCCTATCAGCCACTTGATCAGCACCTGTCAGCCAGTTAATCAGCACCTGTCAGCCAGTTGATCAGCACCTCTCAGCCAGTTGATCACCACCTGTAAGCCACTGGATCAGCACCTGTCAGCCGCTTGATCAGCAGCATTCATCAGCTTGATCAGCACCTATCAGCTGCTTAATTAACACTTCTCAGGCTGTTGATCAGCACCTGTCAGCCGCTTGATCAGCGCCTATCAGCCGCTTGATTAGCACCTGTCAGCCAGTTGATTAGCACCTGTCAGCCGCTTAATCAGCACCTGTCAGCAGCTTGATCAGCACCTGTCAGCAGCTTGATCAGCACCTAACAGCTGCTTGATTAGCACCTGTCAGCATGTTGATCAACACCTGTCAGCCGCTTCATTTGCAACTGTCAGCGAGTTGATCAGCACCTGTGAGATGCTTGATCAGCATCTGTAAGCCGCTTAAACAGCGCCCGCCATCTGCTTGATAAGTGCATTCTCAGCTGCGCGATCAACGCCTACTCAGCCGCGAATCATCTCCTACACAGCCGCGTGATCATAGTCTGTCATCCATTTGATCAGAGACTGTCAGACCCTTGATCAGCGCCTAATCACCCCCTCCATCAGCGCCTATTGAGCGGCGCGATCAGCTCTTGTCAGCCGCTTGATCAGCGATTATCAGCCGCTAGATCAACATCTGTCAACAACTTTATCATCACCTGTCAGCCGCTTTATCAGCGCCTAATCAGCTGCGCGGTCAGCACCTACTCAACCGCTTGATCAGTACCTGTCAGCCACTTTATCAGCACCTGTCAGCCACTATATCAGCACCTGTCAACTGCTTGATCAGCGACCACTTTGCTGCGTGATCAGATCCTACTCAGCCACGTGATCAGTGACCCTCAGCCGGTTGATCAGCGACTGTCAGCCGCTTGATCATTTCCTGCTCTGCTGGTCTTTCAGCGCCTGGTCAAGCACTTCATCAGTGCCTGTCAGCCACTTGACCAGTGCCCACTCAGCTGATTGAAAAGCACCTTCGCAGCCGCGCGATAAGTGCCTCTCAGCCGCTTGACAAGCACCTGTCAGAAGCTTGATCAGGTCCTATCAGCCACTTGAATAGTACCTATCAGCCAGTTTATCAGCACCTGTAAGCCCCTTGATCAGCGACTATCAGCCACTTGATCAGCACCTGTCAGCTGCTTGATGAGCGCCTATCAGCCGCTTGATTAGCACCTGTCAGACAGTTGACCAGCACCTGTCAGCCGCTTGATCAGCACCTATCAGTGGCTTGATTAGCCTCTGTAAGGCAGTTGTGCAGCAATTGTCAGCCGCTTGTTATGCACCTGTCAGAAGCTTGATCAGCGCTTGACCAATTTCCACTCAGCCGATTGAAAGGCAAAGACTCAGCCGCGCGAATAGCATCTTTCAGCCAGTTGATCTGTGCCTACTGAGCCCTGCAGTCAGTGCCTACTCAGCCGCCCGATCAGTGTCTGTCAGTCGCTTGAGAAGTACCTGTCAGCCTGTTGATCAACACCTGTCAGCCCCCTTGATCAGCGCCTATCAGCTGCTTGATCAGCACCTGTCAGCCACTTGATCAGCATCTGTCAGCCGCTTTATAAACGTGTGTCAGCCTCTTGATCAGCACCTAATCAGCCAAGCGATGATCATTTACTCAGCCACGCGAATATCGCCTCAGCCTCTTGATCTGTGACTACTCATCCCCACGAGCAGTGCCTACTCAGCCATGCGATCTGTGCCTGCCATCCACTTGATCAACAACTATCAGCCGCTTGATCAGCACCTGTCAACCACATTATCATCACCTGTCAGCCGCTTGATCAGCGACTGTTAGCCGCTTTATCATCACATAATAAGCTGCATGATCAGCGCCTACTCAGAAGCTTGATCAATACCAGTCAGCCAGTTGATCAGCACCTGTCAGCACATTGATCAACGCCTAGCAGCTGCTTGATTAGCACCTGTCACCACTTGATCCGCACCTCTCAGCCAGTAGATCAGCACATGTAAGCCACTGCATCAGCGCCTGTTAGCCGCTTGATCATCACCTTACCAGCTGCATGACCAGCGCCTACTCAGCCAATTGATCAGAACCTGTCAGCCAGTTGATCAGCACATGTCAGCCGCTTGACCAGCACCTGTCAGCAGCTTTATCAGCACCTGTCAACTGCTTGATCAGCGACCAATTTGCTGTGTGATCAGATCCTTCTCAGCCACGTGATCATTGACCCTCAGCCTGTTGATCAGCACCTGTCAGCCGCTTGATCATTTCCTGCTAGGCTGGTCATTCAGCGCCTGGTCACCCACTTCATCAGTGCCTGTCAGCCACTTGACCAGTGCCCACTCAGCCGCGGGATAAGTGCCTCTCAGCCACTTGACAAGCACCTGTCAGAAGCTTGATCAGGTCCTATCAGCCACTTGAATAGTTCCTATAAGCCATTTGATCAGCACCTGTCAGCCGCTTGTTGAGCGCCTATCAGCCACTTGATTAGCACCTGTCAGCCAGTTGACCAGCACCTGTCAGCCGCTTGATCAGCGCCTATCAGTGACTTGATTATCCCCTATCAGCCAGTTGATCAGAAATTGTCAGCCGCTTGTTAAGCACCTGTCAGCAGCTTGATCAGCGCTTGACCACTTTCCACTCAGCCGATTGAAAAGCACCGACTCAGCCGCGCGAATAGCATCTTTCAGCCAGTTGTTCTGTGCGTACTGAGCCCTGCAGTCAGTGCCTACACAGCCGCCTGATCAGTGCTTGTCAGCTGCTTAACAAGTACCTGTCAGCCACTTGATCAGCACCTGTCAGCAGCTTGATAAACGCGTGTCAGCCTCTTGATCAGCACCTAATCAGCCAAGCGATGATCATTTACTCAGCCGAGCGATCATCGCCTCAGACTGTTGATCTGTGCCTACTCAGCCCCACGACCAGCGCCTACTCAGCCATGTGATCTGCGCCTGACAGCCACTTGATCAACGACTATCAGCCGCTTGATCAGCACCTGTCAACCACTTTATCATAACCTGTCAGCCGATTGGTGAGCGCCTGTTAGCCTCTTTACCATCGCCTAATCAGCTGCTGATCAGCACCTACTCATCCACTTGATCAGTACCAGTCAGCCAGTTGATCAGCACCTATCAGCATCTTGATAGGCGCTTATCAGCTTCTTGGTTAGCACCTGTCAGACAGTTGATCAGCACCTCTCAGCCAGTTGATCAGCACCTGTAAGCCACAGGATCAGCCCCTGTTAGCCGCTTGATCATCGCCTTATCAGCTGTACGATCAGCGCCTACTCAGCTGCTTGATCAGAACCTGTCAGCCCGTTGATCAGCACCTGTCAGCAGCTTTATCAGCCTTTATCATCTGCTTGATTAGCACCTGTCAGCATGTTGATCATCACCTGTCAGCCGCTTCATTAGCAACTGTCAGCCAGTTGATCAGCACTTGTCAGCTGCTTGATCAGCACCTGTAAGCCGCTTAAACAGTGCCTGCCAGCCGATTCATCAGTGCCTGTCAGCTGCTTGATCATTGCCTTCTCAGCTGCGCAATCAGTGCCTACTCAGCCGCGAATCAGACCCTCCACAGCCGCATGATCGTAGTCTGTTAGCCTCTTTATCAGAGTCGGTGATCTGCTTGATCAGCACCTGTCAGCAAGTTGAAGAGTGCCTACTCTGCCGCGCGAATTGCATCTCTCAGCCAGTTGATCTGCACCTACTGAGGCCAGCAATCAGCGCCTACTCAGCCGCCGGATCAGTGCCTGTCAGCCGCTTGAGAAGTACCTGTCAGGCAGTTGATCAGCACCTCTCAGCCAGTTGAACACCACATGTAAGCCACTGGATCAGCACCTTTGAGCCGCTTGATCAGCACCTATCAGCAGCTTGATCAGCGCCTATCAGCTACTTAATTAACACTTCTCAGCCAGTTGATCAGCACCTGTTTGCCGCTTGATCAGCACGTATCAGCCAGTTGATCAGCACCTGTAAGCCACTGAATCAGCACCTGTCAGCTGCTTGATCAGCACCTTTCAGCAGCTTGATCAGCGCCTATCAGCTGCTTAATTAACACTTCACAGCCAGCTAATCAGCACCTGTTAGCCGCTTGATCAACGCGTATCAGCCGCTTGATTAGCACCTGTCAGCAAGTTGATGAGCATTGTCAGCCGCTTGATCAGCACCTTTCAGCAGCTTTATCAGCACCTATCAGCTGCTTGATTAGCACCTGTCAGCATGATGATCAACACCTGTCAGCCGCTTCATTAGCAACTGTCAGCCAGTTGATCAACACCTGTAAGCCGCTTAAACAGCGCCTGCCATCCGCTTGATAAGTGCATTCTCAGCTTCGCGATCAACGCCTACTCAGCCGCGAATCAGCTCCTACACACCCGCTTGATCATAGTCTGTCAGCCATTTGATCAGAGACTGTCAGACGCTTGATCAGCGCCTAATCACCCACTCCATCAGCGCCTATTGAGCAGCGCGATCAGCACCTGTCAGCCGCTTGATCAGCGATTATCAGCCGCTAGATTAACATCTGTCAACGACTTTATCAGCACCTTTCAGCCGCTTGATCAGCGCCAGTCAGCCGCTTGATCAGCGATTATCAGCCGCTAGAACATGTGTCAACGACTTTATCAGCACCTGTCAGCCGCTTGATCAGCGCCTGTCAGCCGCTTGATCAACGCCTAATCAGCTGCACGATCAGCGCCTACTCAACCGCTTGATCAGTACTTGTCAGCCAATTTATCAGCACCTGTCAGCCACTATATCAGAACCTGTCAGCCACTATATCAGCACCTGTCAACTGCTTGATCAGCGAAGACGTTGCTGCGTGATCAGATCCTACTCAGCCACGTGATCAGTGACCCTCAGCCGGTTGATCAGCGCCTGTCAGCCGCTTGATCATTTTCTGCTCTGCTGGTCATTCAGCACCTGGTCAAGCACTACATCAGTGCCTGTCAGCCACTTGACCAGTGTCCACTCAGTTGATTGAAAAGCGCCTACGCGGCCCGATAAGTGCCTCACATCCGCTTGACAACCACCTGTCAGAAGCTTGATCAGGGCCACTTGAATAGTACCTATTAGCCAGTTGATCAGCACCGGTCAGCCGCTTGATTAGCACCTGTCAGCCAGTTGACCAGCACCTGTCAGCCACGCAATGATCATTTACTCAGCGCGCGATCATCGCCTCAGCCTCTTGATCTGTGCCTACTCAGCCCCATGACCAGCGCCTACTCAGCCATGCGATCTGCGCCTGGCAGCCACTTGTTCAATGACTATCAGCCGCTTGATCAGCACCTGTCAACCACTTTATCATCACATGTCAGCCGCTTGATCAGCGTCTGTTAGCCCCTTTATTATCACCTAATCAACTGCATGATTAGCCCCTACACAGCCGCTTGATCAGTAACAGTCAGCCAGTTGATGAGCACCTGTCAGCAGCTTGATCAGCGCCTATCAGCTGCTTGATTAGCCCCTGTCAGCCAGTTGATCAGCACCTGACAGCCAGTTGATCAGCACCTGAAAGCCACTGAATCATCGCCTGTTAGCCGCTTGATCATCACCTTATCAGTTGCACGATCAGCGCCTAGTCAGCCTCTTGATCAGAACGTGTCAACCAGTTGACCAGCACCTGTCAGCTCCTTGATCAGCACCTGTCAGCAGCTTTATCAGCACCTATCAGCTGCTTGATTAGCACCTGTCAGCATGTTGATCAACACCTGTCAGCCGCTTCATTAGCAAATGTCAGCCAGTTGATCAGCAACTGTCAGCCGCTTGATTAGCACCTGTCAGCGAGTTGATCAGCAACTGTCAGCAGCTTGATCAGAGAATATCATCTGCTTGAGTAGCACCTGTCAGCCAGTTGATCAGCACCTCTCAGCCAGTTGATCAGCACCTAATAGCCGCTGGATCATCGCATTACCAGCTGCACGATCAGCGATTACTCAGCAGCTTGATCAAAACCTGTCAGCCAGTTGATCAGCACCTGTCAGCACCATGATCATCGCCTATCAGCCACTTGATTAGCACCTGTCAGCCAGATGATCAGCACCTGTCAGCAGCTTGAGCAGCGAGTATCAGCTGCTTGATCAGCCCCTTCAGCCAGTTGATGAGCACCTGTCAGCAGCTTGATCAGCGCCTATCAGCTGCTTGATTAGCCCCTGTCAGCCAGTTGATCGGCACCTGACAGCCAGTTGATCAGCACCTGAAAGCCACTAGATCATCGCCTGTTAGCCGCTTGATCATCACCTTATCAGTTGCACGATCAGCGCCTACTCAGCCTCTTGATCAGAACGTGTCAATCAGTTGATCAGCACCTGTAAGCCCCTTGATCAGCACCTGTCAGCAGCTTTATCAGCACCTATCAGCTGCTTGATTAGCACCTGTCAGCATGTTGATCAACACCTGTCAGCCGCTTCATTAGCAACTGTCAGCCAGTTGATCAGCAACTGTCAGCCGCTTGATTAGCACCTGTCAGCGAGTTGATCAGCAACTGTCAGCAGCTTGATCAGCGAATATCATCTGCTTGAGTAGCACCTGTCAGCCAGTTGATCAGCACCTCTCAGCCAGTTGATCAGCACCTGTAAGGCACTGGATCAGCACCTAATAGCCGCTGGATCATCGCATTACCAGCTGCACGATCAGCGATTACTCAGCAGCTTGATCAAAACCTGTCAGCCAGTTGATCAGCACCTGTCAGCACCATGATCATCGCCTATCAGCCGCTTGTTTAGCACCTGTCAGCCAGATGATCAGCACCTGTCAGCAGCTTGAGCAGCGAGTATCAGCTGCTTGATCAGCCCCTTCAGCCAGTTGATCAGCACCTGTCAGCAGCTTTATCAGCCTTTATCATCTGCTTGATTAGCACCTGTCAGCATGTTGATCATCACCTGTCTGCCGCTTCATTAGCAACTGTCAGCCAGTTGATCAGCACCTGTCAGCAAGTTGATCAGCAAATGTCAGCCGCTGGATTAGCACCTGTCAGCCAGTTGATCAGCACCTGTAAGCTGCTTAAACAGCGCCTGCCAGCCGCTTCATCAGTGCCTGTCAGCTGATTGATCATTGCATTCTCAGCTGTGCGATCAGCGCCTACTCAGCCGCGAATCAGCCCCTACACATCCGCGTGATCATAGTCTGTCAGCCTCTTTATCAGATTCGGTCATCCGCTTGATCAGCACCTTTCAGCAGCTTGATCGGCGCCTATCAGCTGCTTAATTAACACTTCTCAGCAAGTTGATCAGCGCCTATCAGCCGCTTGATTAGCACCTGTCAGCCAGTTGATTAGCACTTGTCAGCCGCTTAATCAGCACCTGTCAGCAGGTTGATCAGCGCGTATCAGCTGCTTGATTAGCACCTGTCAGCCAGTTCATCAGCACCTCTCAGCCATTTGAACAGCACCTGTCAGCCGCTTGATCAGCACCTGTCAGCAGGTTGAAGAGTGCCTACTCAATTGCCCGAATTGCAACTCTCAGCCAGTTGATCTGCGCCTACTGATCCCCGCAATCAGCGCCTACTCAGCCGCCTGATCAGTGCCTGTCAGCTGCTTGAGAAGTGCCTGTCAGCCAGTTGATCAGCACCTGTCAGCCGCTTGATCTGCACCTTTCAGCAGCTTTATCAGTGCCTATCAGCTGCTTAATTAACATTTCTCAACCAGTTGATCAGCACATGTTAGCCGCTTGATCAGCACCTGTCAGCAGGTTGAAGAGTGCCTACTCAATTGCCCGAATTGCAACTCTAAGCCAGTTGATCTGCGCCTACTGATCCCCGCAATCAGCGCCTACTCAGCCGCCTGATCAGTGCCTGTCAGCTGCTTGAGAAGTGCCTGTCAGCCAGTTGATCAGCACCTGTCAGCCGCTTGATCTGCACCTTTCAGCAGCTTTATCAGTGCCTATCAGCTGCTTAATTAACATTTCTCAACCAGTTGATCAGCACATGTTAGCCGTTTGATCAGCACCTGTCAGCCAGTTGATCATCACCTGTAAGCCACTGAATCAGCACATGTCAGCGGCTTGATCAGCACCTTTCAGCAGCTTGATCAGCGTCTATCAGCTGCTTAATTAACACTTCTCAGCCAATTGATCAGCACCTGTTAGCCGCTTGATCAGCGCCTATCAGCCGCTTGATTAGCACCTGTCAGCCAGTTGATTAGCACCTGTCAGCCGCTTAATCAGCACCTCTCAGCAGCTTGATCAGCACCTGTCAGCAACTTGATCAGCACTTTTCAGCCGCTTGATCAGCACCTTTCAGCAGCTTTATCAGCACCTATCAGCTGCTTGATTAGCACCTGTCAGCATGTTGATCCACACCCTTCAGCCTCTTCTTTAGCAACTCTCAGCCAGTTGATCAGCGGCTGTCAGCCGCTTCATTAACAACTGTCAGCCAGTTGATCAGCATCTGTCAGCTGCTTGATCAGCACCTGTAAGCCGCTTAAACAGCGCTGCCAGCCGCTTGATCAGTGCCTTCTCAGCTGTACGATCAATGCCTACTCAGCCGTGAATCAGCCCCTACAGAGCAGCGTGATCATAGTCTGTCAGCCGCTTGATCAGAGGCTGTCAGACGCTTGATCAACGCCAAATCACCGCCTCCATCAGCGCCTATTGAGCGGCTCGATCAGCACCTGTCAGTCGCTTGAAAGTCACCTATACACCACTTGATCAACACCTAATTAGCTTTGCTATCAATATTTACTGAGCCATGTGATCATCGCCTCAGCCGCATGATCTGTGCCTATTCAGCCCCGCGATCAGTGCCTACTCAGCTGTGCGATATGTACCTGAAATCCGATTGAGAAGTACTGTCACTCGCTTGATCATCGCTAATCAGCTGCGTGATCAGCGCCTACTCAAGCGCTTGATCAGGACCTGTCATCCACTTTTCAGCAGCTGTCAGCCACTATATCAGCACCTGTCAACTGCTTGATCAGCGACCACTTTGCTGCGTGATCAGATCCTACTCAGCCACGTGAGGCGTGACCCTCAGCCGGCTGATCAGCAGGCGCTTGATCATTTCCTGCTCTTCTGGTCATTCAGCGCCTGGTCAACCACTTCATCAGTGCCTGTCAGCCACTTGACCAGGGCCCACTCAGCTGATTGAAAAGCGCCTACGCAGCCGCGCCCTAAGTGCCTCTCAGCCGCTTGATCAGGGCTTTCAGTCACTTGAAGAGTACCTATCAGCCAGTTGATCAGCACCTGTCAGCCCCTTGATCAGCGCCTATCAGCCGCTTGATCAGCACCTGTCAGCTGCTTGATGAGCGCCTATCAGCCTCTTGATTAGCCCCTGTCAGCCAGTTGACCAGCAATTGTCAGCCGCTTGTTAAGCACCTGTCAGCAGGTTGATCAGCACCTGTCAGCAACTTGATAAAAGCATGTCAGCCTCTTGATCAGCACCTAATCAGCCACGCAATGATCATTTACTCGGCCCCACGATCATCGCCTCAGCCTCTTGATCTGTGCCTACTCAGCCATGCGATCTGCTCCAGACAGCCTCTTGATCAACGACTATCAGCTGCTTGATCAGCTCCTGTCAACCACTTTATCAGCACCTGTCAGCCGCTTGATCAGCGCCTGTTAGCCACTGTATCATCGCCTAATCAGCTTAATGATCAGCGCCTACTCAGCCGCTTGATCAGTACCAGTGAGCCAGTTGACCAGCACCTGTCAGCAGCTTGATCAGCGCCTATCAGCTGCTTGATTAGCACCTGTCAGCATGTTGATCAACACCTGTCAACTACATTTTTAGCAACTGTCAGCCAGTTGACCAGCATCTGTCAGCCGCTTGATCAGCACCTGTCAGCAGATTTTTCAGCACCTATCAGCTACTTGATTAGCACCTGTCAGCATGTTGATCATCACATGTCAGCCGCTTCATTAGCAACTCTCAGCCAGTTGATCAGCAACTGTCAGCCGCTGGATTAGCACCTGTCAGCCAGTTGATCAGCACCTGTCAGCTGCTTGATCAGCACCTGTAAGCCGCTTAAACAGCGCCTGCCAGTCGCTTCATCAATGCCTGTCAGCGCTTGATCAGTTCCTTCTCAGCTGTGCGATCAATGCCTACTGAGCCTCGAATCATCCCCTACACAGCCGCGTGATCATAGTCTGCCTGCCGCTTGATCAGAGACTGTCAGACGCTTGGTCAGCGCCTAATCACCCCCTCGATCAGCACCTATTGAGCGGCGCAATCAGCGCCTGTCAGCTGCTTGCCAAGCACCTATAAACCACTTGATCAACACCTAATTAGATTCACTATGAGTATTTCCTGAGCCATGCGATCATCGCCTCATCCGCATGATCTGTGCCTACTGAGCCCCGCGATCAGTGCCTAATCAGCCGTGCGATATATGCCTGAGAGCCAAATGCGAAGTACTCTCAGCTGCTTGATCGGCGATCATCAGCAGCTAGATCGGCATCTGCCAAAAACTTTATCAGCACCTTTCAGCCGCTTGATCAGCGCCTGTCAGCCTCTTGTTCAGTGATTATCAGGCGCTAGATCAACATCTGTCAACGACTTTATCAGCACCTGTCACCTGCTTGATCAGCGCCTGTTAGCCGCTTTATCATCACCTAATCAGCTGCATGATCAGCGCCTATCAGCCGCTTGATCAGTACCAGTCATCCAGTTGATCAGCACATGTCAGCAGCTTGATCAGCGCCTATCAGCTGCTTGATTAGTACCTGTCAGCATGTGGATCAAAACCTGTCAACCGCTTTTTTAGCACCTGTCAGCCAGTTGATCAGCACATGTCAGCTGCTTGATCAGCACCTGTAAGCCGATTAAACAGCGCCTGCCAGCCGCTTCATCAGTGCCTGTCAGCTGCTGGATCATTGCCTTCTCAGCTGCGCGATCAGCGCCTACTCAGCCACGAATCAGCCCCTCCACAGCCACGTGATCATAGTCTGTCAGCCTCTTTATCAGAGTCGGTCATCCACTTGATCAGCACCTGTCTGCAGGTTGAAGAGTGCCTACTCAGCCGCTCGAATTGCATCTCTCACCCAGGTGATCTGCGCTTACTGAGCCCCTCAATGAAATCCTACTCAGCCGCCCGATCAGTGCCTGTCAGCAGCTTGAGAAGTACCTATCATTCAGTTGATCAGCACCTTTCAGCCAGTTGATCACCACCTGTAAGCCACTGGATCAGGACCTGTCAGCAGCTTGATCAGCGCGTATCAGCTACATAAAAAACACTTCTCAGCCAGTTGATCAGCACCTGTTAGCCGCTTGATCAGCACCTGTCAGCCACTTCATTTGCACCTGTCAGCCACTTTATCAGCAACTGTCAGGCGCTAGGGCAGCCCCTATAAGCAGCTTGATCATTAACTGTCAGCCACATTATCAGCACCTGTTGGCCGCTGTATCAGAACCTGTCAACCGCTTGATCAGCACCTGTCAGCAGCTTTATCAGCACCTATCAGCTGCTTGATTAGCCCCTGTCAGCCACTTGATCAGCAAATGTCAGCCGCTTGTTATGCACCTGTCAGCAGCTTGATCAGCGCTTGACCACTTTCCACTCAGCCGATTGAAAAGCAAAGACTCAACCGCGTGAATAGCATCTTTCAGCCAGTTGATCTGTGCCTACTGAGCCCCGCAGTCAGTTCCTACACAGCCGCCCGATGAGTGCTTGTCAGCCGCTTGACAAGTACCTGTCAGGCACTTGATCAGCACCTGTCAGCAGCTTGATGTGCGCCTATCAGCCGCTTGATTAGCACCTGTCAGCCAGTTGACCAGCACCTGCAGCCGCTTGATCAGTGCCTATCAGTGGCTTGATTAGCCCCTGTCAGCCAGTTGATCAGCAATTGTCAGCCGCTTGTTAAGCACCTGTCAGCAGCTTGATCAGCGCTTGACCACTTTCCACTCAGCCGATTGAAAATCACTGACTCAGCCGCGCGAATAGCATCTTTCAGCCAGTTGATCTGTGCCTACTGAACCCCGCAATCAGTGCCTACTCAGACGCCCAATCAGTGTCTGGCAGCCGCTTGAGAAGTACCTGTCAGCCACTGGACCAGCACCTAATCAGCCACACGATGATCATTTACTCAGCCGCACGATCATCGCCTCAGCCGCTTGATCTGTGCCTACTCAGCCCCATGACCAGCGCCTACTAAGCCATGCGATCTGTGCCTGACAGCCACTTGATCAACGACTATCAGCTGCTTGATCATCGCCTTATCAGCTTCACGATCAGCACCTACTCAGCCGCTTGGTCAGAACCTGTCAGGCAGTTGATCAGCACCAGTCAGCCGCTTGATCATTTCCTGCTCTGCTGGTCATTCAGCTCCTGGTCATCCACTTGATCAGTGCCTGTCAGCCGCTTGAGAAGTACCTGGCAGCCACTGGACCAGCACCTAGTCAGCCACGCAATCATCATTTACTCAGCCGCACGATCATCGCCTCAGCCGCTTGATCTGTGTCTACTCAGCCCCGCGATCAGCGCCTACTCAGCCGTGCGAGGTGCGCCTGACAGACACTTGAGAAGTACTGTCAGCCACTTTATCAGCGACTAACAGTCGCTTGATCAGCACCTGTCAACGACTTTATCAGCACCTGTCAGCCGCTTGATTAGTGCCTGTCAGCTGCTTGACCACTGCCCACTCAGCCGATTGAAAAGCGCCAATGCAGCCGCGCGATCAGCACCAGTCAGCCGCCTGAAAATAACCTGTCAGCAGCTTGATCAGGGCCTATTAGCCACTTGATTAGCACCTGTCAGCTAGTTGATCAGCACCTGTCAGCCAATTGATCAGCACCTGTCAGCCGCTTCATTAGCACCTGTCAGCCAGTTGAACAGCACCTGTCAGCCCCTTGATCATCGCCTATCAGCCGTGTGATTAGCACCTGTCAGCCAGTTGATCAGCACCTGTCAGCCTCTTGATCAGAACCTGTCAGCAGCTTGATCATCGCCTATCAGCTACTTGATTAGCACTTGTCAGCCAGTTGATCAGCACCTGCCTACCGATTGCTCAGTGCCTGTCAGCTGCTTGATCATTGCATTCTCAGCTGCGCAATCAGCACCTATCAGCTGCTTGTTTAGCACCTGTCAGCCAGTTGATCAGCACCTGACAGCACCTTGATCATCGCCTATCAGCCGCTTGATTAGCACCTGTCAGCCAGATGATCAGCACCTGTCAGCTCCTTGAGCAGCGAGTATCAGCTGCTTGATCAGCACCTGTCAGCCAGTTGATCAGCACCTGTCAGCAGATTGATCAGGGCCTATCAGCCACTTGATTAGCACCTGTCAGCAAGTTGATCAGCACCTGAGAGTCGCTTCATTAGCACCTGTCAGCCAGTTGATCAGCACCTGTCATCCGGTTGATCAGCACCTGTCAGCAGGTTGATCAGTGCGTATCAGCTGCTTGATTAACACCTGTCAGTCTATTGATCATCACCTGTCCACCGCTAGATCAGCACCCACTTTGCTGCATGAACAGAGCCTACTCAGCCACGCGGTCAGTGACGCTCAGCCGGTTGATCTTCTCCTGTCAGGCGCTTGATCATTTCCTGCTCTGATGGTCATTCAGCGCCTGGTCCAGCACTAGATCAGTGCCTGTCAGCCCCTTGACCCGTGCCCACTCAGCTGATTGGTAAACGCATACGCATCCACGCGATAAGCGCCTGCCAGCCACTTGAGAAGCATCTGTCAGCAACTTGATCAGTACCTGTCAGCCAGTTGATCAGCACCTGTCAGCCACTTCATTTGCACCTGTCAGCCACTTTATCAGCAACTGTCAGGCGCTAGGGCAGCCCCTATAAGCAGCTTTATCATTAACTGTCAGCCACATTATCAGCACGTGTTACCCGCTGTATCAGAACCTGTCAGCCGCTTGATCAGCACCTGTAAGCCGATTAGACAGCACCTGCCAGCCGCTTCATCAGTGCCTGTAAGCTGCTGGATCATTGCCTTCTCAGCTGCGTGATCAGCGCCTACTCAGCCGCGAATCAGCCCCTCCACAGCCACGTGATCATAGTCTGTCAGCCTCTTTATCAGAGTCAGTCATCCGCTTGATGAGCAACTGTCTGCAGGTTGAAGAGTGCCTACTCAGCCACGCGAATTGCATCTCTCACCCAGTTGATCTGAGCCTACTGAGCCCCGCAATGAATGCCTACTCAGCCGCCCGGTCGGTGCCTGTCAGCCGCTTGAGAAGTACCTGTCAGCCCGTTGATCAGCACCTCTAAGCCAGTTGATCAGCACCTGTAAGCCACTGGATCAGCACCTGTCAGCCGCTTGATCAGCAACTTTCAGCAGCTTGATCACCACCTATCAGCTGCTTAATTAACACTTCTCACCCAGTTGATCAGCACCTGTTAGCCGCTTGATCAGCGCCTACCAGCCGCTTGATTAGCACCTGTCAGCATGTTGATCAACACCTGTCAGCCGCTTCATTAGAAACTCTCAGCCAGTTGATCAGCAACTGTCAGCCAGTTGATCAGCACCTGTCAGCTGCTTGATCAGCACCTGTAAGCCTCTTAAACAACGCCTGCCAGTCGCTTCATCAATGCCTGTCAGCGCTTGATCAGTGCCTTCTCAGCTGCACGATCAATGCCTACTGAGCCTTGAATGAGCCCCTACACAGCCGCGTGATCAGAGACTGTCAGACGCTTGATCAGCGCATAATCACCTCCTCGATCAACGCCTATTGAGCGGCCCAATCAGCACCTGTCAGCTGCTTGACAAGCACCTATAAACCACTTGATCAACGCCTAATTAGATTCACTATCAGTATTTACTGAGCCATGTGATCATCGCCTCAGCCGCATGATCTGTGCCTACTGAGCCCCGCGATCAGGGCCTAATCAGCCGTGCAATATGTGCCTGACAGCCGAATGCGAAGTACTGTCAGCCGCTTGATCAGCGATCATCAGCCGCTAGATCAGCATCTGCCAACGGCTTTATCAGCACCTTTCAGCCGCTTGACCAGCGAGTATCAGCCGCTAGATCAACATCTGTCAACGACTTTATCAGCACCTGTCAGTTGCTTGATCAGCGCCTGTCAGCCGCTTTATCATCACCTAATCAGCTGCGCGATCAGCGCCTACTCAACCGCTTCATCACTACCTGGGAGCCACTTTATCAGCACCTGTCAGCCACTATATCAGCACCTGTCAACTGCTTGATCAGCGACCAATTTTCTGCGTGATCAGATCCTACTCAGCCACGTGATCAGATCCTACTCAGCCACGTGATCAGTGACCCTCAGCCGGTTGATCATTTCCTGCTCTGCTGGTCATTCAGCGCCTGGTCAACCACTTCATCAGTGCCTGTCAGCCACTTGACCAGTGCCCACTCAGCTGATTGAAAAGCGCCTACGCAGCCGCGCGATAAGTGCCTCTCAGCCGCTTGACAAGAACCTGTCAGAAGCTTGATCAGGGCCTATCAGCCACTTGTATAGTACCTATCAGCCAGTTGATCAGCACGTGTCAGCTGCTTGATCAGCGCTTGACCACTTTCCACTCAGCCGATTGAAAAGCACGGACTGAGCCACGTCGCTTAAACAGCGCCTGCCAGCCGCTTCATCCGTGCCTGTCAGCTGCTTGATCATTGCCTTCTCAGCTGCGCGATCAGCGCCTACTCAGCCGCGAATCAGCCCCTACACAGCCGCGTGATCATAGTCTGTCAGCCTCTTTATCAGAGTCGGTCATCCGCTTGATCAGCACCTGTCAGCAAGTTGAAGAGTGCCTACTCAGCCGCGCAAATTGCATCTCTCAGCCAGTTGATCTGCACCTACTGAGCCCAGCAATCAACGCCTACTCAGCCGCCCGATCCGTGCCTGTCAGCCGCTTGAGAAGTACCTGTCATTCAGTTGATCAGCACCTCTCAGCCAGTTGATCACCACCTGTAAGCCACTGGATCAGGACCTGTCAGCCGCTTGATCAGCGCGTATCAGCTACTTAATTAACACTTCTCAGCCAGTTGATCGGCACCTGTTAGCCGTTTGATCAGCACCTGTCAGCCAGTTGAACAGCACCTGTAAGCCACTGGATCAGCACCTGTCAGCCGCTTCATCAGCACCGTTCAGCATCTTGATCAGCACCTATCAGCTGCTTAATTAACACTTCTCATCCAGTTGATCAGCACCTGTGAGCCGCTTGATCAGCGCCTATCAGCCGCTTATTTAGCACCTGTCTAGCCAGTTGATTAGCACCTGTCAGCCGCTTAATCAGCACCAGTCAACAGCTTGATCAGCACCTGTCAGCAGCTTGATCAGCACATATCAGCTGCTTGATTTGCACCTGTCACCATGTTGATCAACACCTGTTAGCCGCTTCATTAGCAACTGTCAGCCAGTTGATCAGCACCTGTCAGCTACTTGATCAGCACCTGTAAGCCACTTAAACAGCGCCTGCCAGCCGTTTGATCAGTGCCTTCTCAGCCCCGGAATCAGTGCCTACCCAGCCGTGCGATATGTGCCTGACAGCCGATTGCGAAGTACTGTCAGCCGAATGATCAGCGATTATCAGCCGGTAGATCAGCATCTGTCAACGACTTTATCAGCACATTTCAGCCGCTTGATCAGCGCCTGTCAGCCGCATGATCAGCGATTATCAGCAGCTAGATCAACATCTGTCAACGACTTTATCAGCACCTGTCAGCCACTTGATCAGCGCCTGTCAGCCACTTGATCATTTCCTGCTCTGCTGGTCATTCAGCCCCTGGTCAACCACTTCATCAGTGCCTGTCAGCCACTTGACCAGTGGCCACTCAGCTGATTGAAAAGCGCCTACACAGCTGCACGTTAAGTGTCTCTCAGCCGCTTGACAAGCACCTGTCAGAAGCTTGATCAGGGCCTATCAGCCACTTGAATACTACCTATCAGCCAGTTGATCAGCACCTGTCAGCGCCTTGATCAGCGCCTATCAGCCGCTTGATTAGCATCTGTCAGCTGCTTGATGAGCGCCTATCAGCCGCTTGATTAGCACCTGTCAGCAACTTGACCAGCACCTGTCAGCCGCTTGAACAGCGATTATCAGCCGCTAGATCAGCACCTGTCAACCACTTTATCATCACCTGTCAGCCGCTTGATCAGCGCCTGTTAGCCGCTTTATCATCGCCTAAACAGCAGCCTGATCAGCACCTACTCAGCCGCTTGATCAGTACCAGTCAGCCAGTTGATCAACACCTGTCAGCAGCTTGATCAGCGCCTATCAACTGCTTGATTAGCACCTGTCAGCCAGTTGATCAGCACCTCTCAGCCAGTTGATCAGCACCTGTAAGCCACTGGATCAGCGCCTGTTAGCCGCTTGATCATCGCCTTATCAGGTGCACGATCAGCGCCTACTCAGCTGCTTGATCAGAACCTGTCAGCCAGTTGATCGGCACCTGTCAGCCGCTTGATCAGCACCTGTCAGTAGCTTTATCAGCACTTATCAGCTGCTTGATTAGCACCTGTCAGCATGTTGATCAACACCTGTCAGCCGCTTCATTAGCCACTGTCAGCCAGTTGATCAGCACCTGTCAGCTGCTTGATCAGCACCTGTAAGCCGCTTAAACAGTGCCTGCCAGCCGCTTCATCAGTGCCTGTCACGTGCTTGATCATTGCCTTCTCAGCTGCGCGATCAGCGCCTACTCAGCCGCGAATCAGCCCCTCCACAACCGCGTGATCATAGTCTGTCTGCCTCTTTATCAGAGTCGGTGATCCGCTTGATCAGCACCTGTCAGCAAGTTGAAGAGTGCCTACTCAGCCGCGCGAATTGCATCTCTCAGCCAGTTGATGTGCACCTACTGAGCCCAGCAATCAGCGCCTACTCAGCCGCCCGATCAGTGCCTGTCAGCCGCTTGATCAGCACCTATCAGCAGCTTGATCAGCGCCTATCAGCTACTTAATTAACACTTCTCAGCCAGTTGATCAGCACCTGTTAGCCGCTTGATCAGCACCTATCAGCCAGTTGGTCAGCACATGTCAGCTGCTTGATCAGCACCTGTAAGCCGGTTAAACAGCGCCTGCCAGCCGCTTCATCAGTGCCTGTCAGCTGCTTGATCAGCGACCACTTTGCTGCATGATCAGATCCTACACAGCCACGTGGTCAGTGACCCTCAGCCTGTTGATCAGCGCCTGTCAGCCGCTTGATCATTTCCTGCTCTGCTGGTCATTCAGCGCCTGGTCAACCACTTCATCAGTGCCTGTCAGCCACTTGACCAGTGCCCACTCAGCTGATTGAAAAGCACCTATGCAGCCGCGTGATAAGTGCCTCTCAGCCGCTAGACAAGCACCTGTCAGAAGCTTGATCGGGGCCTGTCAGCCACTTGAATAGTACCTATCAGCCAGTTGATCAGCACCTGTCATCCGCTTGATCAGCACCTGTCAGCAGATTGATCAGCACCTACCAGCTGCTTGATTAGCACCTGTCAGCATGTTGATCAACACCTGTCAGCCGCTTCATTAGAAACTCTCAGCCAGTTGATCAGCAACTGTCAGCCAGTTGATCAGCACCTGTCAGCTGCTTGATCAGCACCTGTAAGCCTCTTAAACAACGCCTGCCAGTCGCTTCATCAATGCCTGTCAGCGCTTGATCAGTGCCTTCTCAGCTGCACGATCAATGCCTACTGAGCCTTGAATGAGCCCCTACACAGCCGCGTGATCAGAGACTGTCAGACGCTTGATCAGCGCATAATCACCTCCTCGATCAACGCCTATTGAGCGGCCCAATCAGCACCTGTCAGCTGCTTGACAAGCACCTATAAACCACTTGATCAACGCCTAATTAGATTCACTATCAGTATTTACTGAGCCATGTGATCATCGCCTCAGCCGCATGATCTGTGCCTACTGAGCCCCGCGATCAGGGCCTAATCAGCCGTGCAATATGTGCCTGACAGCCGAATGCGAAGTACTGTCAGCCGCTTGATCAGCGATCATCAGCCGCTAGATCAGCATCTGCCAACGGCTTTATCAGCACCTTTCAGCCGCTTGACCAGCGAGTATCAGCTGCTAGATCAACATCTGTCAACGACTTTATCAGCACCTGTCAGTTGCTTGATCAGCGCCTGTCAGCCGCTTTATCATCACCTAATCAGCTGCGCGATCAGCGCCTACTCAACCGCTTCATCACTACCTGGGAGCCACTTTATCAGCACCTGTCAGCCACTATATCAGCACCTGTCAACTGCTTGATCAGCGACCAATTTTCTGCGTGATCAGATCCTACTCAGCCACGTGATCAGATCCTACTCAGCCACGTGATCAGTGACCCTCAGCCGGTTTATCATTTCCTGCTCTGCTGGTCATTCAGCGCCTGGTGAACCACTTCATCAGTGCCTGTCAGCCACTTGACCAGTGCCCACTCAGCTGATTGAAAAGCGCCTACGCAGCCGCGCGATAAGTGCCTCTCAGCCGCTTGACAAGAACCTGTCAGAAGCTTGATCAGGGCCTATCAGCCACTTGTATAGTACCTATCAGCCAGTTGATCAGCACCTGTCAGCCGCTTGATCAGCGCCTATCAGTGGCTTGATTAGCCCCTGTCGGCCAGTTGATCAGCAATTGTCAGCCGCTTGTTAAGCACCTGTCAGCAGCTTGATCAGCGCTTGACCACTTTCCACTCAGCCGATTGAAAAGCACGGACTGAGCCACGTCGCTTAAACAGCGCCTGCCAGCCGCTTCATCTGTGCCTGTCAGCTGCTTGATCATTGCCTTCTCAGCTGCGCAATCAGCGCCTACTCAGCCGCGAATCAGCCCCTACACAGCCGCGTGATCATAGTCTGTCAGCCTCTTTATCAGAGTCGGTCATCCGCTTGATCAGCACCTGTCAGCAAGTTGAAGAGTGCCTACTCAGCCGCGCGAATTGCATCTCTCAGCCAGTTGATCTGCACCTACTGAGCCCAGCAATCAACGCCTACTCAGCCGCCCGATCCGTGCCTGTCAGCCGCTTGAGAAGTACCTGTCATTCAGTTGATCAGCACCTCTCAGCCAGTTGATCACCACCTGTAAGCCACTGGATCAAGACCTGTCAGCCGCTTGATCAGCGTGTATCAGCTACTTAATTAACACTTCTCAGCCAGTTGATCGGCACCTGTTAGCCGTTTGATCAGCACCTGTCAGCCAGTTGATCAGCACCTGTAAGCCACTGGATCAGCACCTGTCAGCCGCTTCATCAGCACCGTTCAGCATCTTGATCAGCACCTATCAGCTGCTTAATTAACACTTCTCATCCAGTTGATCAGCACCTGTGAGCCGCTTGATCTGCGCCTATCAGCCGCTTATTTAGCACCTGTCTAGCCAGTTGATTAGCACCTGTCAGCCGCTTAATCAGCACCTGTCAACAGCTTGATCAGCACCTGTCAGCAGCTTGATCAGCACATATCAGCTGCTTGATTTGCACCTGTCACCATGTTGATTAACACCTGTTAGCCGCTTCATTAGCAACTGTCAGCCAGTTGATCAGCACCTGTCAGCTACTTGATCAGCACCTGTAAGCCACTTAAACAGCGCCTGCCAGCCGTTTGATCAGTGCCTTCTCAGCCCCGGAATCAGTGCCTACCCAGCCGTGCGATATGTGCCTGACAGCCGATTGCGAAGTACTGTCAGCCGAATGATCAGCGATTATCAGCCGGTAGATCAGCATCTGTCAACGACTTTATCAGCACATTTCAGCCGCTTGATCAGCGCCTGTCAGCCGCATGATCAGCGATTATCAGCAGCTAGATCAACATCTGTCAACGACTTTATCAGCACCTGTCAGCCACTTGATCAGCGCCTGTCAGCCACTTGATCATTTCCTGCTCTGCTGGTCATTCAGCCCCTGGTCAACCACTTCATCAGTGCCTGTCAGCCACTTGACCAGTGGCCACTCAGCTGATTGAAAAGCGCCTACACAGCTGCACGTTAAGTGTCTCTCAGCCGCTTGACAAGCACCTGTCAGAAGCTTGATCAGGGCCTATCAGCCACTTGAATACTACCTATCAGCCAGTTGATCAGCACCTGTCAGCGCCTTGATCAGCGCCTATCAGCCGCTTGATTAGCATCTGTCAGCTGCTTGATGAGCGCCTATCAGCCGCTTGATTAGCACCTGTCAGCAACTTGACCAGCACCTGTCAGCCGCTTGAACAGCGATTATCAGCCGCTAGATCAGCACCTGTCAACCACTTTATCATCACCTGTCAGCCGCTTGATCAGCGCCTGTTAGCCGCTTTATCATCGCCTAAACAGCAGCCTGATCAGCACCTACTCAGCCGCTTGATCAGTACCAGTCAGCCAGTTGATCAACACCTGTCAGCAGCTTGATCAGCGCCTATCAACTGCTTGATTAGCACCTGTCAGCCAGTTGATCAGCACCTCTCAGCCAGTTGATCAGCACCTGTAAGCCACTGGATCAGCGCCTGTTAGCCGCTTGATCATCGCCTTATCAGGTGCACGATCAGCGCCTACTCAGCTGCTTGATCAGAACCTGTCAGCCAGTTGATCGGCACCTGTCAGCCGCTTGATCAGCACCTGTCAGTAGCTTTATCAGCACTTATCAGCTGCTTGATTAGCACCTGTCAGCATGTTGATCAACACCTGTCAGCCGCTTCATTAGCCACTGTCAGCCAGTTGATCAGCACCTGTCAGCTGCTTGATCAGCACCTGTAAGCCGCTTAAACAGTGCCTGCCAGCCGCTTCATCAGTGCCTGTCACGTGCTTGATCATTGCCTTCTCAGCTGCGCGATCAGCGCCTACTCAGCCGCGAATCAGCCCCTCCACAACCGCGTGATCATAGTCTGTCTGCCTCTTTATCAGAGTCGGTGATCCGCTTGATCAGCACCTGTCAGCAAGTTGAAGAGTGCCTACTCAGCCGCGCGAATTGCATCTCTCAGCCAGTTGATGTGCACCTACTGAGCCCAGCAATCAGCGCCTACTCAGCCGCCCGATCAGTGCCTGTCAGCCGCTTGAGAAGTACCTGTCAGCCGCTTGATCAGCACCTATCAGCAGCTTGATCAGCGCCTATCAGCTACTTAATTAACACTTCTCAGCCAGTTGATCAGCACCTGTTAGCCGCTTGATCAGCACCTATCAGCCAGTTGGTCAGCACCTGTCAGCTGCTTGATCAGCACCTGTAAGCCGGTTAAACAGCGCCTGCCAGCCGCTTCATCAGTGCCTGTCAGCTGCTTGATCAGCGACCACTTTGCTGCATGATCAGATCCTACACAGCCACGTGGTCAGTGACCCTCAGCCTGTTGATCAGCGCCTGTCAGCCGCTTGATCATTTCCTGCTCTGCTGGTCATTCAGCGCCTGGTCAACCACTTCATCAGTGCCTGTCAGCCACTTGACCAGTGCCCACTCAGCTGATTGAAAAGCACCTATGCAGCCGCGTGATAAGTGCCTCTCAGCCGCTAGACAAGCACCTGTCAGAAGCTTGATCGGGGCCTGTCAGCCACTTGAATAGTACCTATCAGCCAGTTGATCAGCACCTGTCATCCGCTTGATCAGCACCTGTCAGCAGATTGATCAGCACCTACCAGCTGCTTGATTAGCACCTGTCAGCATGTTGATCAACACCTGTCAGCCGCTTCATTAGAAACTCTCAGCCAGTTGATCAGCAACTGTCAGCCAGTTGATCAGCACCTGTCAGCTGCTTGATCAGCACCTGTAAGCCTCTTAAACAACGCCTGCCAGTCGCTTCATCAATGCCTGTCAGCGCTTGATCAGTGCCTTCTCAGCTGCACGATCAATGCCTACTGAGCCTTGAATGAGCCCCTACACAGCCGCGTGATCAGAGACTGTCAGACGCTTGATCAGCGCATAATCACCTCCTCGATCAACGCCTATTGAGCGGCCCAATCAGCACCTGTCAGCTGCTTGACAAGCACCTATAAACCACTTGATCAACGCCTAATTAGATTCACTATCAGTATTTACTGAGCCATGTGATCATCGCCTCAGCCGCATGATCTGTGCCTACTGAGCCCCGCGATCAGGGCCTAATCAGCCGTGCAATATGTGCCTGACAGCCGAATGCGAAGTACTGTCAGCCGCTTGATCAGCGATCATCAGCCGCTAGATCAGCATCTGCCAACGGCTTTATCAGCACCTTTCAGCCGCTTGACCAGCGAGTATCAGCCGCTAGATCAACATCTGTCAACGACTTTATCAGCACCTGTCAGTTGCTTGATCAGCGCCTGTCAGCCGCTTTATCATCACCTAATCAGCTGCGCGATCAGCGCCTACTCAACCGCTTCATCACTACCTGGGAGCCACTTTATCAGCACCTGTCAGCCACTATATCAGCACCTGTCAACTGCTTGATCAGCGACCAATTTTCTGCGTGATCAGATCCTACTCAGCCACGTGATCAGATCCTACTCAGCCACGTGATCAGTGACCCTCAGCCGGTTGATCATTTCCTGCTCTGCTGGCCATTCAGCGCCTGGTCAACCACTTCATCAGTGCCTGTCAGCCACTTGACCAGTGCCCACTCAGCTGATTGAAAAGCGCCTACGCAGCCGCGCGATAAGTGCCTCTCAGCCGCTTGACAAGAACCTGTCAGAAGCTTGATCAGGGCCTATCAGCCACTTGTATAGTACCTATCAGCCAGTTGATCAGCACCTGTCAGCCGCTTGATCAGCGCCTATCAGTGGCTTGATTAGCCCCTGTCAGCCAGTTGATCAGCAATTGTCCGCCGCTTGTTAAGCACCTGTCAGCAGCTTGATCAGCGCTTGACCACTTTCCACTCAGCCGATTGAAAAGCACGGACTGAGCCACATCGCTTAAACAGCGCCTGCCAGCCGCTTCATCCGTGCCTGTCAGCTGCTTGATCATTGCCTTCTCAGCTGCGCGATCAGCGCCTACTCAGCCGCGAATCAGCCCCTACACAGCCGCGTGATCATAGTCTGTCAGCCTCTTTATCAGAGTCGGTCATCCGCTTGATCAGCACCTGTCAGCAAGTTGAAGAGTGCCTACTCAGCCGCGCAAATTGCATCTCTCAGCCAGTTGATCTGCACCTACTGAGCCCAGCAATCAACGCCTACTCAGCCGCCCGATCCGTGCCTGTCAGCCGCTTGAGAAGTACCTGTCATTCAGTTGATCAGCACCTCTCAGCCAGTTGATCACCACCTGTAAGCCACTGGATCAGGACCTGTCAGCCGCTTGATCAGCGCGTATCAGCTACTTAATTAACACTTCTCAGCCAGTTGATCGGCACCTGTTAGCCGTTTGATCAGCACCTGTCAGCCAGTTGATCAGCACCTGTAAGCCACTGGATCAGCACCTGTCAGCCGCTTCATCAGCACCTTTCAGCATCTTGATCAGCACCTATCAGCTGCTTAATTAACACTTCTCATCCAGTTGATCAGCACCTGTCAGCCGCTTAATCAGCCCCTGTCAACAGCTTGATCAGCACCTGTCAGCAGCTTGATCAGCACATATCAGCTGCTTGATTTGCACCTGTTACCATGTTGATCAACACCTGTTAGCCGCTTCATTAGCAACTGTCAGCCAGTTGATCAGCACCTGTCAGCTACTTGATCAGCACCTGTAAGCCACTTAAACAGCGCCTGCCAGCCGTTTGATCAGTGCCTTCTCAGCCCCGGAATCAGTGCCTACCCAGCCGTGCGATATGTGCCTGACAGCCGATTGCGAAGTACTGTCAGCCGAATGATCAGCGATTATCAGCCGGTAGATCAGCATCTGTCAACGACTTTATCAGCACATTTCAGCCGCTTGATCAGCGCCTGTCAGCCGCATGATCAGCGATTATCAGCAGCTAGATCAACATCTGTCAACGACTTTATCAGCACCTGTCAGCCACTTGATCAGCGCCTGTCAGCCACTTGATCATTTCCTGCTCTGCTGGTCATTCAGCCCCTGGTCAACCACTTCATCAGAGCCTGTCAGCCACTTGACCAGTGGCCACTCAGCTGATTGAAAAGCGCCTACACAGCTGCACGTTAAGTGTCTCTCAGCCGCTTGACAAGCACCTGTCAGAAGCTCGATCAGGGCCTATCAGCCACTTGTATAGTACCTATCAGCCAGTTGATCAGCACCTGTCAGCCGCTTGATCAGCGCCTATCAGTGGCTTTATCAGCACCTGTCAGCCAGTTGATCAGCACCTGTAAGCCACTGGATCAGCACCTGTCAGCCGCTTGATCAGCGATTATCAGCCGCTAGATCAGCACCTGTCAACCACTTTATCATCACCTGTCAGCCGCTTGATCAGCGCCTGTTAGCCGCTTTATCATCGCCTAAACAGCAGCCTGATCAGCACCTACTCAGCCGCTTGATCAGTACCAGTCAGCCAGTTGATCAACACCTGTCAGCAGCTTGATCAGCGCCTATCAACTGCTTGATTAGCACCTGTCAGCCAGTTGATCAGCACCTCTCAGCCAGTTGATCAGCACCTGTAAGCCACTGGATCAGCGCCTGTTAGCCGCTTGATCATCGCCTTATCAGGTGCACGATCAACGCCTACTCAGCTGCTTGATCAGAACCTGTCAGCCAGTTGATCGGCACCTGTCAGCCGCTTGATCAGCACCTGTCAGTAGCTTTATCAGCACTTATCAGCTGCTTGATTAGCACCTGTCAGCATGTTGATCAACACCTGTCAGCCGCTTCATTAGCCACTGTCAGCCAGTTGATCAGCACCTGTCAGCTGCTTGATCAGCACCTGTAAGCCGCTTAAACAGTGCCTGCCAGCCGCTTCATCAGTGCCTGTCACGTGCTTGATCATTGCCTTCTCAGCTGCGCGATCAGCGCCTACTCAGCCGCGAATCAGCCCCTCCACAACCGCGTGATCATAGTCTGTCTGCCTCTTTATCAGAGTCGGTGATCCGCTTGATCAGCACCTGTCAGCAAGTTGAAGAGTGCCTACTCAGCCGCGCGAATTGCATCTCTCAGCCAGTTGATGTGCACCTACTGAGCCCAGCAATCAGCGCCTACTCAGCCGCCCGATCAGTGCCTGTCAGCCGCTTGAGAAGTACCTGTCAGCCGCTTGATCAGCACCTATCAGCAGCTTGATCAGCGCCTATCAGCTACTTAATTAACACTTCTCAGCCAGTTGATCAGCACCTGTTAGCCGCTTGATCAGCACCTATCAGCCAGTTGGTCAGCACCTGTCAGCTGCTTGATCAGCACCTGTAAGCCGGTTAAACAGCGCCTGCCAGCCGCTTCATCAGTGCCTGTCAGCTGCTTGATCAGCGACCACTTTGCTGCATGATCAGATCCTACACAGCCACGTGGTCAGTGACCCTCAGCCTGTTGATCAGCGCCTGTCAGCCGCTTGATCATTTCCTGCTCTGCTGGTCATTCAGCGCCTGGTCAACCACTTCATCAGTGCCTGTCAGCCACTTGACCAGTGCCCACTCAGCTGATTGAAAAGCACCTATGCAGCCGCGTGATAAGTGCCTCTCAGCCGCTAGACAAGCACCTGTCAGAAGCTTGATTGGGGCCTGTCAGCCACTTGAATAGTACCTATCAGCCAGTTGATCAGCACCTGTCATCCGCTTGATCAGCACCTGTCAGCAGATTGATCAGCACCTACCAGCTGCTTGATTAGCACCTGTCAGCATGTTGATCAACACCTGTCAGCCGCTTCATTAGAAACTCTCAGCCAGTTGATCAGCAACTGTCAGCCAGTTGATCAGCACCTGTAAGCCACTGGATCAGCGCCTGTTAGCCGCTTGATCAGTGCGTATCAGCTGCTTGATTAACACCTGTCAGTCTATTGATCATCACCTGTCAACCGCTAGATCAGCACCCACTTTGCTGCATGAACAGAGCCTACTCAGCCACGCGGTCAGTGACGCTCAGCCGGTTGATATTCTCCTGTCATGCACTTGATCATTTCCTGCTCTTCTGCTCTTTCAGTGCCTCGTCAACCACTTGATCAGTGTCAGTCAGCCGCTTGACCACTGCCCACTCAACAGATTGAAAAGCGCCTACACAGCAGAATGATAAGCGCCTTTCAGCAGGTTTACAAGCACCTGTAAACCGCTTGATCAACACTTAATGAGCTGCACTATCAGTGCTTAATCAGCCGCGATATCTGTGTCTGTCAGCTGCTTGATCAGAACCTGTCAGCCGGTTGAACAGTGCCTATTCAGCCGCACAAATAGCATCTCTCAGCCAGTTGATCAGCTCCTACTGAGACCAACGATCAGCACCTACTCAGCTGCCCGTTCAGTGCTTGTCAGCCTCTTGAGAAGTACCTGTCAGCCTCTTGATCAGCACCTGTGAGCCGCATGATAAACGCGTGTCAGCAGCTTGATCAGTACCTGTCAGCCACTTTATCAGCACCTGTAAGCCAATATATCAGCAACTCTCAACAGCTTGATCAGTGCCCACTTAGCTGCGTAATCAGAGCCTACTCAGCCACGTGATCAGTGACTCTCAGCCGGTTGATCAGCGCCTGTCAGCCGCTTCATCATTTCCTGCTCTGCTGGATATTCAGAGCCTGGTCAACCACTTCATCAGTGCCTGTCAGCCACTTGACCAGTGCCCAGTCAGCTGATTGAAAAGCGCCTACGCAGCCGCGCGATAAGTGACTCTCAGCCGCTTGACAAGCACCTGTCAGAAGCTTGATCAGGGCCTATCAGCCACTTGAATAGTACCTGTCAGCCAGTTGATCGGCACCTGTCAGCCGCTTGATCAGGACCTTTCAGCAGCTTTATCAGCACCTATCAATTGCTTGATTAGCACCTGTCAGCACGTTGATCAACACCTGTCAGCCGCTTCATTAGCAACTGTCAGCCAGTTGTTCAGCAACTGTCAGCCGCTTGATTACCACCTGTCAGCTAGCTGATCAGCACCTGTCAGCTGCTTGATCAGCACCTGTCAGCAGGTTGAAGAGTGCCTACTAAGCCATGCGAATTGCATCTCTCAGCCAGTTGATCTGCGCCTACTGAGCCCCGCAATCAGCGCCTACTCAGCCGCCCGATCAGTGCCTGTCAGCCGCTTGAGAAGTACCTGTCAGCCAGTTGATCAGCACCTCTCAGCTAGTTGATCACCACCTGTAAGCCACTGGATCAGCACCTGTCAGCGCTTGATCAGCACCATTCAGCAGCTTGATCAACGCCTATCAGCTGCTTAATTAACACTTCTCAGCCAGTTCATCAGGACCTGTTAGTCGCTTGATCAGCGTCTATCAGCTGCTTGATTAGCACCTGTCAGCCAGTTGATTAGAACCTGTCAGCCGCCTAATCAGCACCTGTTAGCATCTTGATCAGCACCTATCAGCTGCTTGATTAGCAACTGTCAGCCAGTTGATCAGCACCTGTCAGCTGCTTGATCAGCACCTGTAAGCCGCTTAAACAGCGCCTTCCATTCGCTTGATAAGTGCATTCTCAGCTGTGCGATCAATGCCTACTCAGCCACGAATCAGCCCCTGCACAGCCGCGTGATCATAGTCTGTCAGCCATTTGATCAGAGACTGTCAGACGCTTGATCAGCGCCTAATCACCCCCTCCATCTGCGCCTATTGAGCGGCGCGATCAGCACCTGTCAGCCGCTTGATCAGCGATTATCAGCCTCTAGATCAACATCTGTCAACGACTTTATCAGCACCTGTCAGCCGCTTTATCAGTGCCTAATCAGCTGCGCGATCAGTACCTACTCAACCGCTTGATCAGCACCTGTCAGCCACTATATCAGCACCTGTCAACTGCTGGATCAGCGACCACTTTGCTGCGTGATCAGATCCTACTCAGCCACATGATCAGTGCCCCTCAGCCGGTTGATCAGCGCCTGTCAGCCTCTTGATCATTTCCTGCTCTGCTGGTCATTCAGCGCCTGGTCAACCACTTCATCAGTGCCTGTCAGCCACTTGACCAGTGCCCACTCAGCTGATTGAAAAGCGCCTACGCCGCTGCGCGATAAGTGCCTCTGAGCCGCTTGACAATCACCTGTCAGAAGCTTGATCAGGGCCTATCAGCCACTTGAATAGTACCTATCAGCCAGTTGATCAGCACCTGTCAGCCGCTTGATGAGCGCCTATCAGCCGCTTCATCTGCACCTGTCAGCCGCTTGATGAGCACCTATCAGCTGCTTGATCAGCGCCTGTTAGCCACCTTATCATTGTCTAACCAGCTGCATGATCAGCGTGTACTCAGCAGCTTGATCAGTACCAGTCATCCAGTTGATCATCACCTGTCAGCAGCTTGATAAACGCGTGTCAGCCTCTTGACCAGCACCTAATCAGCCACGCGATCATCATTTACTCAGCCGCACGATCATCACCTCAGCCGCTTGATCTGTGTCTACTCAGCCCCGCGATCAGCGCCTACTCAGCCGTGCGATGTGCGCCTGACAGACACTTGAGAAGTACTGTCAGCCACTTTATCAGCGAATATCAGTCTCTTGATCAGCACCGTCAACGACTTTATGAGCACCTGTCAGCCGCTTGATTAGCGCCTGTCAGCTGCTTGACCACTACCCACTCAGCCTATTGAAAAGCGCCAATGCAGCCGCGCGATAAGCACCAGTCAGCCGCCTGAAAATCACCTGTCAGCAGCTTGATCAGGGCCTATTAGCCACTTGATTAGCACCTGTCAGCTAGTTGATCAGCACCTGTCAGCCAATTGATCAGCACTGGCCGCTTCATTAGCACCTGTCAGCCAGTTGATCAGCACCTGTCAGCCTCTTGATCAGAACCTGTCAACAGCTTGATCATTGCATTCTCAGCTGCGAAATCAGCGCCTATCAGCTGCTTGTTTAGCACCTGTCAGCCAGTTGAACAGCACCTGTCAGCACCTTGATCATCGCCTATCAGCTACTTGATTAGCACTTTTCAGCCAGTTGATCAACACCTGCCTGCCGATTGATCAGTGCCTGACAGCTGGTTGATCATTGCATTCTCAGCTGCACAATCAGCGCCTATCAGCTGCTTGTTTAGCACCTGTCAGCCAGTTGATCAGCACCTGTCAGCACCTTGATCATCGCCTATCAGCCGTGTGATTAGCACCTGTCAGCCAGTTGATCAGCACCTCTCAGCCTCTTGATCAGAACCTGTCAAAAGCTTGATCATTGCATTTTCAGCTGCGCAATCAGCGCCTATCAGCTGCTTGTTTAGAACCTGTCAGCCAGTTGATCAGCACCTGTCAGCACCTTGATCATCGCCTATCAGCCGCTTGATTAGCACCTGTCAGCCAGATGATCAGCACCTGTCAGCAGCTTGAGCAGCGAGTATCAGCTGCTTGATCAGCACCTGTCAGCAGATTGATCAGGGCCTATCAGCCACTTGATTAGCACCTGTCAGCCAGTTGATCAGCACCTGAGAGTCGCTTCATTAGCACCTGTCAGCCAATTGATCAGCACCTGCAAGCCGCTTCATTAGCACCTGTCAGCCAGTTGATCAGTACCTGTTAGCCTCTTGATCAGAACCTGTCAGCAGCTTGATCATCGCCTATCAGCTACTTGATTAGCACTTGTCAGCCAGTTGATCAGCACCTGCCTACCGATTGATCAGTGCCTGTCAGCTGCTTGATCATTGCATTCTCAGCTGCGCAATCAGCACCTATCAGCTGCTTGTTTAGCACCTGTCAGCCAGTTGATCAGCACCTGTCAGCACCTTGAGCAGCGAGTATCAGCTGCTTGATCAGCACCTGACACCAAGTTGATCAGCATCTGTCAGCAGATTGATCAGGGCCTACCAGCCACTTGATTAGCACCTGTCAGCAAGGTGATCAGCACCTGAGAGTCGCTTCATTAGCACCTGTCAGCCAGTTGATCAGCACGGGTCATCCGCTTGATCAGCACCTGTCAGCAGGTTGATCAGTGCGTATCAGCTGCTTGATTAACACCTTTCAGTCTATTGATCATCACCTGCCAACCGCTAGATCAGCCCCCACTTTGCTGCATGAACAGAGCCTACTCAGCCACGCGGTCAGTGACGCTCAGCCGGTTGATCTTCTCCTGTCAGGCGCTTGATCATTTCCTGCTCTGCTGGTCATTCAGTGCCTGGTCAACCACATGATCAGTGTCAGTCAGCCGCTTGACCACTGCCCACTCAGCAGATTGAAATGCGCCTACGCAGCCGAGCGATAAGCACCTGTCAGCCGCTTTACAAGCACCTGTAAACCACTTGATCAACACTCACTGAGCTGCGCTATCAGTGCTTAATCAGCCGCGAGATCAGTGTCTGTCAGCTGCTTGATCAGGACATGTCAGCCGGTTGAACAGTGCCTATGCAGCTGCACAAATAGCATCTCTCAGCCAGTTGATCTGCTCCTACTGAGCCCCATGATCAGCGCCTACTCAGCCGCCCGATCAGTGACTGTCAGCCTCTTGAGAAGTACCTGTCAGCCACTTGATCAGCACCTGTCAGCCAATATATCAGCAACTCTCAACAGCTTGATCAGTGCCCGCTTAGCTGCGTAATCAGAGCCTACTCCGCCACAGGATCAGTGACCCTCAGCGGGCTGATCAGCGCCTGTCTGCGGCTTGATCATTTCCTGCTCTGATGGTCATTCAGCGCCTGGTCCAACACTAGATCAGTGCCTGTCAGCCCCTTGACCAGTGCCTACTCAGCTGATTGGTAAACGCATACGCATCCACGCGATAAGCGCCTGCCAGCCACTTGAGAAACATCTGTCAGCAACTTGATCAGTACCTGTCAGCCAGTTGATCAGCACCTGTCAGCCACTTCATTTGCACCTGTCAGCCACTTTATCAGCAACTGTCAGGCGCTAGGGCAGCCCCTATAAGCAGCTTGATCATTAACTGTCAGCCACATTATCAGCACGTGTTAGCCGCTGTATCAGAACCTGTCAACCGCTTGATCAGCACCTGTCAGCAGCTTTATCAGCACCTATCAGCTGCTTGATTAGCCCCTGTCAGCCACTTGATCAGCAAAATCAGCCGCTTGTTATGCACCTGTCAGCAGCTTGATCAGCGCTTGACCACTTTCCACTCAGCCGATTGAAAAGCAAAGACTCAACCGCGTGAATATCATCTTTCAGCCAGTTGATCTGTGCCTACTGAGCCCTGCAGTCAGTGCCTACACAGCTGCCCGATCAGTGCTTGTCAGCCGCTTGACAAGTACCTGTCAGCCACTTGATCAGCACCTGTCAGCAGGTTGATGTGCACCTATCAACCGCTTGATTAGCACCTGTCAGCCAGTTGACCAGCACCTGTGGGCCACTTGATTAGCGCCTATCAGTGGCTTGATTAGCCCCTGTCAGCCAGTTGATCAGCAATTGTCAGCCGCTTGTTAAGCACCTGTCAGCAGCTTGATCAGCGCTTGACCACTTTCCACTCAGCCGATTGAAAAGCACTGACTCAGCCGCGCGAATAGCATCTTTCAGCCAGTTGATCTGTGCCCACTGAGCCCCGCAGTCAGTGCCTACACAGCCGCCTGATCAGTGCTTGTCAGCCGCTTGACAAGTACCTGTCAGCCTCTTGATCAGCACCTAAGCAGCCACACGATGATCCTTTACTCAGCCGCGCGATCATCGCCTCAGCCTCTTGATCTGTGCCTACTCAGCCCCATGACCAGCGCCTACTCAGCCATGCGATTTGTGCCTGACAGCCACTTGATCAACGACTATCAGCCGCTTGATCATCGCCTTATCAGCTTCACGATCAGCACCTACTCAGCCGCTTGGTCAGAACCTGTCAGGCAGTTGATCAGCACCAGTCAGCCGCTTGATCATTTCCTGCTCTGCTGGTCATTCAGCTCCTCGTCATCCACTTGATCGGTGCCTGTCAGCCGCTTGAGAAGTACCTGGCAGCCACTGGACCAGCACCTAATCAGCCACGCGATCATCATTTACTCAGCTGCACGATCATCGCCTCAGCCGCTTGATCTGTGTCTACTCAGCCCCGCGATCAGCGCCTACTCAGCCCTGCGAGGTGCGCCTGACAGACACTTGAGAAGTACTGTCAGCCACTTTATCAGCGACTATCAGTCACTTGATCAGCGCCTGTCAACGACTTTATCAGCACCTGTCAGCCGCTTGATCAGCACCTTTTAGCCGCTTTCTCATCGCCTAATCAGCTGCCTGATCAGCGCCTACTCAGCCACTTGATCAGTACCAGTCATCCAGTTGATCAGCACCTATCAGCAGCTTGACCAGCGCCAATCAGCTGCTTGATTAGCACCTGCCAGCTAGTTGATCAGCACCTGTAAGCCACTGGATCAGCGTCTGTTAGCCGCTTGATCATCGCCTTATCAGCTGCACGATCAGCGCCTACTCAGCCGCTTGATCACAATATGTCAGCCAGTTGATCGGCACCTGTCAGCAAGTTGAAGAGTGCCCACTCAGCAGCGCGAATTGCATCTCTCACCCAGTTGATCTGCGCCTACTGAGCACCGCAAACAGCGCCTACTCAGCCGCCCAATAAGTGCCTGTCAGCCGCTTGAGAAGTACCTGTCAGCCAGTTGATCAGCACCTCTCAGCCAGTTGATCACCACCTGTAAGCCACTGGATCAGCACTTTTCAGCCACTTGATCAGCACCTATCAGAAGCTTGATTAGCGCCTATCAGCTGCTTAATTAACACTTCTCAGCCAGTTGATCAGCTCCTGTTAGCCGCTTGATCAGCGCCTATCAGCCGCTTGATTAGCACCTGTCAGCCAGTTGATAAGCACCTGTCAGCCGCTTAATCAGCACCTTTCAGCAGCTTGATCAGCCCCTGTCAGCAGCTTGATCAGCACCTATCAGCTGCTTGATTAACACCTGTCAGCATGTTAATCAACACCTGTCAGCCGCTTCATTAGCAACTGTCAGCCAGTTGATCAGAACCTGTCAGCCGCTTGATTAGCACCTGTCAGACAGTTGATCAGCACATGTCAGCTGCTAGATCAGCACCTTTAAGCCGCTTAAACAGCGCCTGCCAGCCGCTTCATCAGTGCCTGTCAGCTGTTGATCATTGCCTTCTCAGCTCCGCAATCAGCGCCTACTTAGCCGCGAATCAGCCCCTCCACAGCCGCGTGATCATAGTCTGTCAGCCTCTTTATCAGAGTCGGTCATCCGCTTGATCAGCACCTGTCAGCGGGTTGAAGAGTGCCTACTCAGCCGCACGAATTGCATCACTCAGCCAGTTGATCTGCGCCTACTGAGCCCCGCAATCAGCGCCTACTCAGCCGTGCGATCAGTTCCTGTCAGCCGATTGAGAAGTACCTGTCAGCCAGTTGCTCAGGACCTCTCAGCCAGTTTATCACCACCTGTAAGCCACTGGATCAGCACCTGTCAGCCGCTTCATCATCACGTTTCAGGCGCTTGATCAGCGCCTATCAGCCGCTTGATCAGCACCTGTCAGCCGCGTGATGAGCGTCTATCTTCCGCTTGATTAGCACCTGTCAGCAGTTGACCAGCACCTGCCAGCTGCACGATCAGCGCCTACTCAGACTCTTGATCAGTACCATTCAGCCAGTTGACCAGCACCTGTCAGCAGCTTGATCAGCGCCTATCAGCTGCTTGATTAGCACCTGTCAGCATGTTGATCAACACCTGTCAGCCGCTTGTTCAGCGATTATCAGCCACTAGATCAGCATCTGTCAACGACTTTATCAGCACTTTTCCGCCGCATGATCAGTGCCTGTCAGCCGCTTGATCAGCGATTATCAGCCGCTAGATCAACATCTGTCAACGACTTTATCAGCACCTGTAAGCTGCTTAAACAGCACCTGTCAGCCGCTTCATCAGTGCCTGTCAGCTGCTTGATCATTGCCTTCTCAGCTGGACTATCTGCACCTACTGAGACGCGAATCAGCCCCTACACAGCCGCGTGATCATAGTCTGTCACCGTTTGATCAGAGACTCTCAGGCGCTTGATCAGCGCCTAATCACCCCCTCCATCAGCGCCTATTGAGCGGGGCGATCAGCACCTGTCAGCCGCTTGACAAGCACCTATACACCACTTGATCAACATCTAATTAGCTTCACTCTCAGTATTTACTGAGCCATGCGATCATCGCCTCAGCCTCATGATCTGTGCATACTCAACCCCGTGATCAGTGCCTACTCAGCCATGCGAAATGTGCCTGACAGCCGATTGAGAAGTACTGTCAGTCACTTGATCAGCGATAATCAGCCGCTAGATCAGCGATCTTCAACCGCTAGTTCAGCATCTGTCAACGACTTTATCAGCACCTTTCAGCCGCTTGATCAGCGCCTTTCAGCCGCTTTATCATCGCCTAATCAGCCGCGCGATCAGCGCCTACTCAACCGCTTGATCAGTACCTGTCAGCCACTTTATCAGCACCTGTCGGCCACTATAACAGCACCTGTCAACTGCTTGATCAGCGACCAATTTGCTGCGTGATCAGATCCTTCTCAGCCACGTGATCAGTGACCTTCAGCCAGTTGATCAGCACCTGTAAGCTACGGGATCATCGCTTGTTAGACGCTTGATCATCGCTTTATCAGCTGCACGATCAGCGCATACTCAGCTGCTTGATCAGAACCTGTCAGCCAGTTGACCAGCACCTGTCAGCCGCTTGATCAGCACCTGTCAGCAGGTTTATCAGCACCTATCAGCTGCTTGATTAGCACCTGTCCGCATGTTGAGCAGCGCCTGTCAGCCGCTTGATCATTTCCTGCTCTGCTGGTCATTCAGCGCCTGGTCAACCACTTCATCAGTGCCTGTCAGCCACTTGACCAGTGCCCACTCAGCTGATTGAAAAGCACCTATGCAGCCGCGTGATAAGTGCCTCTCAGCCGCTAGACAAGCACCTGTCAGAAGCTTGATCTGGGCCTGTCAGCCACTTGAATAGTACCTATCAGCCAGTTGATCAGCACCTGTCATCCGCTTGATCAGCACCTGTCAGCAGATTTATCAGCACCTACCAGCTGCTTGATTAGCACCTGTCAGCATGTTGATCAACACCTGTCAGCCGCTTCATTAGCAACTCTCAGCCAGTTGATCAACAACTGTCAGCCAGTTGATCAGCAATTGTCAGCCGCTTGTTAAGCACCTGTCAGCAGCTTGATCAGCGCTTGACCACTTTCCACTAACCCGATTGAAAAGCACTGACTCAGCCGCGCAAATAGCATCTTTCAGCCAGTTGATCTGTGCCTACTGAGCCCCGCAGTCAGTGCCTACACAGCCGCCCGATCAGTGCTTGTCAGCCGCTTGACAAGTACCTGTCAGCCGCCCGATCAGCACCTGTCAGCCGCTTGATCAGCACCTTTCAGCAGGCTTGATCAGCGCCTATCAACTGCTTAATTAACACTTCTGAGCCAGTTGATAAGCACCTGTTAGCCGCTTGATCAGCACCTATCAGCCAGTTGATCATCACCTCTAAGCCAATGAATCAGCACCTGTCAGCGGCTTGATCAGCACCTTTCAGCAGCTTGATCAGCGCCTATCAGCTGCTTAATTAACACTTCTCAGCCAGTTGATCAGCACCTGTTAGCCGCTTGATCAGCGCCTATCAGCCGCTTGATTAGCACCTGTCAGCCAGTTGATTAGCACCTGTCAGCCGCTTAATCAGCACCTGTCAGCAGCTTGATCAGCATCTGTCAGCAGCTTTATCAGCACCTATCAGCTGCTTGATTAGCACCTGTCAGCATGTTGATCAACACCTGTCAGCCGCTTCATTAGCAACTGTCAGCCAGTTGATCAGCACCTGTCAGCTGCTTGATCAGCACCTGTAAGGCGCTTAAACAGCGCTGCCAGCCGCTTGATCAGTGCCTTCTCAGCGGCGCCATCAATGCCTACTTAGCCGAGGAACAGCACCTACACTGCCGGGTGATCATAGTCTGTCGGCCGCTTGATCAGAGAGTGTCAGACGCTTGATCAGCGCCTAATCACCCCCTCGATCAGCGCCTATTCAGCGGCGTGATCAGCACCTGTCAGCCGCTTGACAAGCTCCTATACACCACTTGATCAACACCTAATTAGCTTCGCTATCAGTATTTACTGAGCCATGCGATGCTCGCCTCAGCCGCATGATCTGTGCCTATTCAACCCTGCGATCACTGCCTACTCAGCCGTGCGATATGTGCCTGACAGCTGATTGAGAATTACTGTCAGCTGCTTGATCAGCGATTATCAGCCGCCAGATCAGCATCTGTCAAAGATTTATCAGCACCTCTCAGCCCCTTGATCAGCGATTATTAGCCGCTAGATCAACATCTGTCAACGACTTTATCAGCACCTGTCAGCCGCTTTATCATTGCCTAATCAGCTGCGCGATCAGCGCCTACTCAACGGCTTGATCAGTACCTGTCAGCCACTTTATCAGCACCTGTCAGCCACTCTATCAGCACCTGTCAACTGCTTGATCAGCGACCACTTTGCTGCGTGATCAGTTCCTACTCAGCCACGTGATCAGTGACCCTCAGCCGGTTGATCATCGCATGTCAGCCGCTTGATCATTTCCTGCTCTGCTGGTCATTCAGCGCCTGGTTAAGCACTTCATCAGTGCCTGTCAGCCACTTGACCAGTGCCCACTCAGCTGATTGAAAAGCACCTACGCAGCCGCACAATAAGTGCCTCTCAGCCGCTTGACAAGCACCTGTCAGAAGCATGATCAGGGCCTATCAGCCACTTGAGTAGTACCTATCAGCCACTTGATCAGCACCTGTCAGCCGCTTTATCAGCGCCTGTTACCCACTTTATCATCGTCTAACCAGCTGCATGATCAGCGCCTACTCAGCCGCTTCATCAGTACCAGTCAGCCAGTTGATCAGCACCTGTCAGAAGCTTGCTAAACGCGTGTCAGCCTCTTGACCAGCACCTAATCAGCGCCGCGATCATCATTTACTCAGCCGCATGATCATCGCCTCAGCCGCTTGATCTGTGTCTACTCAGCCCCGCGATCAGCACCTACTCAGCCGTGCGATGTGCGCCTGACAGACACTTCAGAAGTACTGTCAGCCACTTTATCAGCGACTATCAGTCGCTTGATCAGCATCTGTCAACGACTTTATGAGCAACTGTCAGCCGCTTGATTAGCGCCTGTAAGCAGCTTGACCACTGCCCCCTCAGCCGATTGAAAAGCGCCAATGCAGCCTCGCGATAAGTATCAGTCAGCCGCCTGAAAATCACCTGTCAGCAGCTTGATCAGGGCCTATTAGCCACTTGATTAGCACCTGTCAGCTAGTTGATCAGCACCTGTCAGCCAATTGATCAGCACCTGTCAGCCAATTGATCAGCACCTGACAGCCGCTTCATTAGCACCTGTCAGCCAGTTGAACAGCACCTGTCAGCCTCTTGATCAGAACCTGTCAGCAGCTTGATCATCGATTATCAGCTACTTGGTTAGCACTTGTCAGCCAGTTGATCAGCACCTGCCTACCGATTGATCAGTGCCTGTCAGCTGCTTGATCATTGCAGTCTCAGGTGCGCAAATAGCGCCTATCAGCAGCTTGATTAGCACCTGTCAGCCAGATGATCAGCACCTGTCAGAAGCTTGAGCAGCGAGTATCAGCTGATTGATCAGCAACTGTCAGCCAGTTGATCAGCACCTGTCAGCAGATTGATCAGGGCCTATCAGCCACTTGATTAGCACCTGTAAGCCAGTTGATCTGCACCTGAGAGTCGTTTCATTAGCACCTGTCAGCCAGTTGATCAGCACCTGTATTCCGCTTGATCAGCACCTGTCAGCAGGTTGATCAGTGCGTATCAGCTGCTTGATTAACACCTGTCAGTCTATTGATCATCACCTGTCAACCGCTTGATCAGCGCCCAATTTGCTGCATGATCAGAGCCTACTCAGCCACGCGGTCAGTGACGCTCAGCCGGTTGATCTTCTCCTGTCAGCTGCTTGATCATTTCCTGCTCTGCTGGTCATTCAGCGCCTGGTCAACCACTTCCTCAGTGGCTTTCAGAAACTTGACCAGTGCCCTCTCAGCTGATTGAAAAGCGCCTACACAGCAGCGAGAAAAGTGCCTCTCAGCCGCTTGACAAGCACCTGTCAGCAGCTTGATCAGCCCTTGCCCACTTTTCACTCAGCCGATAGAAAAGCACCGACTCAGCCGCGCGAATAGCATCTTTCGGCCACTTGATCTGTGCCTACTGTGCCCCCCAATCAGCGCCTACTCAGCCGCCAGATCAGTGTCTGTCAGCCGCTTGAGAAGTACCTGTCAGCCCGTTGATCAGCACCTGTCAGCCCCTTGATCAGCGCCTATCAGCCGCTTGATCAGCACCTGTCAGCCACTTGATCAGCACCTGTCAGCAGCTTGATAAACGAGTGTCAGCCTCGTATTCAGCACCTAATCAGCCACGCGATGATCATTTATTCAGCCGCGTGATCACCGCCTCAGCCTCTTGATCTGTGCCTACTCTGCTCCACGACCAGCGCCTACTCAGCCATGCGATCTGCGCCTGACAGCCACTTGATCAACGACTATCAGCCGCTTGATCAGCACCTCTCAACCACTTTATCATCACCTGTCATCCGCTTGATCAGCGCCTGTTAGCCGCTATATCATTGCCTAATCAGCTGCATGATCAGCGCCTACTCAGCCACTTGATCAGTACCAGTAAGCCAGTTGATCAGCACCTGTCAGCAGCTTGATCAGCGCCTATCAGCTGCTTGATTAGCACCTGTCAGCCAGTTGATCAGCACCTCTCAGCCAGTTCATCAGCACCTGTATGCCACTGGGTCAGCGCCTACTCAGCCACTTGATCATCACCTTATCAGCTGCAAGATCAGCGCCTACTCAGCCACTTGATTAGAACCTGTCAGCCAGTTGATCAGCACCTGTCAGCCGCTTGATCAGCACCTGTCAACAGCTTGATCAGCGCCTATCAGCTGGTTGATTAGCACCTGTCAGCCAGTTGATCAGCACCTCTCAGACAGTTGATCACCACCTGTAAGCCACATGATCAGCACCTGTCAGCCGCTTGATCAGCACCTTTCAGCAGCTTGATCAGCGCTTATCAGCTGCTTAATTAACACTTCTGAGCCACTTGATCAGCACCTGTTAGCCACATGATTAGCGCCTATCAGCCGCTTGATTAGCACCTGTCAGCCAGTTGATTAGCACCAGTCAGCCGCTTAATCAGCACCTGTAAGCAGCTTGATCAGCACCTTTTAGCAGCTTTATCAGCACCTATTAGCTGCTTCATTAGCACCTGTCAGCATGTTGATCTACACCTGTCAGCCGCTTCATTAGCAACTGTCAGGCAGTTGATCAGAAACTATCATCCTCTTGATTAACACTTGTCAGACAGTTGATGAGCACCTGTCAGCCATTTTATGAGCATCTTTCAGAAGCTTGATCAGCGCCTATCAGCTGCTTAATTAACACTTCTCAGCCAGTTGATCAGCACCTGTCAGCAGCTTGATCATCACCTGTCAGCAGCTTTATCAGCACCTATCAGCTGCTTGATTAGCACCTGTCATCATTTTGATCAACACCTGTCAGCCGCTTCATTAGCAACTGTCTGCCAGTTGATCAGCACCTGTCAGCTTCTTGATCAGCACCTGTAAGCCGCTTAAACAGAGCCTGCCAGCCGATTGATCAGTGCCTTCTCTGCTGCGCGATAAATGCCTACTCAGCCGCGAATCAGCCCCTACAGAGCCAAGTGATCATAGTCTGTCAGCCGCTTGATCAGAGACTGTCAGACGCTTGATCAGCGCCTAATCACCCCCTCGATCAGTACCTATTGACCGGCGCGATCAGCACCTCTCAGCTGCTTGACAAGCACCTATAAACCACTTGATCAACACCTAATTAGCTTCGCTATTAGTATTTACTGAGCCATGGGATCATCGCCTAAACCGCATGATCTGTGCCTACTCAGCCCCGCGATCAGTGCCTACTCAGCCGTGTGATATGTGCCTGACAACGGATTGTGAAGTACTGTCAGCCGCTTGATCAGCGATTATCAGCCGCTAGATCAGCATCTGTCCACGACTTATCAGCACATTTCCGCCGCTTGATCAGGGCCTGTCAGGCGCTTTATCCTCGCCTAATCAGCTGCGCGATCAGCACCTACTCAACCGGTTGATCAGTATCTGTCTGCCACTTTATCAGCACCTGTCAGCCACTATATCAGCACCTGTCAACTGCTTGATCAGCGACCACTTTGCTGCGTGATCAGATCCTACTCAGCCACATGATCAGTGACCCTCAGCGGGTTGATCAGCGCCTGTCAGCCACTTGATCATTTCCTGCTCTGCTGGTCATTCATCGCCTGGTCAACCACTTCACCAGTGCCTGTCAGTGACTTGACCAGTGCCCACTCAGCTGATTGAAAAGCGCCTACAAAGCCGCGCGATAAGTGCTTCTCAGCCGCTTGACAAGCACCTGTCAGAAGCTTGATCAGGGCCTATCAGCCACTTGAATAGTACCTATCAGCCAGTTGATCAGCGCCTGTCAGACCCTTGATCAGCGCCTATCAGCCGCTAGATCATAACCTGTCAGCCGCTTGATCAGCGCCTATCAGCCGCTTGATCAGCACCTGTCAGCCAGTTGACCAGTACCTGTCAGCCGATTGATCAGCGCCTAGCAGTGCTTGATTAGCCCCTGTCAGCGAGTTGATCAGCACCTCTCAGCTGCTTGATCAGCACCTGTAAGCCGCTTAAACAGCGCCTGCCAACTGCTTCATCAGTGCCTGTCAGCTGCTTGACCATTGGCTTCTCAGCTGCGCGATCAGCGCCTAGTCAACCGCGAATCAGCCCCTACACAGCCGCGTGATCATAGTCTTTCATCCTCTTTATCAGAGTCGGTCATCCGCTTGATCAGCACCTGTCAGCAGGTTGAAGAGTGCCTACTCAGCTGTATGAATTGCATCTCTCAGCCAGTAGATCTGCACATACTGAGCCCCGCAATCAGCGCCTACTCAGCCGCCCGATCAGCACCTGTCAGCCGCTTGATCAGCACCTTTCAGCAGGCTTGATCAGCGCCTATCAACTGCTTAATTAACACTTCTGAGCCAGTTGATAAGCACCTGTTAGCCGCTTGATCAGCACCTATCAGCCAGTTGATCATCACCTCTAAGCCAATGAATCAGCACCTGTCAGCGGCTTGATCAGCACCTTTCAGCAGCTTGATCAGCGCCTATCAGCTGCTTAATTAACACTTCTCAGCCAGTTGATCAGCACCTGTTAGCCGCTTGATCAGCGCCTATCAGCCGCTTGATTAGCACCTGTCAGCCAGTTGATTAGCACCTGTCAGCCGCTTAATCAGCACCTGTCAGCAGCTTGATCAGCATCTGTCAGCAGCTTTATCAGCACCTATCAGCTGCTTGATTAGCACCTGTCAGCATGTTGATCAACACCTGTCAGCCGCTTCATTAGCAACTGTCAGCCAGTTGATCAGCACCTGTCAGCTGCTTGATCAGCACCTGTAAGGCGCTTAAACAGCGCTGCCAGCCGCTTGATCAGTGCCTTCTCAGCTGCGCCATCAATGCCTACTTAGCCGAGGAACAGCACCTACACTGCCGGGTGATCATAGTCTGTCGGCCGCTTGATCAGAGAGTGTCAGACGCTTGATCAGCGCCTAATCACCCCCTCGATCAGCGCCTATTCAGCGGAGTGATCAGCATCTGTCAGCCGCTTGACAAGCTCCTATACACCACTTGATCAACACCTAATTAGCTTCGCTATCAGTATTTACTGAGCCATGCGATGCTCGCCTCAGCCGCATGATCTGTGCCTATTCAACCCTGCGATCACTGCCTACTCAGCCGTGCGATATGTGCCTGACAGCTGATTGAGAATTACTGTCAGCTGCTTGATCAGCGATTATCAGCCGCCAGATCAGCATCTGTCAAAGATTTATCAGCACCTCTCAGCCCCTTGATCAGCGATTATTAGCCGCTAGATCAACATCTGTCAACGACTTTATCAGCACCTGTCAGCCGCTTTATCATTGCCTAATCAGCTGCGCGATCAGCGCCTACTCAACGGCTTGATCAGTACCTGTCAGCCACTTTATCAGCACCTGTCAGCCACTCTATCAGCACCTGTCAACTGCTTGATCAACGACCACTTTGCTGCGTGATCAGATCCTACTCAGCCACGTGATTCGTGACCCTCAGCCTGTTGATCAGCACCTGTCAGCCGCTTGATCATTTCCTGCTGTGCTGGTCATTCAGCGCCTGGTCAAGCACTTCATCACTGCCTGTCAGCCACTTGACCAGTGCCCACTCAGCTGATTGAAAAGCGCCTACGCGGCCGTGCAATAAGTGCCTCTCAGCCGCTTGACAAGCACCTGTCAGAAGTTTGATCAGGGCCTATCAGCCACTTGATCAGCACCTGCCAGCTGCTTGATGAGTGCCTATCAGCCGCTTGACTAGCACCTGTCAGCCAGTTGATCAGCACCTGTCAGCCCCTTGATCAGCGCCTATCAGCCGCTTGATCAGCACCTGTCAGCCGCTTGATGAGTGCCTATCAGCCGCTTGATTAGCACCTGTCAGCCAGTTGACCAGCACCTGTCAGCCGCTTGATAAGCGCCTATCAGTGGCTTGATTAGCCCCTGTCAGGCAGTTGATCAGCAATTGTTAGATGCTTGTTAAACACCTGTCAGCAGCTTGATCAGCACCTGTCAGCAGCTTTATCAGCACCTGTCAGCCGCTTAATCAGCACCTGTCAGCATGTTGATCAAAACCTTTCAGCCGCTTCATTAGCCACTGTCAGCCAGTTGATCAGCACCTGTCAGCTGCTTGATCAGCACCTGAAAGCCGCTTAAACAGCACCTGACAGCCTCTTGATCATTGCTTTCTCAGCTGCGCGATCAATGCCTACTCATCTGCGAATCAGCCCCTAAACAGCCGCGTGATCATAGTCTGTAAGCCGCTTGATCAGAGACTGTCAGACACTTGATCAGCGCCTAATCACCCCCTCGATCAGTGCATATTGAGCGGTGCGATCAGCACCTGTCAGCCTCTTGACAAGCACTTATAAACCACTTGATCAACACCTAATTAGCTTCGCTCTTGGTATTTACTGAGCCATGCGATCATCGCCTCAGCCGCATGATCTGTGCCTACTCAGCGGTGCGATATGTGCCTGACAGCCAATTGCAAAGTACAGTCAGCCGCTAGATCAGTGATTATCAGCCGCTGGATCAGCATCAGTTAACGACTTTATCAGCACCTTTCAGCCGCTTGATCATCGCCTGTCATCCGCTTGATCAGCGATTATCAGCCGCTAGATCAACATCTTTCAACGACTTTATCAGCACCTGTCAGCCGCTTGATCAGCACCTGTCAGCCCCTTTATCATCGCCTAATCATCGCCTACTCAATCGCTTCATCAGTACGTGTCAGCCACTTTATCAGCACCTGTCGGCCAATATAACAGCACCTGTCAACTGCTTGATCAGCGACCAATTTGATGCGTGATCAGATCCTTCTCAGCCACGTGAGCAGTGACCCTCAGCCAGTTGATCAGCACCTGTAAGCCACTGGATCATCGCCTGTTAGCCGCTTGATCATCGCCTTATCAGCTGCACGATCAGCGCATACTCAGCCGCTTGATCTGAACCTGTCAGCCAGTTGACCAGCACCTGTCAGCCGCTTGATCAGCACCTGTCAGCAGGTTTATCAGCACCTATCAGCTGCTTGATTAGCGCCTGCCAGCATGTTGATCAGCGCCTGTCAGCTGCTTGATCATTTCCTGCTCTCCTGGTCATTCAGCGCCTGGTCAACCACTTCATCAGTGCCTGTCAGCCACTTGACCAGTACCCACTCAGCTGATTGAAAAGCACATACGCAGCCGCGTAATAAGTACCTCTCAGCCGCTAGAGAAGCACCTTTCAGAAGCTTGATCAGGGCCTGTCAGCCACTTGAATAGTACCTATCAGCCAGTTGATCAGCACCTGTCAGCCGCTTGATCAGCGCCTATCAGTGGTTTGAGTAGCCCCTGTCAGCCAGTTGATCAACAATTGTCAGCCGCTTGTTAAGGACCTGTCAGCAGCTTGATCAGCACTTGACCAATTTCCGCTCAGCCGATTGAAAAGCACCGACTCAGCCGGGCGAATAGCATCTTTCGGCCAGTTGATCTGTGCCTACTGAGCCCGGCAATCAGCGCCTACTCAGACGCCCGATCAGTGTCTGTCAGCCGCTTGAGAAGTACCTGTCAGCTAGTTGATCATCACCTGTCAGCCGCTTGATCAGCGCCTGTTACCCGCTTTCTCATCACCTAATCAGCTGCATGATCAGCGCCTACTCAGCGGCTTGATCAGTACCAGTCAGCCAGTTGATTAGCACCTGTCAGCAGCTTGATCAGCGCCTATCAGCTGCTTGATTAGCACCTGTCAGCCAGTTGATCTGCGCGTGTAAGCCACTGGATCAGCGCCTGTTAGCCGCTTGATCATCGCCTTATCAGCTGCACGATCAGCGCCTACTCAGCCGTTTGATCAGAACCTGTCAGCCAGTTGATCAGCACCTGTCAGATGCTTGATCACCACCTGTCAGTAGCTTAATCAGCACCTATCAGCTGCTTGATTAGCACCTGTCAGCATGTTGATCAACACTTGTCACCGCTTGATTAGCACCTGTCAGCCAGTTGACCAGCACCTGTCAGCTGCTTGATCAGCACCTGTAAGCCGATTAAACAGCGCCTACCAGCCGCTTCATCAGTGCCTGTCAGCTGCTTGATCATTGCCTTCTCAGCTGCGCGATCAGCGCCTACTCAGCCCCTATACAGCCACGTGATCAGAGTCTGTCAGCCTCTATATCAGAGTCGGTCATCCGCTTGATCAGCACCTGTCAGCAGGTTGAAGAGTGCCTACTCAGCCGCGCAAATTGCATCTCTCAGCCAGTTGATCTGCGCCTACTGAGCCCTGCAATCAGCCCATATTCAGCCGCCCGATCAGTGCCTGTCAGCTGCTTGAGAAGTACCTGTCAGCCAGTTGATCAGCACCTCTCAGCCAGTTGATCACCACCTGTAAGCCACTGGATCAGAACCTGCCAGCCGATTCATCAGCAACGTTCAGCATTTTGATCAGCACCTATCAGCTGCTTAATTAACGCTTCTCAGCCAGTTGATCAACACCTGTTAGCCGCTTGATCAGCGCCTATCAGCCGCTTGATTAGCACCTGTCTAGCCAGTTGATTAGCACCTGTCAGCCGATAAATCAGCACCTGTAAGCAGCTTGATCAGCACCTGTCAGCAGCTTTATCAGCACCTATCAGCTGCTTGATTAGCACCTGTCAGCATGTTGATCAAGACCTGTCAGCTGCTGGATTAGCACCTGTCAGCCAGTTGATCAGCACCTGTCAGCTACTTGATCAGCGCCTGCCAGCCGCTTCATCAGTGCCTGTCAGCTGCTTGTTCATTGCCTTCTCGGCTGCGCGATCAGCCCCTACACAGCCGCGTGATCATAGTCTGTCAGCCTCTTTATCAGAGTCGGTCATCCGCTTGATCAGCACCTGTCAGCAGGTTGAAGAGTGCCTACTCAGCCGCGCGAATTGCATCTCTCAGCCAGTTGATCAGCACCTCTCAGCCAGTTGATCAGCACCTGTAAGCCACTGGATCAGCACCTGTCAGCCTCTTGATCAGCACCTGTCAGCAGCTTGATCAGCGCCTATCAACTGCTTGATTAGCAACTGTCAGCCAGTTGATCAGCAACTGTCAGCCGCTTCATCAGCACCTGTCAGCAGGTTGAAGAGTGCCTACTCAGCCGCGCGAATTGCATCTCTCAGCCAGTTGATCAGCACCTCTCAGCCAGTTGATCAGCACCTGTAAGCCACTGGATCAGCACCTGTCAGCCTCTTGATCAGCACCTGTCAGCAGCTTGATCAGCGCCTATCAACTGCTTGATTAGCACCTGTCAGCCAGTTGATCAGCAACTGTCAGCCGCTTGATTAGCACCTGTCAGCCAGTTGATCAGCACCTGTCAGCTGCTTGATCAGCACCTGTAAGCCGCTTAAACAGCGCCTGTCAGCCGCTTCATCAGTGCCTGTCAGCTGCTGGATCATTGCCTTCTCAGCTGCGCGATCAGCGCATACTCAGCCGCGAATCAGCCCCCACACAGCCGCGTGATCATAGTCTGTCAACCTCTTTATCAGAGTCGTTCATCCGCTTGATCAGCACCTGTCAGCAGGTTGAAGAGTGCCTACTCAGCCGCACGAATTGCATAACTCAGCCAGTTGATCTGCGCCTACTGAGGCCCGCAAACAGCACCTACTCAGCCGCCCGATCAGTGCCTGTCAGCCGCTTGAGAAGTAACTGTCAGCCAGTTGATCAAAACCTCTCAGCCAGTTGATCACCACCTGTAAGCCACTGGATCAGCACCTGTCAGCTGCTTGATCAGCACCTTTCAGGCGCTTGATCAGCGCCTATCAGCCACTTGATCAGCACCTGTCAGCCGCTTAATGAGCGCCTATCATTCGCTTGATTAGCACCTGTCACCAGTTGACCAGCACCTGTCAGCCGCTTGATCAGCCCCTGTCAGCCTCTTGATCAGTGATTATCAGCTGCTAGATCAACATCTGTCAACGACTATCAGCATCTGTCAGCCGCTTGATCAGCGCCTGTCAGCCACTTTATCAGCAACTGTCATCCTCTATATCAGCACCAGTATATGAGCACCTGTCAACTGCTTGATCAGCGACCACTTTGCTGCGTGATCAGATCCTACTCAGCCACGTGATCAGTGACCCTCAGCCGGTTGATCAGCGCCTGTCAGCCGCTTGATCATTTCCTGCTCTGGTGGTCATTCAGCGCCTGGTCAACCACTTCAGCAGTGCCTGTCAGCCACTTGACCAGTGCCAACTCAGCTGATTGAAAAGGGCCTATGCAGCCGTGCGATAAGGGCCTCCCAGCCCCTTGACAAGCACCTGTCAGAAGCTTGATCAGGGCCTATCAGCCACTTGAATAGTACCTGTCAGCCAGTTGATCTCCACCTGTTAGCCATTGGATCAGCACCTGTCAGCAGCTTTATCAGCACCTATCAGCTGCTTGATTAGCCCCTGTCAGCCAGTTGATCAGCAATTGTCAGCCGCTTGTTAAGCACCTGTCAGCAGCTTGATCAGCGCATGACCACTTTCCACTCAGCCATTTGAAATGCACCGTCTCAGCCGCGCGAATAGCATCTTTCAGCCAGTTGATCTGTGCGTACTGAGCCCCGCAGTCAGTGCTTACACAGTCGCCCGAACAGTGCTTGTCAGCCGCTTGACAACTACCTGTCAGCCACTTGATCAGCACCTGTAAGCAGCTTGATAAACGCGTGTCAGCCTCTTGATCTGCACCTAATCAGCCACGGGTTGATCATTTACTCAGCCGCGCGATTATAACCTCAGCCTCTTGATCTGTGCCTACTCAGCCCCATGACCAGCGCCTACACAGCCATGCGATCTGCGCCTGACAGCCACTTGATCAACGACTATCAGCCGCTTGATCAGCACCTGTCAACCACTTTATCATCACCTGTCAGCCGCTTGATCAGCGCCTGTTAGCCGCTTGATCATCACATAATCAGCTGCATGATCAGCGCCTACTCAGCCGCTTGATCAGTACCAGTCAGCCAGTTGATCAGCACCTGTCAGCACTTTGAACAGCGCCTATAAGCTGCTTGATTAGCACCTGTCAGCTAGTTGATCAGCAACTCTCAGCCAGATGATCAGCACCTGTAATCCAGTGGATCAGCGCCTGTTAGCTGCTTGATGATCACATTATCAGCTGCACGATCAGCGCCTACTCAGCTGCTTGATCAGAAGCTGTCAGCCAGTTGATCAGCACCTGTCAGCCGCTTGATCAGCACCTGTCAGCAGCTTTATCAGCACCTATCAGCTGCTTGATTAGCACCTGTCAGCATGTTGATCAACACCTGTCAGCCGCTTCATTAGCTCCTGTCAGCCAGTTGATCAGCACCTGTCAGCTGCTTGATCAGCACCTATAAGCGGCTTCATCAGTGCCCGTCAGCTGCTTGATCATTGCCTTCTCAGCTGGGCTATCAGCGCCTACTCAGCCGCGAATCAGCCCCTACACAGCCGCGTGATCATAGTCTGTCAGCCGCTTGATCAGAGACTGTCAGGTGCTTGATCAGCGCCTAATCACCCCCTGCATCAGCGCCTATTGAGCAGGGCGATCAGCACCTGTCAGCCACTTGACAAGAACTTATACACCACTTGATCAACACCTAATTAGCTTCACTCTCAGTATTTCCTGAGCCATGCGATCATCGCCTCAGCTGCATGATCTGTGCCTACTCAGCCCCGCGATCAGTGCCTACTCAGCCGTGCCATATGTGCCTGACATCCGATTGAGAAGTACTGTCACTCGCTTGATCAGCGATAATCAGCCGCTAGATCAGCGATCATCAACCGCTAGATCAGCATCTGTCAATGACTTTATCAGCACCTTTCAGACGCTTGATCAGCGCCTATCAGCTGCTTAATTAACACTTCTCAGCCAGTTGATCAGCACCTGTTAGCCGCTTGATCAGCGCCTATAAGCCGCTTGATTAGCACCTGTGAGCCAGTTGATTAGCACCTTTCAGCCGCTTAATCAGCACCTTTCAGCAGCTTGATCAGCACCTGTCAGCAGCTTGATCAGCACCAATCAGCTGCTTGATTAGCACCTGTCAGCATGTTGATCAACACCTGTCAGCCGCTTCATTAGCAACTGTCAGCCAGTTGATCAGCAGCTGTCAGTCGCTTCATTAGCAACCTTCAGCCAGTTGATCAGCATCTCTCAGCCAGTTGACCAGCACCTGTAATCCACTGGGTCAGCGCCTGTTAGCCGCTTGATCATCGCCTTATCACCTGCACGATCAGCGCCTACTCAGACTCTTGATCAGAACCTGTCAGCCACTTGATCGGCACCTGTCAGCCGCTTGATCAGCACCTGTCAGCAGCTTTATCAGAACCTATCAGCTGCTTCATTAGCACCTGTCAGCCTGTTAATCAAAAACTGTCAGCTGCTGGATTAGCACCTGTCAGCCAGTTGATCAGCATCTGTCAGCTGCTTGATCAGCACCTTTAAGCCGCTTAAACAGCGCCTGCCAGCCGCTTCATCAGTGCCTGTCAGCTGTTGATCATTGCCTTCTCAGCTCCGCAATCAGCACCTACTTAGCCGCGAATCAGCCCCTCCACAGCCGCGTGATCATAGTGTGTCAGCCTCTTTATCAGAGTCGGTCATCCGCTTGATCAGCACCTGTCAGCGGGTTGAAGAGTGCCTACTCAGCCGTGCGAATTGCATCACTCAGCCAGTTGATCTGCGCCTACTGAGGCCCGCAATCAGCGCCTACTCAGCCGCGCGATCAGTTCCTGTCAGCCGCTTGAGAAGTACCTGTCAGCCAGTTGATCAGGACCTCTCAGCCAGTTTATCACCACCTGTAAGCCACTGATACAGCACCTGTCAGCCGCTTGATCATCACGTTTCAGGCGCTTGATCAGCGCCTATCAGCCGCTTGATCAGCACCTGTCAGCCGCGTGATGAGTGTCTATCTTCCGCTTGATTAGCACCTGTCAGCAGTTGACCAGCACCTGTCAGCTGCTTGATCATTGCCTTATCAGCTGCACGATCAGCGCCTACTCAGACTCTTGATCAGAACCTGTCAGCCAGTTGATCGGCACCTATCAGCTGCTTGATCAGCACCTGTCAGCAGCCTTATCAGCACCTATCAGCTGCTTGATTAGCACCTGTCAGCATGTTGTTCAACACCTGTCAGCCGCTTCATTAGCAACTGTCAGCCAGTTGATCAGCACCTGTCAGCTGCTTGATCAGCACCTGTAAGCCGCTTAAACAAGGGCTGCCAGCCGCTTGATCAGTGCCTTCTCAGCTGCGCGATCAATGCCTACTCAGCCGTGAATCACACCCTACACAGCCGCTTGATCATAGTCTGTCAGCCGCTTGATCAGAGGCTGTCATACGCTTGATCAGCGCCTAATCACCCTCTCCATCAGCGCCTATTGAGCGGCGCGATCAGCACCTGTGAGCCGCTTGACAAGGGCCTATACACCACTTGATCAACACCTAATTAGCTTCGCTATCGGTATTTACTGAGCCATGCGATCATCGCCTCAGCCGCATGATCTGTGCCTACTCAGACCCTCGATCAGTGCCTACTCAGCTGTGCGATATGTACCTGACAGCCGATTGAGAAGTAATTTCAGCCGCTTGATCAGCGATTATCAGCCGCTAGATCAACATCTGTCAACGACTTTATCAGCACCTATCAGCCACTTGATCAGCGCCTGTCAGCCGCTTTATCAACGCCTAATCAGCTGCACGATCAGCGCCTACTCAACCGCTTGATCAGTACCTGTCAGCCACTATATCACCACCTGTCAGCCACTATATCAGCACCTGTCAGCAGCTTGATCAGCGACCACTTTGCTGCATGATCGATCCTACTCAGCCACATGATCAGTGACCCTCAGCCGGTTGATCAGCGCCTGTCAGCCGCTTGATCATTTTCTGCTCTGCTGGTCATTCAGCGCCTGGTCAACCACTTCATCAATGCCTGTCAGCCACTTGACCACTGCCCACAGAGCTGATTGAATAGCGCCTCCGCAGCCGCGCGATAAGTGCCTCTCAGCCGCTTGACAAGCACCTGTCAGAAGCTTGATCAGGGCCTATCAGCCACTTGAATAGTACCTATCACCCAGTTGATCAGCACTTGTCAGCTCCTTGATCAGCGCCTATCAGCCACTTGATCAGCACCTGTCAGCCGCTTGATAAGCGCCTATCAGCTGCTAGATTAGCAACTGCCAGCCAGTTGACCAGCACCTGTCAGCCGCTTGATCAGCGCCTATCAGTGGCTTGATTACCCCTGTCAGCTAGTTGATCAGCAATTGTCAGCCGCTTGTTAAGCACTTGTCAGTAGCTTGATCAGCGCTTGACCACTTTCCACTCAGCCGATTGCAAAGCAAAGACTCAACCGCGTGAATATCATCTTTCAGCCAGTTGATCTGTGCCTACTGAGCCCCGCAGTCAGTGCCTACACAGCTGCCCGATCAGTGCCTGTCAGCCGCTTGAGAAGTACCTATCAGCCAGTTGATCAGCACCTCTAAGCCAGTTGATCAGCACCTGTAAGCCACTGGATCAGCACCTGTCAGCCGCTTGATAAGCAACTTTCAGCAGCTTGATCAGCACCTATCAGCTGCTTAATTAACACTTCTCAGCCAGTTGATCAGCACCTGTTAGCCGCTTGATCAGCGCCTATCAGCTGCTTGAATAGCACCTTTCAGCCAGTTTATCAGCACCTCTCAGCCAGTTGATCAGCAACTGTAAGCACTGGGTCAGCGCCTTTTAGACGCTTGATCATCGCGTTATCAGCTGCACGATAAGCTCCTACTCAGCCGCTTAATCAGAACCTGACAGTCAGTTGATCAGCACCTGTCAGCCCACTAATCAGCACCTGTCAGGAGCTTTATCAGCACCTATCAGCTGCTTGATTAGCACCTGTCAGCATGTTGATCAACACCTGTCAGCCACTTCATTAGCAAGTGTCAGCCAGATGATCAGCGGCTGTCAGCCGCTTCATTAGCAACTGTCAGCCAGTTGATCAGCACCTGTAAATCACTGGATCAGCACCTGTCAGCCGCTTGATCAGCACCTTTCAGACGCTTGCTCAGCGCCTATCAGCCGCTTGATCAGCACCTGTGAGCCGCTTGATGAGCGCCTATCAGCCGCTTGATTAGCACCTGTCAGCAGTTGACCAGCACCTGTCAGCCGCTTGATCAGCGCCTGTCAGCTGCTTGATCAGTGATTATCAGCCGCTAGATCAACATCTGTCAACGACTATCAGCACCTGTCAGCCGCTTGATCAGCGCCTGTCAGCAGCTTTATCAGCACCTATCAGCTGCTTGATTAGCACCTGTCAGCATGTTGATCAGCACCTGTCAGCCGCTTGATAAACGCGTGTCAGCAACTTGATCAGTACCTGTCAGCCAGTTGATCAGCACCTGTCAGCCACTTCATTTGCACCTGTCAGCCACTTTATCAGCAACTGTCAGGCGCTAGGGCAGCCCCTATAAGCAGCTTGATCACTACCTGTCAGCCACTTTATCAGCACCTGTCAGCCAATATATCAGCAACTCTCAACAGCTTGATCAGTGCCCGCTTAGCTGCGTAATCAGAGCCTACTCCGCCACAGGATTAGTGACCCTCAGCGGGCTGATCAGCGCCTGTCAGCGGCTTGATCATTTCCTGCTCTGATGGTCATTCAGCGCCTGGTCCACCACTAGATCAGTGCCTGTCAGCCCCTTGACCAGTGCCCACTCAGCTGATTGGTAAACGCATACGCATCCACGCGATAAGCGCCTGTCAGCCACTTGAGAAGCATCTGTCAGCAACTTGATCAGTACCTGTCAGCCAGTTGATCAGCACCTGTCAGCCACTTCATTTGCACCTGTCAGCCACTTTATCAGCAACTGTCAGGCACTAGGGCAGCCCCTATAAGCAGCTTGATCATTAACTGTCAGACACATTATCAGCACGTCTTAGCCGCTGTATCAGAACCTGTCAACCGCTTGATCAGCACCTGTCAGCAGCTTTATCAGCACCTATCAGCTGCTTGATTAGCCCCTGTCAGCCACTTGATCAGCAATTGTCAGCCACTTGTTATGCACCTGTCAGCAGCTTGATCAGCGCTTGACCACTTTCCACTCAGCCGATTGAAAAGCAAAGACTGAACCGCGTGAATATCATCTTTCAGCCAGATGACCTGTGCCTACTGAGCCCCGCAGTCAGTGCCTACACAGCTGCCCGATCAGTGCTTGTCAGCCGCTTGACAAGTACCTGTCAGCCACTTGATCAGCACCTGTCAGCAGCTTGATGTGCACCTATCAGCCGCTTGATTAGCACCTGTCAGCCAGTTGACCAGCACCTGTCAGCCGCTTGGTCAGCGCCTATCAGTGGCTTGATTAGCCCCTGTCAGCCAGTTGATCAGCAATTGTCAGCCGCTTGTTAAGCACCTGTCAGCAGCTTGATCAGCGCTTGACCACTTTCCACTCAGCCGATTGAAAAGCACCGACTCAGCCGCGCAAATAGCATCTTTCAGCCAGTTGATCTGTGCCTACTGAGCCCCGCAGTCAGTGCCTACACAGCCGCCTGATCAGTGCTTGTCAGCCGCTTGACAAGTACCTGTCAGCCTCTTGATCAGCACCTAATCAGCCACACGATGATCATTTACTCAGCCGCGCGATCATCGCCTCAGCCTCTTCATCTGTTCCTACTCAGCCCCATGACCAGCGCCTACTAAGCCATGCGATCTGTGCCTGACAGCCACTTGATCAACGACTATCAGCCGCTTGATCATCGCCTTATCAGCTTCACGATCAGCGCCTACTCAGCCGCTTGGTCAGAACCTGTCAGGCAGTTGATCAGCACCAGTCAGCCGCTTGATCATTTCCTGCTCTGCTGGTCATTCAGCTCCTGGTCATCCACTTGATCAGTGCCTGTCAGCCGCTTGAGAAATACCTGGCAGCCACTGGACCAGCACCTAATCAGCCACGCGATCATCATTTACTCAGCCGCACGATCATCGCCTCAGCCGCTTGATCTGTGTCTACTCAGCCTCCCGATCAGCGCCTACTCAGCCGTGCGAGGTGCGCCTAACAGACACTTTAGAAGTACTGTCAGCCACTTTATCAGCGACTATCAGTCGCTTGATCAGCACCTGTCAACGACTTTAGCAGCACCTGTCAGCCGCTTGATTAGTGCCTGTCAGCTGCTTGACCACTGCCCACTCAGCCGATTGAAAAGCACCAATGCAGCCGCGCGATAAGCACGAGTCAGCCGCCTGAAAATCACCTGTCAGCCCCTTCATCATCGCCTATCAGCCGTGTGATTAGCACCTGTCAGCCAGTTGATCAGCACCTGTCAGCCAAATGATCAGCACCTGTCAGCCAGTTGAACAGCACCTGTCAGCCCCTTGATCATCGCATATCAGCCGTGTGATTAGCACCTGTCAGCCAGTTGATCAGCACCTGTCAGTCTCTTGATCAGAACCTGTCAGCATCTTGATCATCGCCTATCAGCTACTTGATTAGCACTTGTCCTCCAGTTGATCAGCACCTGCTTACCGATTGATCAGTGCCTGTCAGCTGCTTGATCATGGCATTCTCAGCTGCGCAATCAGCACCTATCAGCTGCTTGTTTAGCACCTGTCAGCCAGTTGATCAGCACCTGTCAGCATCTTGATCATCGCCTATCAGCCGCTTGATTACCACCTGTCAGCCAGATGATCAGCACCTGTCAGCAGCTTGAGCAGCGAATATCAGCTGCTTGATCAGCACCTGTCAGCCAGTTGATCAGCACCTGTCAGCAGATTGATCAGGGCCTATCAGCCGCTTGATTAGCACCTGTCAGCCAGATGATCAGCACCTGTCAGCAGCTTGAGCAGCGAGTATCAGCTGCTTGATCGACACCTGTCAGCCAGTTGATCAGCACCTGTCAGCAGATTGATCAGGGCCTATCAGCCACTTGATTAGCACCTGTCAGCCAGTTGATCAGCACCTGAGAGTCGCTTCATTAGCACCTGTCAGCCAGTTGATCAGCACCTGTCATCCGGTTGATCAGCACCTGTCAGCAGGTTGATCAGTGCGTATCAGCTGCTTGATTAATACCTGTCAGTCTATTGATCATCACCTGTCAACCGCTAGATCAGCACCCACTTTGCTGCATGAACAGAGCCTACTCAGCCACGCGGTCAGTGACGCTCAGCCGGTTGATCTTCTCCTGTCAGGCGCTTGATCATTTCCTGCTCTGCTGGTCATTCAGCGCCTGGTCAACCACTGGATCAGTGTCAGTCAGCCGCTTGACCACTGCCCACTCAGCAGATTGAAAAGCGCCTACGCAGCCGAGCGATAAGCGCCTGTCAGCCGCTTTACAAGCACCTGTAAACCGCTTGATCAACACTTACTGAGCTGCGCTCTCAGTGCTTAATCAGCCGCGAAATCAGTGTCTGTCAGCTGCTTGATCAGCACCTGTCAGCCGGTTGAACAGTGCCTATTCAGCCGCGCAAATAGCATCTCTCAGCCAGTTGATCTGCTCCTACTGAGCCCCATGATCAGCGCCTACTCAGCCACCCGATCAGTGACTGTCAGCCTCTTGAGAAGTACCTGTCAGCCACTTGATCAGCACCTGTCAGCCGCTTGATAAACACGTGTCAGCAGCTTGATCAGTACCTGTCAGCCACTTTATCAGCACCTGTCAGCCAATATATCAGCAACTCTCAACAGCTTGATCAGTGCCCGCTTAGCTGCGTAATCAGGGCCTACTCCGCCACAGGATCAGTGACCCTCAGCGGGCTGATCAGCGCCTGTCAACGGCTTGATCATTTCCTGCTCTGATGGTCATTCAGCGCCTGGTCCAGCACTAGATCAGTGCCTGTCAGCCCCTTGACCAGTGCCCACTCAGCTGATTGATAAACGCATACGCATCCACGCGATAAGCGCCTGTCAGCCACTTGAGAAGCATCTGTCAGCCACTTGATCAGTACCTGTCAGCCAGTTGATCAGCACCTGTCAGCCACTTCATTTGCACCTGTCAGCCACTTTATCAGCAACTGTCAGGCACTAGGGCAGCCCCTATAAGCAGCTTGATCATTAACTGTCAGCCACATTATCAGCACCTGTTAGCCGCTGTATCAGAAACTGTCAACCCCTTGATCAGCACCTGTCAGCAGCTTTATCAGCACCTATCAGCTGCTTGATTAGCCCCTGTCAGCCACTTGATCAGCAATTGTCAGCCGCTTGTTATGCACCTGTCAGCAGCTTGATCAGCGCTTGACCACTTTCCACTCAGCCGATTGAAAAGCAAAGACTCAACCGCGTGAATATCATCTTTCAGCCAGTTGATCTGTGCCTACTGAGCCCCGCAGTCAGTGCCTACACAGCTGCCCGATCAGTGCTTGTCAGCCGCTTGACAAGTACCTGTCAGCCACTTGATCAGCACCTGTCAGCAGCTTGATGTGCACCTATCAGCCGCTTGATTAGCACCTGTCAGCCAGTTGACCAGCACCTGTCAGCCGCTTGATCAGCGCCTATCAGTAGCTTGATTAGCCCCTGTCAGCCAGTTGATCAGCAATTGTCAGCTGCTTGTTAAGCACCTGTCAGCAGCTTGATCAGCGCTTGACCACTTTCCACTCAGCCGATTGAAAAGCACTGACTCAGCCGCGCGAATAGCATCTTTCAGCCAGTTGATCTGTGCCTACTGAGCCCCGCAGTCAGTGCCTACACAGCCGCCTGATCAGTGCTTGTCAGCCGCTTGACAAGTACCTGTCAGCCTCTTGATCAGCACCTAATCAGCCACACGATGATCATTTACTCAGCCGCGCGATCATCGCCTCAGCCTCTTGATCTGTGCCTACTCAGCCCCATGACCAGCGCCTACTCAGCCATGCGATCTGTGCCTGACAGCCACTTGATCAACGACTATCAGCCGCTTGATCATCGCCTTATCAGCTTCACGATCAGCGCCTACTCAGCCGCTTGGTCAGAACCTGTCAGGCAGTTGATCAGCACCAGTCAGCCGCTTGATCATTTCCTGCTCTGCTGGTCATTCAGCTCCTGGTCATCCACTTGATCAGTGCCTGTCAGCCGCTTGAGAAGTACCTGGCAGCCACTGGACCAGCACCTAATCAGCCACGCGATCATCATTTACTCAGCCGCACGATCATCGCCTCAGCCGCTTGATCTGTGTCTACTCAGCCCCGCGATCAGCGCCTACTCAGCCGTGCGAGGTGCGCCTGACAGACACTTGAGAAGTACTGTCAGCCACTTGATCAGCGACTATCAGTCGCTTGATCAGCACCTGTCAACGACTTGATCAGCACCTGTCAGCTGCTTGATTAGTGCCTGTCAGCTGCTTGACCAGTGCCCACTCAGCCGATTGAAAAGCGCCAATGCAGCTGCGCGATAAGCACCAGTCAGCCGCCTGAAAATCACCTGTCAGCAGCTTGATCAGGGCCTATTAGCCCCTTGATTAGCACCTGTCAGCCAGTTGATCAGCACCTGTCAGCCTCTTGATCAGAACCTGTCAGCAGCTTGATCATCGCCTACCAGCTACTTGATTAGCACTTGTCCGCCAGTTGATCAGCACCTGCCTACCGATTGATCAGTGCCTGTCAGCTGCTTGATCATTGCATTCTCAGCTGTGCAATCAGCACCTATCAGCTGCTTGTTTAGCACCTGTCAGCCAGTTGATCAGCACCTGTCAGCACCTTGATCATCGCCTATCAGCCGGTTGATTAGCACCTGTCAGCCAGATGATCAGCACCTGTCAGCAGCTTGAGCAGCGAGTATCAGCTGCTTGATCAGCACCTGTCAGCCAGTTGATCAGCACCTGTCAGCAGATTGATCAGGGCCTATCAGCCACTTGATTAGCACCTGTCAGCCAGTTGATCAGCACCTGAGAGACGCTTCATTAGCACCTGTCATCCGGTTGATCAGCACCTCTCAGCAGCTTTATCAGCACCTATCAGCTGCTTGATTAGCACCTGTCAGCATGTTGATCAACACCTGTCAGCCGTTTCATTAGCAACTGTCAGCCAGTTGATCAGCACCTGTCAGCTGCTTGATCATCACCTGTAAGCCACTTAAACAGCGCATGCCAGCCGCTTCATCAGTGCCTGTCAGCTGCTTGATCATTGCCTTCTCAGCTGCTCGATCAGCGCCTACTCAGCCCCTATACAGCCACGTGATCAGAGTCTGTCAGCCTCTATATCACAGTCGGTCATCCGCTTGATCAGCACCTGTCAGCAGGTTGAAGAGTGCCTACTCAGCCGCGCGAATTGCATCTCTCAGCTAGTTGATCTGCGCCTACTGAGCCCTCAATCAGCACATACTCAGCCGCCCGATCAGTGCCTGTCAGCTGCTTGAGAAGTACCTGTCAGCCAGTTGAGCAGCACCTCTCAGCTAGTTGATCACCACCTGTAAGCCACTGGATCAGAACCTGCCAGCCGATTCATCAGCAATGTTCAGCATTTTGATCAGCACCTATCAGCTGCTTATTTAACGCTTCTCAGCCAGTTGATCAGCACCTGTTAGCCGCTTGATCAGCGCCTATCAGCCGCTTGATTAGCACCTGTCTAGCCAGTTGATTAGCAAGTGTCAGCCGATAAATCAGCACCTGTAAGCAGCTTGATCAGCACCTGTCAGCAGCTTTATCAGCACCTATCAGCTGCTTGATTAGCACCTGTCCGCATGTTGATCAACACCTGTCAGCTGCTGGATTAGCACCTGTCAGCCAGTTGATCAGCACCTGTCAGCTACTTGATCAGCACCTGTAAGCCGCTTAAACAGCGCCTGCCAGCCGCTTCATCAGTGCCTGTCAGCTGCTTGTTCATTGCCTTCTCAGCTGCGCGATCAGCCCCTACACAGCCGCGTGATCATAGTCTGTCAGCCTCTTTATCAGAGTCGGTCATCCGCTTGATCATCACCTGTCAGCAGGTTGAAGAGTGCCTACTCAGCCGCGCGAATTGCATCTCTCAGGCAGTTGATCAGCACCTCTCAGCCAGTTGATCAACACCTGTAAGCCACTGGATCAGCACCTGTCAGCCGCTTGATCAGCACCTTTCAGCCGCTTGATCAGCGCCTATCAGCCTCTTGATCAGCACCTGTCAGCCACATGATCAGCGCCTATCAGCCGCTTGATCAGCACCTGTCAGCCGCTTGATGAGCACCTATCAGCCGCTTAATCAGTGCCTTCTCAGTTGCACGATCAATGCCTACTCAGCCACGAATCAGCCCCTACACAGCCCGTAATCGTAGTCTGTCAGCCGCTTGATCAGAGACTGTCAGACGCTTGATCAGCGCCTAATCACCCCCTCGATCTGCGCCTATTGAGCGGCGCGATCAGCACCTGTCAGTGGCTTGATCAGCACCTGTCACCAACTTTATCAGCACCTATCAGCTGCTTGATTAGCACCTGTCAGCATGTTGATCAACACCTGTCAGCCGCTTCATTAGCAACTGTCAGCCAGTTGATCAGCAACTGTCAGCCAGTTGATCAGCACCTGTCAGCTGCTTGGTCAGCACCTGTAAGCCGCTTAAAGAGCGCCTGCCAGCCGCTTCATCAGTGCCTGTCAGCTGCTTGTTCAGCGACCACTTTGCTGCATGATCAGATCCTACACAGCCACGTGATCAGATCCTATTCAGCCACATGATCAGTGACCCTCAGCCGGTTGATCAGCGCCTGTCAGCCACTTGATCATTTCCTGCTCTGCTGGTCATTCAGCTCCTGGTCATCCACTTGATCAGTGCCTGTCAGCCGCTTGAGAAGTACCTGGCAGCCACTGGACCAGCACCTAATCAGCCACGCGATCATCATTTACTCAGCCGCACGATCATCGCCTCAGCCGCTTGATCTGTGTCTACTCAGCCCCGTGATCAGCGCCTACTCAGCCGTGCGAGGTGCGCCTGACAGACACTTGAGAAGTACTGTCAGCCACTTTATCAGCGACTATCAGTCGCTTGATCAGCACCTGTCAACGACTTTATCAGCACCTGTCAGCCGCTTGATTAGTGCCTGTCAGCTGCTTGACCACTGCCCACTCAGCCGATTGAAAAGCGCCAATGCAGCCGCGCGATAAGCACCAGTCAGCCGCCTGAAAATCACCTGTCAGCAGCTTTATCAGGGCCTATTAGCCACTTGATTAACACCTGTCAGCTAGTTGATCAGCACCTGTCAGCCAATTGATCAGCACCTGTCAGCCGCTTCATTAGCACCTGTCAGCCAGTTGAACAGCACCTGTCAGCCCCTTGATCATCGCCTATCATCCGTGTGATTAGCACCTGTCAGCCAGTTGATCAGCACCTGTCAGCCTCTTGATCAGAACCTGTCAGCAGCTTGATCATCTCCTATCAGCTACTTGATTAGCACTTGTCAGCCAGTTGATCAGCACCTGCCTACCGATTGATCAGTGCCTGTCAGCTGCTTGATCATTGCATTCTCAGCTGCGCAATCAGCACCTATCAGCTGCTTGTTTAGCACCTGTGAGCCAGTTGATCAGCACCTGTCAGCACCTTGATCATCGCCTATCAGCCGCTTGATTAGCACCTGTCAGCCAGATGATCAGCACCCGTCAGCAGTTGAGCAGCGAGTATCAGCTGCTTGATCAGCACCTGTCAGCCAGTTGATCAGCACCTGTCAGCAGATTGATCAGGGCCTATCAGCCACTTGATTAGCACCTGTCAGCCAGTTGATCAGCACCTGAGAGTCGCTTCATTAGCACCTGTCAGCCAGTTGATCAGCACCTGTCATCCGGTTGATCAGCACCTGTCAGCAGGTTGATCAGTGCATATCAGCTGCTTGATTAACACCTGTCAGTCTATTGATCATCACCTGTCAACCGCTGGATCAGCACCCACTTTGCTGCATGAACAGAGCCTACTCAGCCACGCGGTCAGTGACGCTCAGCCGGTTGATCTTCTCCTGTCAGGCGCTTGATCATTTCCTGCTCTGCTGGTCATTCAGCGCCTGGTCAACCACTGGATGAGTGTCAGTCAGCCGCTTGACCATTGCCCACTCAGCAGATTGAAAAGCGCCTACGCAGCCGAGCGATAAGCGCCTGTCAGCCGCTTTACAAGCACCTGTAAAACGCTTGATCAACATTTCCTGAGCTGCGCTATCAGGGCTTAATCAGCCGCGAGATCAGTGTCTGTCAGCTGCTTGATCAGCACCTGTCAACCGGTTGAACAGTGCCTATTCAGCCGCGCAAATAGCATCTCTCAGCCAGTTGATCTGCTCCTACTGAGCCCCATGATCAGCGCCTACTCAGCCGCCCGATCAGTGACTGTCAGCCTCTTGAGAAGTACCTGTCAGCCACTTGATCAGCACCTGTCAGCCACTTGATAAACGCATGTCAGCAGCTTGATCAGTACCTGTCAGCCACTTGATCAGCACCTGTCAGCCAATATATCAGCAACTCTCAACAGCTTGATCAGTGCCCGCTTAGCTGCGTAATCAGAGCCTACTCCGCCACAGGATCAGTGACCCTCAGCGGGCTGATCAGCGCCTGTCAGCGGCTTGATCATTTCCTGCTCTGATGGTCATTCAGCGCCTGGTCCACCACTAGATCAGTGCCTGTCAGCCCCTTGACCAGTGCCCACTCAGCTGATTAATAAACGCATACGCATCCACGCGATAAGCGCCTGTCAGCCACTTGAGAAGCATCTGTCAGCAACTTGATCAGTACCTGTCAGCCAGTTGATCAGCACCTGTCAGCCCCTTAATCAGCGCCTATCAGCCGCTTGATCAGCACCTGTCAGCCACTTGATCATCACCTGTAAGCAGCTTGATAAACGCATGTCAGCCTCTTGATCAGCACCTAATCTGCCAAGCGATGATCATTTACTCAGCCCCGCGTTCATCGCCTCAGCCTCTTGTTCTGTGCCTACTCAGCCCCACGACCAGCGCCTACTCAGCCAAGTGATCTACGCCTGACAGCTACTTAATCAACGACTATCAGTCGCTTGATCAGCACCTGTCAACCACTTTATCATCACCTGTCAGCCGCTTGATCAGCGCCTGTTAGCCGCTTTATCATCACATAATCAGCTGCATGATCAGCGCCTAAACAGCTGCTTGACTAGTTCCAGTCAGCCAGTTGATCAGCACCTGTCTGCACCATAATCAGCGCCTATAAGCTGCTTGATTAGCACCTGTCAGCCAGTTGATCAGCAACTCTCAGCCAGTTGATCAGAACCTGTAAGACACTGGATCAGCGCAAGTTAGCCACTTGATCATCGCCTTATCAGCTGCACGATCAGCACCTACTCAGCCGCTTGATCAGAACCTGTCAGCCAGTTGATCAGCACCTGTCAGCAGCTTTATCAGCACCTATCAGCTGCTTGATTAGCACCTGTCAGCCAGTTGATCAACACCTGTCAGCCGCTTCATTAGCAACTGTCAGCCAGTTGATCAGCACCTGTCAGCTGCTTGATCAGCACCTGTAAGCCGCTTAAACAGTGCCTGCCAGCCGCTTAATCAATGCCTGTCAGCGCTTGATCAGTGCCTTCTCAGCTGTGCGATCAATGCCTACTGAGCCTCGAATCAGCCCCTACACAGCCACGTGATCATAGTCTGTCTGCCGCTTGATCAGAGACTGTCAGACGCTTGTTCAGCGCATAATCACCCCCTCGATCAGCGCCTATTGAGCGGCGCAATCAGCACCTGTCAGCTGCTTGACAAGCACCTATAAACCACTTGATCAACACCTAATTAGCTTCGCTATCAGTATTTACTGAGCCATGCGATCATCGTCTCAGCCGCATGATCTGTGCCTACAGAGCCCCGCGATCAGTGCCTACTCAGGCGTGCGATATGTGCCTGACAGCCGAATGGGAAGTACTGACAGCCGCTTGATCAGCGATCATCAGACGCTAGATCAGCATCTGCCAACGACTTTATCAGCACCTTTCAGCCGCTTGATTAATGCCTGTTAGCCGCTTGATCAGCGATTATCAGCCGCTAGATCAACATCTGTCAACGACATTACCAGCACCTGTCAGCCGCATGATCAGCGCCTGTCAGCCTCTTTATCATCGCCTAATCAGCTGCGTGATCAGCGCCTACTCAACCGCTTGATCAGTACCTGTCAGCCACATTATCAGCACCTGTCAGCCACTCTATCAGCACCTGTCAACTGCTTGATCAGCGACCAATTTTCTGCGTGATCAGATCCTACTCAGCCACGTGATGCGTGACCCTCAGCTGGCTGATCAGCGCCTGTCAGCTGCTTGATCAGTTCCTGCTCTGATAGTCATTCAGCGCCTGGTCGACCACTAGGTCAGTGCCTTTCAGCCCCTTGACCAGTGCCCACTCAGCTGATTGAAAAGCGCCAATGCAGCCGCACGATAAGCACCAGTCAGCCGCCTGAAAATCACCTGTCAGCAGCTTGATCATGGCTTATAGGCCACTTGATTAGCACCTATCAGCTAGTTGATCAGCACCTGTCAGCCAGTTGATCAGCACCTGTCAGCCTCTTGATAAGAACCTGTCAGCAGCTTGATCATCGCCTATCAGCTACTTGATTAGCACTTGTCAGCCAGTTGATCAGCAACTGCATACCGATTGATCAGTGCCTGTCAGCTGCTTGATCATTGCATTCTCAGCTGCGCAATCAGAACCTATCAGCTGCTTGTTTAGCAACTGTCAGCCAGTTGATCAGCACCTGTCAGCACCTTGAGCAGCGAGTATCAGCTGCTTCATCAGCACCTGTCACCCAGTTGATCAGCACCTGTCAGCAGATTGATCAGGGCCTACCAGCCACTTGATTAGCACCTGTCAGCCAGGTGATCAGCACCTGAGAGTCGCTTCATTAGCACCTGTCAGCCAGTTGATCAGCACCTGTCATCCGCTTGATCAGCACCTGTCAGCAGGTTGATGAGTGCGTATCAGCTGCTTGATTAACACCTGTCAGTCTATTGATCATCACCTGTCAACCGCTAGATCAGCACCCACTTTGCTGCATGAACAGAGCCTACTCAGCCACGCGGTCAGTGACGCTCAGCCGGTTGATCTTCTCCTGTCAGGCGCTTGATCATTTCCTGCTCTGCTGGTCATTCAGCGCCTGGTCAACCACTGGATCAGTGTCAGTCAGCCGCTTGACCACTGCCCACTCAGCAGATTGAAAAGCGCCTACGCGGCCGAGCGATAAGGGCCTGTCAACCGATTTACAAGCACCTGTAAACCGCTTGATCAACATTTCCTGAGCTGCGCTATCAGGGCTTAATCAGCCGCGAGATCAGTGTCTGTCAGCTGCTTGATGAGCACCTGTCAGCCGGTTGAACAGTGCCTATTCAGCCGCGCAAATAGCATCTCTCAGCCAGTTGATCTGCTCCTACTGAGCCCCATGATCAGCGCCTACTCAGCCGCCCGATCAGTGACTGTCAGCCTCTTGAGAAGTACCTGTCAGCCACTTGATCAGCACCTGTCAGCCGCTTGATAAACGCATGTCAGCAGCTTGATCAGTACCTGTCAGCCACTTGATCAGCACCTGTCAGCCAATATATCAGCAACTCTCAACAGCTTGATCAGTGCCCGCTTAGCTGCGTAATCAGAGCCTACTCCGCCACAGGATCAGTGACCCTCAGCGGGCTGATCAGCGCCTGTCAGCGGCTTGATCATTTCCTGCTCTGATGGTCATTCAGCGCCTGGTCCACCACTAGATCAGTGCCTGTCAGCCCCTTGACCAGTGCCCACTCAGCTGATTGATAAACGCATACGCATCCACGCGATAAGCGCCTGCCAGCCACTTGAGAAGCATCTATCAGCAACTTGATCAGTACATGTCAGCCAGTTGATAAGCACCTGTCAGCCACTTCATTTGCACCTGTCAGCCACTTTATCAGCAACTGTCAGGCGCTAGGGCAGCCCCTATAAGCAGCTTGATCATTAACCGTCATCCACATTAGCAGCACGTGTTAGCCGCTGTATCAGAACCTGTCAACCGCTTGATCAGCACCTGTCAGCAGCTTTATCAGCACCTATCAGCTGCTTGATTAGCCCCTGTCAGCCACTTGATCGGCAATTGTCAGCCGCTTGTTATGCACCTGTCAGCAGCTTGATCAGCGCTTGTCCACTTTCCACTCAGCCGATTGAAAAGCAAAGACTCAACCGCGTGAATATCATCTTTCAGCCAGTTGATCTGTGCCTACTGAGCCCCGCAGTCAATGCCTACACAGCTGCCCGATCAGTGCTTCTCAGCCACTTGATAAGTACCTGTCAGCCACTTGATCAGCACCTGTCAGCAGCTTGATGTGCACCTATCAGCCGCTTGATTAGCACCTGTCAGCCAGTTGGCCAGCACCTGTCAGCCGCTTGGTCAGCGCCTATCAGTGGCTTGATTAGCCCCTGTCAGCCAGTTGATCAGCAATTGTCAGCCACTTGTTAAGCACCTGTCAGCAGCTTGATCAGCCCTTGACCACTTTCCACTCAGCCGATTGAAAAGCACTGACTCAGCCGCGCGAATAGCATCTTTCAGCCAGTTGATCTGTGCCTACAGAGCCCCGCAGTCAGTGCCTACACAGCCGCCTGATCAGTGCTTGTCAGCCGCTTGACAAGTACCTGTCAGCCTCTTGATCAGCAGCTAATCAGCCACACGATGATCATTTACTCAGCCGCGCGATCATCGCCTCAGCCTCTTGATCTCTGCCTACTCAGCCCCATGACCAGCGCCTACTCAGCCATGCGATCTGTGCCTGACAGCCACTTGATCAACGACTATCAGCCGCTTGATCATCGCCTTATCAGCTGCACGATCAGCACCTACTCAGCCGCTTGGTCAGAACCTGTCAGGCAGTTGATCAGCACCAGTCAGCCGCTTGATCATTTCCTGCTCTGCTGGTCATTCAGCTCCTGGTCATCCACTTGATCAGTGCCTGTCAGCCGCTTGAGAAGTACCTGGCAGCCACTGGACCAGCACCTAATCAGCCACGCGATCATCATTTACTCAGCCGCACGATCATCGCCTCAGCCGCTTGATCTGTGTCTACTCAGCCCCGCGATCAGCGCCTACTCAGCCGTGCGAGGTGCGCCTGACAGACACTTGAGAAGTACTGTCAGCCACATTATCAGCGACTATCAGTCGCTTGATCAGCACCTGTCAACGACTTTATCAGCACCTGTCAGCCGCTTGATTAGTGCCTGTCAGCTGCTTGACCACTGCCCACTCAGCCGATTGAAAAGCGCCAATGCAGCCCCGCGATAAGCACCAGTCAGCCGCCTGAAAATCACCTGTCAGCAGCTTGATCAGGCCTATTAGCCACTTGATTAGCACCTGTCAGCTAGTTGATCAGCACCTGTCAGCCAATTGATCAGCACCTGTCAGCCGCTTCATTAGCACCTGTCAGCCAGTTGAACAGCACCTGTCAGCCCCTTGATCATCGCCTATCAGCCGTGTGATTAGCACCTGTCAGCCAGTTGAACAGCACCTGTCAGCCTCTTGATCAGAACCTGTCAGCAGCTTGATCATCGCCTATCAGCTACTTGATTAGCACTTGTCAGCCAGTTGATCAGCACCTGCCTACCGATTGATCAGTGCCTGTCAGCTGCTTGATCATTGCATTCTCAGCTGCGCAATCAGCACCTATCAGCTGCTTGTTTAGCACCTGTGAGCCAGTTGATCAGCACCTGTCAGCACCTTGATCATCGCCTATCAGCCGCTTGATTAGCACCTGTCAGCCAGATGATCAGCACCTGTCAACAGCTTGAGCAGCGAGTATCAGCTGCTTGATCAGCACCTGTCAGCCAGTTGATCAGCACCTGTCAGCGGCTTGATCATTTCCTGCTCTGATGGTCATTCAGCGCCTGGTCCACCACTAGATCAGTGCCTGTCAGCCCCTTGACCAGTGCCCACTCAGCTGATTGGTAAACGCATACGGATCCACGCGATAAGCGCCTGTCAGCCACTTGAGAAGCATCTGTCAGCAACTTGATCAGTACCTGTCAGCCAGTTGATCAGCACCTGTCAGCCACTTCATTTGCACCTGTCAGCCACTTTATCAGCAACTGTCAGGCACTAGGGCAGCCCCTATAAGCAGCTTGATCATTAACTGTCAGACACATTATCAGCACGTCTTAGCCGCTGTATCAGAACCTGTCAACCGCTTGATCAGCACCTGTCAGCAGCTTTATCAGCACCTATCAGCTGCTTGATTAGCCCCTGTCAGCCACTTGATCAGCAATTGTCAGCCACTTGTTATGCACCTGTCAGCAGCTTGATCAGCGCTTGACCACTTTCCACTCAGCCGATTGAAAAGCAAAGACTGAACCGCGTGAATATCATCTTTCAGCCAGTTGACCTGTGCCTACTGAGCCCCGCAGTCAGTGCCTACACAGCTGCCCGATCAGTGCTTGTCAGCCGCTTGACAAGTACCTGTCAGCCACTTGATCAGCACCTGTCAGCAGCTTGATGTGCACCTATCAGCCGCTTGATTAGCACCTGTCAGCCAGTTGGCCAGCACCTGTCAGCCGCTTGGTCAGCGCCTATCAGTGGCTTGATTAGCCCCTGTCAGCCAGTTGATCAGCAATTGTCAGCCGCTTGTTAAGCACCTGTCAGCAGCTTGATCAGCGCTTGACCACTTTCCACTCAGCCGATTGAAAAGCACCGACTCAGCCGCGCAAATAGCATCTTTCAGCCAGTTGATCTGTGCCTACTGAGCCCCGCAGTCAGTGCCTACACAGCCGCCTGATCAGTGCTTGTCAGCCGCTTGACAAGTAACTGTCAGCCTCTTGATCAGCACCTAATCAGCCACACGATGATCATTTACTCAGCCGCGCGATCATCGCCTCAGCCTCTTGATCTGTTCCTACTCAGCCCCATGACCAGCGCCTACTAAGCCATGCGATCTGTGCCTGACAGCCACTTGATCAACGACTATCAGCCGCTTGATCATCGCCTTATCAGCTTCACGATCAGCGCCTACTCAGCCGCTTGGTCAGAACCTGTCAGGCAGTTGATCAGCACCAGTCAGCCGCTTGATCATTTCCTGCTCTGCTGGTCATTCAGCTCCTGGTCATCCACTTGATCAGTGCCTGTCAGCCGCTTGAGAAATACCTGGCAGCCACTGGACCAGCACCTAATCAGCCACGCGATCATCATTTACTCAGCCGCACGATCATCGCCTCAGCCGCTTGATCTGTGTCTACTCAGCCTCCCGATCAGCGCCTACTCAGCCGTGCGAGGTGCGCCTAACAGACACTTTAGAAGTACTGTCAGCCACTTTATCAGCGACTATCAGTCGCTTGATCAGCACCTGTCAACGACTTTAGCAGCACCTGTCAGCCGCTTGATTAGTGCCTGTCAGCTGCTTGACCACTGCCCACTCAGCCGATTGAAAAGCACCAATGCAGCCGCGCGATAAGCACGAGTCAGCCGCCTGAAAATCACCTGTCAGCCCCTTCATCATCGCCTATCAGCCGTGTGATTAGCACCTGTCAGCCAGTTGATCAGCACCTGTCAGCCAATTGATCAGCACCTGTCAGCCAGTTGAACAGCACCTCTCAGCCCCTTGATCATCGCATATCAGCCGTGTGATTAGCACCTGTCAGCCAGTTGATCAGCACCTGTCAGCCTCTTGATCAGAACCTGTCAGCATCTTGATCATCGCCTATCAGCTACTTGATTAGCACTTGTCCGCCAGTTGATCAGCACCTGCCTACCGATTGATCAGTGCCTGTCAGCTGCTTGATCATTGCATTCTCAGCTGCGCAATCAGCACCTATCAGCTGCTTGTTTAGCACCTGTCAGCCAGTTGATCAGCACCTGTCAGCATCTTGATCATCGCCTATCAGCCGCTTGATTACCACCTGTCAGCCAGATGATCAGCACCTGTCAGCAGCTTGAGCAGCGAGTATCAGCTGCTTGATCAGCACCTGTCAGCCAGTTGATCAGCACCTGTCAGCAGATTGATCAGGGCCTATCAGCCGCTTGATTAGCACCTGTCAGCCAGATGATCAGCACCTGTCAGCAGCTTGAGCAGCGAGTATCAGCTGCTTGACCGACACCTGTCAGCCAGTTGATCAGCACCTGTCAGCAGATTGATCAGGGCCTATCAGCCACTTGATTAGCACCTGTCAGCCAGTTGATCAGCACCTGAGAGTCGCTTCATTAGCACCTGTCAGCCAGTTGATCAGCACCTGTCATCCGGTTGATCAGCACCTGTCAGCAGGTTGATCAGTGCGTATCAGCTGCTTGATTAATACCTGTCAGTCTATTGATCATCACCTGTCAACCGCTAGATCAACACCCACTTTGCTGCATGAACAGAGCCTACTCAGCCACGTGATCAGTGACCCTCAGCCGGCTGATCAGCGCCTGTCAGCGGCTTGATCATTTCCTGGTCTGATGGTCATTCAGCGCCTGGTCAACCACTAGATCAGTGCCTGTCAGCCCCTTGACCAGTGCCCTCTCAGCTGATTGATAAACACATACGCATCCACGGGATAACGGCCTGTTATCCACTTGAGAAGCATCTGTAAGCAACCTGATCAGGGCCTATCAGCCATTTGATCAGTACCTCTCAGCCAGTTGATCAACACCTGTCAGCCACTTCAATTGCACCTGTCAACCAATTTATCAGCAACTGTCAGGCGCTAGGGCAGCCCCTAAAAGCAGCTTGATCATTAACTCTCAGCCACATTATCTGCACCTGTTAGCCGCTGTATCAGAACATGTCAACCGCTTGATCAGCACCTGTCAGCAGCTTTATCAGCACCTATCAGCTGCTTGATTAGCACCTGTCAGCCAGTTGATCAGCACCTGTCAGCTGCTTGATCAGCACCTGTAAGCCGCTTCATCAGTGCCTGTCAGCTGCTGGATATTTGCCTTCTCAGCTGCGTGATCAGCGCCTACTCAGCCGCGAATCAGCCCCTCCACAGCCACGTGATCATAGTATGTCAGCCTCTTTATCAGAGTCAGTCATCCACTTGATCAACACCTATCTGCAGGTTGAAGAGTGCCTACTTAGCCGCGCAAATTGCATCTCTCAGCCAGTTGATCTGCGCCTACTGAGCCCCTCAATGAACGCCTACTCAGCCGCCTGATCAGTGCTTGTCAGCTCCTTGAGAAGTACCTGTCAGCCAGTTGATAAGCACCTCTAAGCCAGTTGATCAGCACCTGTAAGCCACTGGATCAGCTCCTGGCAGCCGCTTGATCAGCAACTTTTAGCAGCTTGATCAGCACCTATCAGCTGCTTAATTAACACTTCTCAGCCAGTTCATCAGCACCTGTTAGCCGCTTGATCAGCGCCTATCAGCCGCTTGATTAGCACCTGTCAGCCAGTTGATTAGCACCTGTCAGCCGCTTAATCAGCACCTTTCAGCAGCTTGATCAGCACCTATCAGCTGCTTGATTAGCACCTGTCAGCATGTTGATAAATACCTGTCAGCCGCTTCATTAGCAACTGTCAGCCAGTTGATCAGCGCCTGTCAGCTGCTTGATCAGCACCTGTAAGCCGCTTAAACAGTTCCTGCCAGCCGCTTGATCAGTGCCTCTCAGCTGTGCGATCAATGCCTTCTCAGCCGCATATCAGCCCCTACACAGCCGCGTTATCATAGTCTGACATCCGCTTGATCAGAAACTGTCAGACGCTTGATCAGCGCCTAATCACCCCCTCCATCAACGCCTATTGATCGGCGCGATCAGCACCTGTCAGCCGCTGGACAAGCACCTAAAAAGCTCTAGATCAACACCTAATTAGCTTGGCTATCAGTATTTACTGTTCCATGGGTTCAAAGCCTCAGCCGCATAATCTGTGCATACTCAGCCCCGCGATCAGTGCCTACTCAGCCGTGCGATATATGCCTGACAGCAGATTGAGAAGTACTCTCAGCCGCTTGATCAGCGATTATCAGCCGCTAGATCAGCATCAGTCAACGACTTTATCAGCACTTTTCAGCCGCTTGATCAGTGCGTGTCAGCCGCTTGGTCAGCGATTATCAGCCGCTAGATCAACATCTGTCAACGACTTTATCAGCACCTGTAAGCCGCTTAAACAGCGCCTGCCAGCCGCTTCATCAGTGCCTGTCAGCTGCTGGATCATTGCTTTCTCAGCTGCGGGATCAGCGCCTACTCATCCGCGAATCAGCCCCTACACAGCCGCGTGATCATAGTCTGTCAGCCTCTTTATCAGAGTCGGTCATCCGCTTGATCAGCACCTGTCAGCAGGTTGAAGAGTGCCTACTCAACCGCGCGAATTGCATCTCTCAACCAGGTGATCTGCGCCTACTGAGCCCAGCAATCAGCGACTACTCAGCTGCCCGATCAGTGCCTGTCACCCTCTTGAGAAGTAAAAGTCAGCCAGTTCATCAGCACCTCTCAGCCAGTTGATCACCACCTGTAAGCCAGTGGATCAGCACCTTTCAGCCGCTTGATCAGCACCTGTCAGCAGCTTGATAAGTGCCTATCAGCTACTTAATTAACACTTCTCAGCCAGGTGATCAGCACCTGTCAGCAGCTTGATAAACGCGTGTCAGCCTCTTGATCAGCACCTAATCAGCCACGCGATGATCATTTACTCAGCCGCGCGATCATGGCCTCAGCCTCTTGATCTGTGCCTATTCAGCCCCACGACCAGCGCCTACTCGGCCATGCGATCTGCACCTGGCAGCCACTTGATCAACGACTATCAGCCTCTTGATCAGCACCTGTCAACCACTTTATCATCACCTTTCAGCTGCTGGATCAGTGCCTGTTACCCGCTTTCTCATTGCCTAATTAGCTGCATGATCAGCGCCTACTCAGCCGCTTGATCAGTACCAGTCAGCCAGTTGATCAGCACCTGTCAGCAGCTTGATCAGCACCTATCAGCTGCTCGATTAGCACCTGTCAGCCAGTTGATCAGCACCTGTAAGCCAGTGGATCAGCGCCTGTTAGCCCCTTGATCAGCGCCTACTCAGCCACTTGATCAGAACCTGTCAGCCTGTTGATCAGCACCTGTCAGCTTCTTGATCAGCAACTGCCAGCCGTTTTATCAGCATCTATCAGCTGCTTGATTAGCACCTTTCAGCCTGTTGATCAACACCTGTCAGCCGCTTCATCAGCAACTGTCAGCCAGTTGATCACCAACTGTCAGCTGCTGGATTAGCACCTGTCACCAATTGATCAGCACCTGTCAGCCGCTTAATCAGCACCTGTAAGCCGCTTAAACAGCGCCTGCCTGCCGCCTCATCAGTGCCTGTCAGCTGCTTTATCATTGCCTTCTCAGCTGCATGATCAGCGCCTACTCACACGCGAATTAGCCCCTACACAGCCGTGTGATCATAGTCTGTCAGCCTCTTTATCAGAGTCGGCCATTTGCTTGATCAGCACCTGTCAGCAGGTTGAAGAGTGCCTACTCAGCCGCGCGAATTGCATCTCTCAGCCAGTTGATCTGCGCCTACTGAGCCCTGCAATCAGCGCCTACTCAGCCGCCCGATCAGTGCCTGTCAGCCGTTTGAGAAGTACCTGTCAGCCAGAAGATCAGCACCTCTCAGCAAGTTGATCACCAACTGAAAGCCACTGGATCAGCACCTTTAAGCAGCTAGATCAGCGCCTCTCAGCTGCTTAATTATCACTTCTCAGCCAGTTGATCAGCACCTGTTAGCCGCTTGATCAGCACCTATCGGCTGCTTGATTAGCACCTGTCAGTCAGTTGATTAGCACCTGTCAGCGGCTGGATTAGCACCTCTCAGCCAGTTGATCACCAACTGTAAGCCACTGGATCAGCACCTGTCAGCCGCTTGCTCAGCACCTTTCAGCAGCTTGATCAGCGCCTATCAGCTGCTTAATTATCACTTCTCAGCCAGTTGATCAGCACCTGTCAGCCGCTTGATCAGCACCTGTCAGCAGCTTTATCAGCACCTATCAGCTGCTTGATTAGCACCTGTCAGCATGTTGATCAACACCTGTCAGCCGCTTCATTAGCAACTCTCAGCCAGTAGATCAGCAACTGTAAGCTGCTTGATCATCATCTGTAAGCCGCTTAAACAGCGCCTGCCAGCCACTTCATCAGTGCCTGTCAGCCGCTTGATCAGTGCCTTCTCAGCTGTGCGATCAATGCCTACGTAGCCACAAATCAGCCCGTACACAGCCGCGTGATCATAATCTGTCTGCCACTTGATCAGACACTTTCAGACGCTTGATTAGCGCCTAATCACCCCCTCCATCAGCGCTTATTGAGCGGCGCAATCACCACCTGTCAGCTGCTTGACAAGCACCTATAAACCACTTGATCAACATGTAATTAGATTCACTATCAGTATTTATTGAGCCATGCGATCATCGCCTCAGCCGCATGATCTGTGCCTACTCAGCCCCGCAATCAGTGCCTAATCAGCTGTGCGATATGTGCCTGACAGCCGAATGCGAATTACTGTCAGCCGCTTGATCAGCGATCATCAGACGCTAGATCAGCATCTGCAAACGACTTTATCAGCACCTTTCAGCCGCTTTATCAGTGCCTGTCAGTCGCTTGATCAGCGATTATAAGCCGCAAGATCAACATCTGTCAACGACTTTATCAGCACCTGTCAGCCGCTTGATCATCGCCTAATCAGCTGCGCGATCAGCGCCTACTCAACCGCTTGATCAGTACCTGTCAGCCACTTTATCAGCACCTGTCAGCCACTATATCAGCAACTGTCAACTGCTTGATCAGCGACCACTTTGCTGCGTGATCAGATCCTACTCAGCCACATGATCAGTGCCCCTCAGCCGGTTGATCAGCGCCTGTCAGCTGCTTGATCATTTCCTGCTCTGCTGGTCATTCAGCGCCTGGTCAACCACTTCATCAGTGCCTGTCAGCCACTTGACCAGTGCCCACTCAGCTGACTGAAAAGCGCCTGCGCAGCCACGCGATAAGTGCCTCTCAGCCGCTTGACAAGCACCTGTCAGAAGCTTGATCAGGGCCTATCAGCCACTTTAATAGTACCTATCAGACAGTTGATCAGCACCTGTCATCCGCTTGATGAGCGCCTATCAGCCGCTTGATCTGCACCTGTCAGCCGCTTGGTGAGCGCCTATCAGCCGATTGATCAGCGCCTGTTAGCCACATTATCATCGTCTAATCAGCTGCATGATCAGGGCCTACTCACCAGCTTGATCAGTACCAGTCAGCCAGTTGATCATCACCTGTCAGCAGCTTGATAAACGCGTGTCAGCCTCTTGACCAGCACCTAATCAGCCACTCGATCATCATTTACTCAGCCGCACGATCATCACCTCAGCCGCATGATCTGTGTCTACTCAGCCCCGCGATCAACGCCTACTCAGCCGTGCGATGTGCGCCTGACAGAAACTTGAGAAGTACTGTCAGCCACTTTATCAGCGACTATCAGTCGCTTGATCAGCACCTGTCAACGACTTAATAGCACCTGTCAGCCGCTTGATTAGTGCCTGTCAGCTGCTTGACCACTGCCCCCTCAGCCGATTGAAAAGCGCCAATGCAGCCGCGCGATAAGCACCAGTCAGCCGCCTGAAAATCACCTGTCAGCAGCTTGATCAGGGCCTATTAGCCACTTGATTAGCACCTGTCAGCTAGTTGATCAGCACCTGTCAGCCAATTGATCAGCACCTGTCAGCCTCTTCATTAGTACCTGTCAGCCAGTTGAACAGCACCTGTCAGCACCTTGATCATCGCCTATCAGCCGTGTGATTAGCACCTGTCAGCCAGTTGATCAGCACCTTTCAGCCTCTTGATCAGAACCTGTCAGCAGCTTGATCATTGTATTCTCAGCTGCGCAATCAGCGCCTATCAGCTGCTTGTTTAGCACCTGTCAGCCAGTTGAACAGCACCTGTCAGCACCTTGATCATCGCCTATCAGCTACTTGATTAGCACTTGTCAGCCAGTTGATCAGCACCTGCCTACCGATTGATCAGTGCCTGTCAGCTGCTTGATCATTGCATTCTCAGGTGCGCAATCAGCGCCTATCAGCTGCTGGTTTAGCACCTGTCAGCCAGTTGAACAGCACCTGTCAGCACCTTGATCATCGCCTATCAGCTACTTGATTAGCACTTGTCAGCCAGTTGATCAGCACCTGCCTACCGATTGATCAGTGCCTGTCAGCTGCTTGATCATTGCATTCTCAGGTGCGCAATCAGCGCCTATCAGCTGCTTGTTTGGCACCTGTCAGCCAGTTGATCAGCACCTGTCAGCACCTTGATCATCGCCTCTCAGCCGCTTGATTAGCACCTGTCAGCCAGATGATCAGCACCTGTCAGCAGCTTGAGCAGCGAGTATCAGCTGCTTGATTAGCACCTGTCAGCCAGTTGATCGGCACCTGTCAGCAGATTGATCAGGGCCTACCAGCCACTTGATTAGCACCTGTCAGCCAGTTGATCAGCACCGGAGAGTCGCTTCACTAGCACCTGTCAGCCAGTTGATCAGCACCTGTCATCCGCTTGATCAGCACCTGTCAGCAGGTTGATCAGTGTGTATCAGCTGCTTGATTAGCACCTGTCAGCCAGATGATCAGCACCTGTCAGCAGCTTGAGCAGCGAGTATCAGCTGCTTGATCAGCACCTGTCTGTCACTTTATCTGCAGCTGTCAGCCACTATATCAGCACCTGTCAACTGCTTGATCAGCGACCACTTTGCTGCGTGATCAGATCCTACTCAGCCACATGATCAGTGACCCTCAGCCGGTTGATCAGCGCCTGTCAGCTGCTTGATCATTTCCTGCTCTGCTGGTCATTCAGTGCCTGGTCAACCACTTCACCAGTGCCTGTCAGTGACTTGACCAGTGCCCACTCAGCTGATTGAAAAGCGCCTACACAGCCGCGCGATAAGTACCTCTCAGCGGCTTGACAAGCACCTGTCAGAAGCTTGATCAGGGCCTATCAGCCAATTGAATAGTACCTATCAGCGAGTTGATCAGCGCCTGTCAGACCCTTGATCAGCGCCTATCAGCCGCTAGATCATAACCTGTCAGCCGCTTGATCAGCGTCTATCAGCCGCTTGATCAGCACCTGTCAGCCAGTTGACCAGTACCTGTCAGCCGATTGATCAGCGCTAGCAGTGCTTGATTAGCCCCTGTCAGCGAGTTGATCAGCACCTCTCAGCTGCTTGATCAGCACCTGTAAGCCGCTTAAACAGCGCCTGCCAACTGCTTCATCAGTGCCTGTCAGCTGCTTGACCATTGGCTTCTCAGCTGCGCGATAAGCGCCTTGTCAGCCGCGAATCAGCCCCTACACAGCCGCGTGATCAGAGTCTTTCATCCTCTTTATCAGAGTCAGTCATCCGCTTGATCAGCACCTGTCAGCAGGTTGAAGAGTGCCTACTCAGCCGCGTGAATTGCATCTCTCAGCCAGTAGATCTGCACATACAGAGCCCCGCAATCAGCGCCTACTCAGCCGCCCGATCAGTGTCTGTCAGCCGCTTGATCAGCACCTTTCAGCAGGCTTGATCAGCGCCTATCAGCTGCTTAATTAACACTTCTGAGACAGTTGATAAGCACCTGTTAGCCGCTTGATCAGCACCTATCAGCCAGTTGGTCATCACTTGTAAGCCACTGAATCAGCACCTGTCAGCGGCTTGATCAACACCTTTCAGCAGCTTGATCAGCGTCTATCAGCTGCTTAATTAACACTTCACAGCCAGTTGATCAGCACTGGTTAGCCGCTTGATCAGCGCCTATCAGCCGCTTGATTAGCACCTGTCAGCCAGTTGATGAGCACCTGTCAGCCGCTTAATCAGCACCTGTCAGCAGCTTGATCAGCATCTGTCAGCATCTTTATCAGCACCTATCAGCTGCTTGATTAGCACCTGTCAGCATGTTGATCAACACCTGTCAGCCGCTTCATTAGCAACTGTCAGCCAGTTGATCAGCGGCTGTCAGCCGCTTCATTAGTAACTGTCAGACAGTTGATCAGCACCTGTCAGCAGCTTGATAAACGCGTGTCAGCCTCTTGATCAGCACCTAATCTGCCAAGCGATGATCATTTACTCAGCCCCGCGTTCATCGCCTCGGCCTCTTGATCTGTGCCTACTCAGACCCACGACAAGAGCCTACTCAGCCACGCGATCTGCGCCTGACAGCTACTTAATCAACGACTATCAGCCGCTTGATCAGCACCTGTCAACCACTATATCATCACCTGTCAGGCGCTTGATCAGCGCCTGTTAGCCGCTTTATCATCACATAAACAGCTGCATGATCAGCGCCTACTCAGCTGCTTGATCAGTACCAGTCAGCCAGTTGATCAGCACCTATCAGCTGCTTGATTAGCCCCTGTCAGCCACTTCATCAGCAATTGTCAGCCACTTGTTATGCACCTCTCAGCAGCTTGATCAGCGCTTGACCACTTTCCACTCAGCCGATTGAAAAGCAAAGACTCAACCGCGTGAATAGCATCTTTCAGCCACTTGATCTGTGCCTACTGAGCCCCGCAGTCAGTGCCTACACAGCTGCCCGATCAGTGCTTGTCAGCCGCTTGACAAGTACCTGTCAGCCACTTGATCAGCACCTAATCAGCCACACGATGATCATTTACTCAGCCGCGCGATCATCGTCTCAGCCTCTTGATCTGTGCCTACTCAGCCCCATGACCAGCGCCTACTAAGCCATGCGATCTGTGCCTGACAGCCACTTGATCAACGACTATCAGCCGCTTGATCATCGCCTTATCAGCTTCACGATCAGCACCTACTCAGCCGCTTGGTCAGAACCTGTCAGGCAGTTGATCAGCACCAGTCAGCCGCTTGATCATTTCCTGCTCTGCTGGTCATTCAGCTCCTGGTCATCCACTTGATCAGTGCCTGTCAGCGGCTTGACAAGTACCTGTCAGCCACTTGATCAGCACCTGTCAGCAGCTTGATGTGCGCCTATCAGCAGCTTGATTAGCACCTGTCAGCCAGTTGACCAGCACCTGTCAGCCGCTTGACCAACGCATATCAGTGGCTTGATTAGCCCCTGTCAGCCAGTTGATCAGCAATTGTCAGCCGCTTGTTAAGCACCTGTCAGCAGCTTGATCAGCGCTTGACCACTTTCCACTCAGCCGATTGAAAAGCACCAAATCAGCCGCACGAATAGCATCTTTCGGCCAGTTGATCTCTGCCTACTGAGCCCCGCAGTCAGCGCCTACTCAGCTGCCCAATCAGTGTCTGTCAGCCGCTTGAGAAGTACTGTCAGCCAGTTGATCAGCACCTGTCAGCCCCTTAATCAGCGCCTATCAGCCGCTTGATCAGCACCTGTCAGCCACTTGATCATCACCTGTAAGCAGCTTGATAAACGCGTGTCAGCCTCTTGATCAGCACCTAATCTGCCAAGCGATGATCATTTACTCAGCCCCGCGTTCATCGCCTCAGCCTCTTGTTCTGTGCCTACTCAGCCCCACGACCAGCGCCTACTCAGCCAAGTGATCTACGCCTGACAGCTACTTAATCAACGACTATCAGTCGCTTGATCAGCACCTGTCAACCACTTTATCATCACCTGTCAGCCGCTTGATCAGCGCCTGTTAGCCGCTTTATCATCACATAATCAGCTGCATGATCAGCGCCTAAACAGCTGCTTGACTAGTTCCAGTCAGCCAGTTGATCAGCACCTGTCTGCACCATAATCAGCGCCTATAAGCTGCTTGATTAGCACCTGTCAGCCAGTTGATCAGCAACTCTCAGCCAGTTGATCAGAACCTGTAAGACACTGGATCAGCGCAAGTTAGCCACTTGATCATCGCCTTATCAGCTGCACGATCAGCACCTACTCAGCCGCTTGATCAGAACCTGTCAGCCAGTTGATCAGCACCTGTCAGCAGCTTTATCAGCACCTATCAGCTGCTTGATTAGCACCTGTCAGCCAGTTGATCAACACCTGTCAGCCGCTTCATTAGCAACTGTCAGCCAGTTGATCAGCACCTGTCAGCTGCTTGATCAGCACCTGTAAGCCGCTTAAACAGTGCCTGCCAGCCGCTTAATCAATGCCTGTCAGCGCTTGATCAGTGCCTTCTCAGCTGTGCGATCAATGCCTACTGAGCCTCGAATCAGCCCCTACACAGCCACGTGATCATAGTCTGTCTGCCGCTTGATCAGAGACTGTCAGACGCTTGTTCAGCGCATAATCACCCCCTCGATCAGCGCCTATTGAGCGGCGCAATCAGCACCTGTCAGCTGCTTGACAAGCACCTATAAACCACTTGATCAACACCTAATTAGCTTCGCTATCAGTATTTACTGAGCCATGCGATCATCGTCTCAGCCGCATGATCTGTGCCTACAGAGCCCCGCGATCAGTGCCTACTCAGGCGTGCGATATGTGCCTGACAGCCGAATGGGAAGTACTGACAGCCGCTTGATCAGCGATCATCAGACGCTAGATCAGCATCTGCCAACGACTTTATCAGCACCTTTCAGCCGCTTGATTAATGCCTGTTAGCCGCTTGATCAGCGATTATCAGCCGCTAGATCAACATCTGTCAACGACATTACCAGCACCTGTCAGCCGCATGATCAGCGCCTGTCAGCCTCTTTATCATCGCCTAATCAGCTGCGTGATCAGCGCCTACTCAACCGCTTGATCAGTACCTGTCAGCCACATTATCAGCACCTGTCAGCCACTCTATCAGCACCTGTCAACTGCTTGATCAGCGACCAATTTTCTGCGTGATCAGATCCTACTCAGCCACGTGATGCGTGACCCTCAGCTGGCTGATCAGCGCCTGTCAGCTGCTTGATCAGTTCCTGCTCTGATAGTCATTCAGCGCCTGGTCGACCACTAGGTCAGTGCCTGTCAGCCCCTTGACCAGTGCCCACTCAGCTGATTGAAAAGCGCCAATGCAGCCGCACGATAAGCACCAGTCAGCCGCCTGAAAATCACCTGTCAGCAGCTTGATCATGGCTTATAGGCCACTTGATTAGCACCTATCAGCTAGTTGATCAGCACCTGTCAGCCAGTTGATCAGCACCTGTCAGCCTCTTGATAAGAACCTGTCAGCAGCTTGATCATCGCCTATCAGCTACTTGATTAGCACTTGTCAGCCAGTTGATCAGCAACTGCATACCGATTGATCAGTGCCTGTCAGCTGCTTGATCATTGCATTCTCAGCTGCGCAATCAGAACCTATCAGCTGCTTGTTTAGCAACTGTCAGCCAGTTGATCAGCACCTGTCAGCACCTTGAGCAGCGAGTATCAGCTGCTTCATCAGCACCTGTCACCCAGTTGATCAGCACCTGTCAGCAGATTGATCAGGGCCTACCAGCCACTTGATTAGCACCTGTCAGCCAGGTGATCAGCACCTGAGAGTCGCTTCATTAGCACCTGTCAGCCAGTTGATCAGCACCTGTCATCCGCTTGATCAGCACCTGTCAGCAGGTTGATCAGTGCGGATCAGCTGCTTGATTAACACCTGTCAGTCTATTGATCATCACCTGTCAACCGCTAGATCAGCACCCACTTTGCTGCATGAACAGAGCCTACTCAGCCACGCGGTCAGTGACGCTCCGCCGGTTGATCTTCTCCTGTCAGGCGCTTGATCATTTCCTGCTCTGCTGGTCATTCAGCGCCTGGTCAACCACTGGATCAGTGTCAGTCAGCCGCTTGACCACTGCCCACTCAGCAGATTGAAAAGCGCCTACGCGGCCGAGCGATAAGGGCCTGTCAACCGATTTACAAGCACCTGTAAACCGCTTGATCAACATTTCCTGAGCTGCGCTATCAGGGCTTAATCAGCCGCGAGATCAGTGTCTGTCAGCTGCTTGATCAGCACCTGTCAGCCGGTTGAACAGTGCCTATTCAGCCGCGCAAATAGCATCTCTCAGCCAGTTGATCTGCTCCTACTGAGCCCCATGATCAGCGCGTACTCAGCCGCCCGATCAGTGACTGTCAGCCTCTTGAGAAGTACTTGTCAGCCACTTGATCAGCACCTGTCAGCCGCTTGATAAACGCATGTCAGCAGCTTGATCAGTACCTGTCAGCCACTTGATCAGCACCTGTCAGCCAATATATCAGCAACTCTCAACAGCTTGATCAGTGCCCGCTTAGCTGCGTAATCAGAGCCTACTCCGCCACTGGATCAGTGACCCTCAGCGGGCTGATCAGCGCCTGTCAGCGGCTTGATCATTTCCTGCTCTGATGGTCATTCAGCGCCTGGTCCACCACTAGATCAGTGCCTGTCAGCCCCTTGACCAGTGCCCACTCAGCTGATTGATAAACGCATACGCATCCACGCGATAAGCGCCTGCCAGCCACTTGAGAAGCATCTATCAGCAACTTGATCAGTACATGTCAGCCAGTTGATAAGCACCTGTCAGCCACTTCATTTGCACCTGTCAGCCACTTTATCAGCAACTGTCAGGCGCTAGGGCAGCCACTATAAGCTGCTTGATCATTAACCGTCATCCACATTAGCAGCACGTGTTAGCCGCTGTATCAGAACCTGTCAACCGCTTGATCAGCACCTGTCAGCAGCTTTATCAGCACCTATCAGCTGCTTGATTAGCCCCTGTCAGCCACTTGATCGGCAATTGTCAGCCGCTTGTTATGCACCTGTCAGCAGCTTGATCAGCGCTTGTCCACTTTCCACTCAGCCGATTGAAAAGCAAAGACTCAACCGCGTGAATATCATCTTTCAGCCAGTTGATCTGTGCCTACTGAGCCCCGCAGTCAATGCCTACACAGCTGCCCGATCAGTGCTTCTCAGCCACTTGACAAGTACCTGTCAGCCACTTGATCAGCACCTGTCAGCAGCTTGATGTGCACCTATCAGCCGCTTGATTAGCACCTGTCAGCCAGTTGGCCAGCACCTGTCAGCCGCTTGGTCAGCGCCTATCAGTGGCTTGATTAGCCCCTGTCAGCCAGTTGATCAGCAATTGTCAGCCACTTGTTAAGCACCTGTCAGCAGCTTGATCAGCCCTTGACCACTTTCCACTCAGCCGATTGAAAAGCACTGACTCAGCCGCGCGAATAGCATCTTTCAGCCAGTTGATCTGTGCCTACAGAGCCCCGCAGTCAGTGCCTACACAGCCGCCTGATCAGTGCTTGTCAGCCGCTTGACAAGTACCTGTCAGCCTCTTGATCAGCACCTAATCAGCCACACGATGATCATTTACTCAGCCGCGCGATCATCGCCTCAGCCTCTTGATCTGTGCCTACTCAGCCCCATGACCAGCGCCTACTCAGCCATGCGATCTGTGCCTGACAGCCACTTGATCAACGACTATCAGCCGCTTGATCATCGCCTTATCAGCTGCACGATCAGCACCTACTCAGCCGCTTGGTCAGAACCTGTCAGGCAGTTGATCAGCACCAGTCAGCCGCTTGATCATTTCCTGCTCTGCTGGTCATTCAGCTCCTGGTCATCCACTTGATCAGTGCCTGTCAGCCGCTTGAGAAGTACCTGGCAGCCACTGGACCAGCACCTGATCAGCCACGCGATCATCATTTACTCAGCCGCACGATCATCGCCTCAGCCGCTTGATCTGTGTCTACTCAGCCCCGCGATCAGCGCCTACTCAGCCGTGCGAGGTGCGCCTGACAGACACTTGAGAAGTACTGTCAGCCACATTATCAGCGACTATCAGTCGCTTGATCAGCACCTGTCAACGACTTTATCAGCACCTGTCAGCCGCTTGATTAGTGCCTGTCAGCTGCTTGACCACTGCCCACTCAGCCGATTGAAAAGCGCCAATGCAGCCCCGCGATAAGCACCAGTCAGCCGCCTGAAAATCACCTGTCAGCAGCTTGATCAGGCCTATTAGCCACTTGATTAGCACCTGTCAGCTAGTTGATCAGCACCTGTCAGCCAATTGATCAGCACCTGTCAGCCGCTTCATTAGCACCTGTCAGCCAGTTGAACAGCACCTGTCAGCCCCTTGATCATCGCCTATCAGCCGTGTGATTAGCACCTGTCAGCCAGTTGATCAGCACCTGTCAGCCTCTTGATCAGAACCTGTCAGCAGCTTGATCATCGCCTATCAGCTACTTGATTAGCACTTGTCAGCCAGTTGATCAGCACCTGCCTACCGATTGATCAGTGCCTGTCAGCTGCTTGATCATTGCATTCTCAGCTGCGCAATCAGCACCTATCAGCTGCTTGTTTAGCACCTGTCAGCCAGTTGATCAGCACCTGTCAGCACCTTGATCATCGCCTATCAGCCGCTTGATTAGCACTTGTCAGCCAGATGATCAGCACCTGTCAGCAGCTTGAGCAGCGAGTATCAGCTGCTTGATCAGCACCTGTCAGCCAGTTGATCAGCACCTGTCAGCAGATTGATCAGGGCCTATCAGCCACTTGATTAGCACCTGTCAGCCAGTTGATCAGCACCTGAGAGTCACTTCATTAGCACCTGTCAGCCAGTTGATCAGCACCTGTCATCCGGTTGATCAGCACCTGTCAGCAGGTTGATCAGTGCGTATCAGCTGCTTGATTAACACCTGTCAGTCTATTGATCATCACCTGTCAACCGCTAGATCAGCACCCATTTTGCTGCATGAACAGAGCCTACTCAGCCACGCAGTCAGTGACGCTCAGCCGGTTGATCTTCTCCTGTCAGGCGCTTGATCATTTCCTGCTCTGCTGGTCATTCAGCTCCTGGTCATCCACTTGATCAGTGCCTGTCAGCCGCTTGAGAAGTACCTAGCAGCCACTTGACCAGCACCTAATCAGCCATGCGATCATCATTTATCAGCCGCACGATCATCGCCTCAGCCGCTTGATCTGTGTCTACTCAGCCCCGCGATCAGCGCCTACTCAGCCGTGCGAGGTGTGCCTGACAGACACTTGAGAAGTACTGTCAGCCATTTTATCAGCGACTATCAGTCGCTTGATCAGCACCTGTCAACGACTTTATCAGCACCTGTCAGCCGCTTGATTAGTGCCTGTCAGCTGCTTGATCATTGCATTCTCAGCTGCGCAATCAGCACCTATCAGCTGCTTGTTTAGCACCTGTCTGCCAGTTGATCAGCACCTGTCAGCACCTTGATCATCGCCTATCAGCCGCTTGATTAGCACCTGTCAGCCAGATGATCAGCACCTGTCAGCAGCTTGAGCAGGGAGTATCAGCTGCTTGATCAGCACCTGTCAGTCAGTTGATCAGCACCTGTCAGCAGATTGATCAGGGCCTATCAGCCACTTGATTAGCACCTGTCAGCCAGTTGATCAGCACCTGAGAGTCGCTCCATTAGCACCTGTCAGCCAGTTGATCAGCACCTGTCATCCGGTTGATCAGCACCCACTTTGCTGCATGAACAGAGCCTACTCAGCCACGCGGTCAGTGACGCTCAGCCGGTTGATCTTCTCCTGTCAGGCGCTTGATCATTTCCTGCTCTGCTGGTCATTCAGCGCCTGGTCAACCACTGGATCAGTGTCAGTCAGCCGCTTGACCACTGCTCACTCAGCAGATTGAAAAGCGCCTACGCAGCCGAGCGATAAGCGCCTGTCAGCCTCTTTACAAGCACCTGTAAACCGCTTGATCAACACTTACTGAGCTGCGCTATCAGTGCTTAATCAGCCACGAGATCAGTGTCTGTCAGCTGCTTGATCAGCACTTGAGCCGGTTGAACACTGCCTATTCAGCCGCGCAAATAGCATCTCTCAGCCAGTTGATCTGCTCCTACTGAGCCCCACGATCAGCGCCTACTCAGCCGCCCGATCAGTGACTGTCAGCCTCTTGAGAAGTACCTGTCAGCCACTTGATCAGCACCTGTCAGCCGCTTGATAAACGCATGTCAGCAGCTTGATCAGTACCTGTCAGCCACTTTACCAGCACCTGTCAGCCAATATATCAGCAACTCTCAACAGCTTGATCAGTGCCCGCTTAGCTGCGTAATCAGAGCCTACTCCGCCACAGGATCAGTGACCCTCAGCGGGCTGATCAGCGCCTGTCAGCGGCTTGATCATTTCCTGCTCTGATGGTCATTCAGCGCCTGGTCCACCACTACATCAGTGCCTGTCAGCCCCTTTACCAGTGCCCACTCAGCTGATTGATAAACGCATACACATCCACGCGATAAACGCCTGTCAGCCACTTGAGAAGCATCTGTCAGCAACTTGATAGGTACCTGCCAGCCAGTTGATCAGCACCTGTCAGCCACTTCATTTGCACCTGTCAGCCACTTTATCAGCAACTGTCAGGCGCTAGGGCACCCCTATAAGCAGCTTGATCATTAACTGTCAGCCACATTATCAGCACGTGTTAGCCGCTGTATCAGAACCTGTCAACTGCTTGATCAGCACCTGTCAGCTGCTTGATTAGCCCCTGTCAGCCACTTGATCAGCAATTGTCAGCCGCTTGTTATGCACCTGTCAGCAGCTTGATCAGCGCTTGACCACTTTCCACTCAGCCGATTGAAAAGCAAAGACTCAACCGCGTGAATATCATCTTTCAGCCAGTTGATCTGTGCCTACTGAGCCCCGCAGTCAGTGCCTACACAGCTGCCCGATCAGTGCTTCTCAGCCGCTTGACAAGTACCTGTCAGCCACTTGATCAGCACCTGTCAGCAGCTTGATGTGCACCTATCAGCCGCTTGATTAGCACCTGTCAGCCAGTTGACCAGCACCTGTCAGCCGCTTGGTCAGCGCCTATCAGTGGCTTGATTAGCCCCTGTCAGCCAGTTGATCAGCAATTGTCAGCCGCTTGTTAAGCACCTGTCAGCAGCTTGATCAGCGCTTGACCACTTTCCACTCAGCCGATTGAAAAGCACTGACTCAGCCGCGCGAATAGCATCTTTCAGCCAGTTGATCTGTGCCTACTGAGCCCCGCAGTCAGTGCCTACACAGCCGCCTGATCAGTGCTTGTCAGCCGCTTGACAAGTACCTGTCAGCCTCTTGATCAGCACCTAATCAGCCACACGATGATCATTTACTCAGCCGCGCGATCATCGCCTCAGCCTCTTGATCTGTGCCTACTCAGCCCAATGACCAGCGCCTACTAAGCCATGCGATCTGTGCCTGACAGCCACTTGATCAACGACTACCAGCCGCTTGATCATCGCCTTATCAGCTTCACGATCAGCACCTACTCAGCCGCTTGGTCAGAACCTGTCAGGCAGTTGATCAGCACCAGTCAGCCGCTTGATCATTTCCTGCTCTGCTGGTCATTCAGCTCCTGGACATCCACTTGATCAGCGCCTGTCAGCCGCTTGAGAAGTACCTGGCAGCCACTGGACCAGCACCTAATCAGCCACGCGATCATCATTTACTCAGCCGCACGACCATCGCCTCAGCCGCTTGATCTGTGTCTACTCAGCCCCGCGATCAGTGCCTACTCAGCCGTGCGAGGTGCGCCTGACAGACACTTGAGAAGTACTGTCAGCCACTTTATCAGCGACTATCAGTCGCTTGATCAGCACCTGTCAGCCGCTTGATTAGTGCCTGTCAGCTGCTTGACCACTGCCCACTCAGCCGAATGAAAAGCGCCAATGCAGCCCCGCGATAAGCACCAGTCAGCCGCCTGAAAATCACCTGTCATCAGCTTGATCAGGGCCTATTAGCCACTTGATTAGCACCTGTCAGCTAGTTGATCAGCACCTGTCAGCCAATTGATCAGCACCTGTCAGCCGCTTCATTAGCACCTGTCAGCCAGTTGAACAGCACCTGTCAGCCCCTTGATCATCGCCTATCAGCCGTGTGATTAGCACTTTCAGCCAGTTGATCAGCACCTGTCAGCCTCTTGATCAGAACCTGTCAGCAGCTTGATCATCGCCTATCAGCTACTTGATTAGCACTTGTCAGCCAGTTGATCAGCACCTGCCTACCGATTGATCAGTGCCTGTCAGCTGCTTGATCATTGCATTCTTAGCTGCGCAATCAGCACCTATCAGCTGCTTGTTTAGCACCTGTCAGCCAGTTGATCAGCACCTGTCAGCACCTTGATCATCGCCTGTCAGCCGCTTGATTAGCACCTGTCAGCCAGATGATCAGCACCTGTCAGCAGCTTGAGCAGTGAGTATCAGCTACTTGATCAGCACCTGTCAGCCAGTTGATCAGCACCTGTCAGCAGAATGATCAGGGCCTATCAGCCACTTGATTACCACCTGTCAGCCAGTTGATCAGCACCTGAGAGTCGCTTCATTAGCACCTGTCAGCCAGTTGATCAGCACCTGTCATCCGGTTGATCAGCACCTGTCAGCAGTTTGATCAGTGTGTATCAGCTGCTTGATTAACACCTGTCAGTCTATTGATCATCACCTGTCAACCGCTAGATCAGCACCCACTTTGCTGCATGAACAGAGCCTACTCAGCCACGCGGTCAGTGACGCTCAGCCAGTTGATCTTCTCCTGTCAGGCGCTTGATCATTTCCTGCTCTGCTGGTCATTCAGCGCCTGGTCAACCACTGGATCAGTGTCAGTCAGCTACTTGACCACTGCCCACTCAGCAGATTGAAAAGCGCCTACGCAGCCGAGCGATAAGCGCCTGTCAGCCGCTTTACAAGGACCTGTAAACCGCTTGATCAACACTTACTGAGCTGCGCTCTCAGTGCTTAATCAGCCGTGAGATCAGTGTCTGTCAGCTGCTTGATCAGCACCTGTCAGCCGGTTGAACACTGCCTATTCAGCCGCGCAAATAGCATCTCTCAGCCAGTTGATCTGCTCCTACTGAGCCCCACGATCAGCGCCTACTCAGACGCCCGATCAGTGACTGTCAGCCTCTTGAGAAGTACCTGTCAGCCACTTGATCAGCACCTGTCAGCCGCTTGATAAACGCATGTCAGCAGCTTGATCAGTACCTGTCAGCCACTTTACCAGCACCTGTCAGCCAATATATCAGCAACTCTCAACAGCTTGATCAGTGCCCGCTTAGCTGTGTAATCAGAGCCTACTCCGCCACAGGATCAGTGACCCTCAGCGGGCTGATCAGCGCCTGTCAGCGGCTTGATCATTTCCTGCTCTGATGGTCATTCAGCGCCTGGTCCACCACTAGATCAGTGCCTGCCAGCCCCTTGACCAGTGCCCACTCAGCTCATTGGTAAACGCATACAAATCCACGCAATAAGCGCCTGTCAGCCACTTGAGAAGCATCTGTCAGCAACTTGATCAGTACCTGTCAGTCAGTTGATCAGCACCTGTCAGCCACTTCATTTGCACCTGTCAGCCACTTTGTCAGCAACTGTCATGCGCTAGGGCAGCCCCTATAAGCAGCTTGATCATTAACTGTCAGCCACATTATCAGCACGTGTTAGCCGCTCTTTCAGAACCTGTCAACCGCTTGATCAGCACCGGTCAGCAGCTTTATCAGCACCTATCAGCTGCTTGATTAGCCCCTGTCAGCCACTTGATCAGCAATTGTCAGCCGCTTGTTATGCACCTGTCAGCAGCTTGATCAGCGCTTGACCACTTTCCACTCAGCCGATTGAAAAGCAAAGACTCAACCGCGTGAATAGCATCTTTCAGCCAGTTGATCTGTGCCTACTGAGCCCCGCAGTCAGTGCCTACACAGCTGCCCGATCAGTGCTTCTCAGCCGCTTGACAAGTACCTGTCAGCCACTTGATCAGCACCTGTCAGCAGCTTGATGTGCACCTATCAGCCGCTTGATTAGCACCTGTCAGCCAGTTGACCAGCACCTGTCAGCCGCTTGGTCAGCGCCTATCAGTGGCTTGATTAGCCCCTGTCAGCCAGTTGATCAGCAATTGTCAGCCGCTTGTTAAGCACCTGTCAGCAGCTTGATCAGCGCTTGACCACTTTCCACTCAGCCGATTGAAAAGCACCGACTCAGCCGCGCGAATAGCATCTTTCAGCCAGTTGATCTGTGCCTACTGAGCCCCGCAGTCAGTGCCTACACAGCCGCCTGATCAGTGCTTGTCAGCCGCTTGACAAGTACCTGTCAGCCTCTTGATCAGCACCTAATCAGCCACACGATGATCATTTACTCAGCCACGCGATCATCGCCTCAGCCTCTTGATCTGTGCCTACTCAGCCCCATGACCAGCGCCTACTAAGCCATGCGATCTGTGCCTGACAGCCACTTGATCAACGACTATCAGCCGCTTGATCATCGCCTATCAGCTACTTGATTAGCACTTTTCAGCCAGTTGATCAGCACCTGCCTACCGATTGATCAGTGCCTGTCAGCTGCTTGATCATTGCATTCTCAGCTGCGCAATCAGCACCTATCAGCTGCTTGTTTAGCACCTGTCAGCCAGTTGATCAGCACCTGTCAGCACCTTGATCATCGCCTATCAGCCGCTTGATTAGCACTTGTCAGCCAGATGATCAGCACCTGTCAGCAGCTTGAGCAGCGAGTATCAGCTGCTTGATCAGCACCTGTCAGCCAGTTGATCAGCACCTGTCAGCAGATTGATCAGGGCCTATCAGCCACTTGATTAGCACCTGTCAGCCAGTTGATCAGCACCTGAGAGTCACTTCATTAGCACCTGTCAGCCAGTTGATCAGCACCTGTCATCCGGTTGATCAGCACCTGTCAGCAGGTTGATCAGTGCGTATCAGCTGCTTGATTAACACCTGTCAGTCTATTGATCATCACCTGTCAACCGCTAGATCAGCACCCATTTTGCTGCATGAACAGAGCCTACTCAGCCACGCGGTCAGTGACGCTCAGCCGGTTGATCTTCTGTCAGGCGCTTGATCATTTCCTGCTCTGCTGGTCATTCAGCTCCTGGTCATCCACTTGATCAGTGCCTGTCAGCCGCTTGAGAAGTACCTAGCAGCCACTTGACCAGCACCTAATCAGCCATGCGATCATCATTTATCAGCCGCACGATCATCGCCTCAGCCGCTTGATCTGTGTCTACTCAGCCCCGCGATCAGCGCCTACTCAGCCGTGCGAGGTGTGCCTGACAGACACTTGAGAAGTACTGTCAGCCACTTTATCAGCGACTATCAGTCGCTTGATCAGCACCTGTCAACGACTTTATCAACACCTGTCAGCCGCTTGATTAGTGCCTGTCAGCTGCTTGACCACTGCCCACTCAGCCGATTGAAAAGCGCCAATGCAGCCGCGTGATAAGCACCAGTCTGCCGCCTGAAAATCACCTGTCAGCAGCTTGATCAGGGCCTATTAGCCACTTGATTAGCACCTGTCAACTAGTTGATCAGCACCTGTCAGCCAATTGATCAGCACCTGTCAGCCGCTTCATTAGCACCTGTCAGCCAGTTGAACAGCACCTGTCAGCACCTTGATCATCGCCTATCAGCCGTGTGATTAGCACCTGTCAGCCAGTTGATCAGCACCTGTCAGACTCTTGATCAGAACCTGTCAGCAGCTTGATCATCGCCTATCAGCTACTTGATTAGCACTTGTCAGCCAGTTGATCAGCACCTGCCTACCGATTGATCAGTGCCTGTCAGCTGCTTGATCATTGCATTCTCAGCTGCGCAATCAGCACCTATCAGCTGCTTGTTTAGCACCTGTCAGCCAGTTGATCAGCACCTGTCAGCACCTTGATCATCGCCTATCAGCCGCTTGATTAGCACCTGTCAGCCAGATGATCAGCACCTGTCAGCAGCTTGAGCAGCGAGTATCAGCTGCTTGATCAGCACCTGTCAGCCAGTTGATCAGCACCTGTCAGCAGATTGATCAGGGCCTATCAGCCACTTGATTAGCACCTGTCAGCCAGTTGATCAGCACCTGAGAGTCGCTTCATTAGCACCTGTCAGCCAGTTGATCAGCACCTGTCATCCGGTTGATCAGCACCCACTTTGCTGCATGAACAGAGCCTACTCAGCCACGCGGTCAGTGACGCTCAGCCGGTTGATCTTCTCCTGTCAGGCGCTTGATCATTTCCTGCTCTGCTGGTCATTCAGCGCCTGGTCAACCACTGGATCAGTGTCAGTCAGCCGCTTGACCACTGCTCACTCAGCCGATTGAAAAGCGCCAATGCAGCCGCGCGATAAGCACCAGTCAGCCGCCTGAAAATCACCTGTCAGCAGCTTGATCAGGGCCTATTAGCCACTTGATTAGCGCCTGTCAGCTAGTTGATCAGCACCTGTCAGCCAATTGATCAGCACCTGTCAGCCGCTTCATTAGCACCTGTCAGCCCCTTGATCATCGCCTATCAGCCGTGTGATTAGCACCTGTCAGCCTCTTGATCAGAACCTGTCAGCAGCTTGATCATCGCCTATCAGCTACTTGATTAGCACTTGTCATCCAGTTGATCAGCACCTGCCTACCGATTGATCAGTGCCTGTCAGCTGCTTGATCATTGCATTCTCAGGTGCGCAATCAGCGCTTATCAGCTGCTTGTTTAGCACCTGTCAGCCAGTTGATCAGCACCTGTCAGCACCTTGATCATCGCCTATCAGCCGCTTGATTAGCACCTGTCAGCCAGATGATCAGCACCTGTCAGCAGCTTGAGCAGCCAGTATCACCTGCTTGATCAGCACCTGTCAGCCAGTTGATCAGCACCTGTCAGCAGATTGATCAGGGTCTCTCAGCCACTTGATTAGCACCTGTCAGCCAGTTGATCATCACCTGTCAGCAGATTGATCAGGGCCTATCAGCCACTTGATTAGCACCTGTCATCCAATTGATCAGCACCTGAGATTCGCTTCCTTAGCACCTGTCAGCCAGTTGATCAGCACCTGTCATCCACTTGATCAGCACCTGTCAGCAGGTTGATCAGTGCGTATCAGCTGCTTGATTAACACCTGTCAGTCTATTGATCATCACCTGCCAACCGCTAGATCAGCGCCCACTTTGCTGCATGAACAGAGCCTACTCAGCCACGAGGTCAGTGTCGCTCAGCCGGTTGATCTTCTCCTGTCAGGCGCTTGATCATTTCCTGCTCTGCTTGTCATTCAGCGCCTGGTCAACCACTGGATCAGTGTCAGTCAGCCGCTTGACCACTGCCCACTCAGCAGATTGAAAAGCGCCTATGCAGCCGAGCGATAAGCGCCTGTCAGCCGCTTTACAAGCACCTGTAAACCGCTTGATCAACACTTACTGAGCTGCGCTATCAGTGCTTAATCAGCCGCGAGATCAGTGTCTGTCAGCTGCTTGATCAGCACCTGTCAGCCGGTTGAACAGTGCCTATTCAGCCGCGCAAATAGCATCTCTCAGCCAGCTGATCTGCTCCTACTGAGCCCCACGATCAGCGCCTACTCAGCCGCCCGATCAGTGACTGTCAGCCTCTTGAGAAGTACCTGTCAGCCACTTGATCAGCACCTGTCGGCCGCTTGATAAACGCGTGTCAGCAGCTTGATCAGTACCTGTCAGCCACTTGATCAACACCTGTCAGCCAATATATCAGCAACTCTCAACAGCTTGATCAGTGCCCGTTTAGCTGCATAATCAGAGCCTACTCAGTCACAGGATCAGTGAACCTCAGGCGGCTGATCAGCGCCTGTCAGCGGCTTGATCATTTCCTGCTCTGATGGTCATTCAGCGCCTGGACAACCACTAGATCAGTGCCTGTCAGCCCCTTGATCAGTGCCCACTCAGCTGATTGATAAACGCATACGCATCCACGCGATAAGCGTCTGTCAGTCACTTGAGAAGCATCTGTCAGCGACTTGATCAGGGCCTATCAGCCACTTGATCAGTACCTGTCATCCAGTTGATAAGCACCTGTCAGCCACTTCGTTTGCACCTGTCAGCCACTTTATCAGCAACTGTCAGGCGCTAGGGCAGCCCCTATAAGCAGCTTGATCATTAACTGTCAGCCACATTATCAGCACGTGTTAGCCGCTGTATCAGAACCTGTCAACCGCTTGATCAGCACCTGTCAGCAGCTTTATCATCGCCTATCAGCTACTTGATTAGCACTTGTCAGCCAGTTGATCAGCACCTTCCTACCGATTGATCAGTGCCTGTCAGCTGCTTGATCATTGCATTCTCAGCTGCGCAATCAGCACCTATCAACCGCTTGATTAGCACCTGTCAGCCAGTTGATCAGCACCCGTCAGCCGCTTAATCAGCGCCTGTCAGCCGCTTGATCAGTGCCTAATCAGGCGGGCAATCAGCGCCTACTCAGCCACTTGATCAGTACCTGTCAGCCAGTTGATCAGCACCTGTCAGCCACTTTATCAGCAACAGTCAGTCGATAGGGCAGCCCCTATAAGCAGCTTGATCATTAACTGTCAGCCACATTATCAGCGCCTGTTAGCCGCTGTATCAGAACCTGCCAAGCGCTTTGTCAGCACCTGTCAGCAGCTTTATCAGCACCTGTAAGCCGCTTAAGAGCGCCTGCCAGCCGCTTCATCAGTGCCTGTCAACTGCTGGATCATTGCCTTCTCAGCTGCGGAATCAGCGCCTACTCAGCCACGAATCAGCCCCCACACAGCCGCGTGATCATAGTCTGTCAGCCTCTTTATCAGAGTCGGGTATCCGCTTGATCAGCACCTGTCAGCAGTTTGAAGAGTGCCTATTCAGCCGCGCGAATTGCATCTCTCAACCAGGTGATCTGCGCCTACTGAGCCCAGCAATCAGCGACTACTCAGCTGCCGGATCAATGCCTGTCAGCCGCTTGAGAAGTAAAGTCAGCCAGTTCATCAACACCTCTCAGCCAGTTGATCACCACCTGTAAGCCACTGGATCAGCACCTGTCAGCCGCTTGATCAGCACCTGTCAGCAGCTTGATCAGCGCCTATCAGCTGCTTAATTAACACTTCTCAGCCAGGTGATCAGCACCTGTCAGCAGCTTGATAAACGCGTGTCAGCCTCTTGATCAGCACCTAATCACCCACGCGATGATCATTTATTCAGCCGCGCGATCATCGCCTCAGCCTCTTGATCTGTGCCTACTCAGCCCCACGACCAGCGCCTACTCGGCCATGCGATCTGCACCTGACAGCCACTTGATCAACGACTATCAGCCTCTTGATCAGCACCTGTCAACCACATTATCATCACCTTTCAGCTGCTGGATCAGTGCCTGTTACCCGATTTCTCATCGCCTAATTAGCTGCATGATCAGCGCCTACTCAGCCGCTTGATCAGTACCAGCCAGCCAGTTGATCAGCACCTATCAGCAGCTTGATAAGCACCTATCAGCTGCTTGATTAGCACCTGTCAGCCAGTTGATCTGCACCTGTCAGCCAGTAGATCAGCACCTGTAAGCCACTGGATCAGCGCCTGTTAGCCCCTTGATCATCGCCTTATCACCTGCACGATCAGCACCTACTCAGCCGCTTGATCAGAACCTGTCAGCCTGTTGATCAGCACCTGTCAGCTTCTTGATCAGCAACTGTCAGCAGTTTTATCAGCACCTATCAGCTGCTTGATTAGCACCTTCCAGCCTGTTGATCAACACCTGTCAGCCGCTTCATTAGCAACTGTCAGCCAGTTGATCACCAACTGTCAGCCGCTGGATTAGCACCTGTCACCAGTTGATCAGCACCTGTCAACTGCTTGATCAGCACCTGTAAGCCGCTTAAACAGCGCCTGCCTGCCGCTTCATCAGTGCCTGTCAGCTGCTTGATCATTGCCTTCTCAGCTGCATGATCAGCGCCGACTCACACGCGAATTAGCCCCTAAACAGCCGTGTGATCATAGTCTGTCAGCCTCTTTATCAGAGTCGGTCATTTGTTTGATCAGCACCTGTCAGCAGGTTGAAGAGTGCCTACTCAGCCGCGCGAATTGCATCTCTCAGCCAGTTGATCTGCGCCTACTGAGCCCTGCAATCAGCGCCTACTCAGCCGCCCGATCAGTGCCTGTCAGCCGTTTGAGAAGTACCTGTCAGCCAGTAGATCTGCACCTCTCAGCCAGTTGATCACCAACTGAAAGCCATTGGATCAGCACCTGTCAGCCGCTTGATCAGCACCTTTCAGCAGCTTGATCAGCGCCTATCAGCTGCTTAATTATCACTTCTCAGCCAGTTGATCAGCACCTGTCAGCCGCTTGATCAGCACCTGTCAGCCGCTTGATAAACGCCTGTCAGCCTCTTGATCAGCACCTAATCTGCCAAGCGATGATCATTTACTTACCCGCGTGATCATCGCCTCAGCCTCTTGATCTGTGCCTACTCAGCGCCATGACCAGCGCCTACTCAGTCATGCAATCTGTGCCTGACAGCCACTTGATCAACAACTATCAGCCGCTTAATCAGCACCTGTCAACCACTTTATCATCACCTGTCAGCCGCTTGATCAGCACCTGTCAACCACTTTATCATCACCTGTCAGCCACTTCATTAGCCCCTGTCAGCCAGTTGATCAGCACCTGTCAGTTGCTTGATCAGCACCTGTAAGCCGCTTAAATAGTGCCTGCCATCCGCTTGATAAGTGCATTCTCAGCTTTACGATCAACGCCTACTCAGCCGCGAATAAGACCCTACACAGCCGCGTGATCATAGTCTGTCAGCCATTTGATCAGAGACTGTCAGATGCTTGATCAGCGCCTAATCACCCCCTCCATCAGCGCCTATTGAGCGGCGCGATCAGCATCTGTCAGCCGCTTGATCAGCGATTATCAGCCGCTAGATCAACATCTGCCAACGACTTTATCAGCACCTGTCAGCCGCTTGATTAGTGCCTGTCAGCTGCTTGACCACTGCCCACTCAGCCGATTGAAAAGCGCCAATGCAGCCGCGCGATAAGCACCAGTCAGCCGCCTGAAAATCACCTGTCAGCAGCTTGATCAGGGCCTATTAGCCACTTGATTAGCACCTGTCAGCTAGTTGATCAGCACCTGTCAGCCAATTGATCAGCACCTGTCAGCCGCTTCATTAGCACCTGTCAGCCAGTTGAACAGCACCTGTCAGCACCTTGATCATCGCCTATCAGCCGTGTGATTAGCACCTGTCAGCCAGTTGATCAGCACCTGTCAGTCTCTTGATCAGAACCTGTCAGCAGCTTGATCATCGCCTATCAGCTACTTGATTAGCACTTGTCAGCCAGTTGATCAGCACCTGCCTACCGATTGATCAGTGCCTGTCAGCTGCTTGATCATTGCATTCTCAGCTGCGCAATCAGCACCTATCAGCTGCTTGTTTAGCACCTGTCAGCCAGTTGATCAGCACCTGTCAGCACATTGATCATCGCCTATCAGCTGCTTGATTAGCACCTGTCAGCCAGATGATCAGCACCTGTAAGCAGCTTGAGCAGGGAGTATCAACTGCTTGATCAGCACCTGTCAGCAGATTGATCAGGGCCTATCAGCCACTTGATTAGCTCCTGTCAGCCAGTTGATCAGCACCTGAGAGTCGCTTCATTAGCACCTGTCAGCCACTTGATCAGCACCTGTCAGCCGCTTGATAAACGCATGTCAGCAGCTTGATCAGTACCTGTCAGCCACTTTACCAGCACCTGTCAGCCAATATATCAGCAACTCTCAACAGCTTGATCAGTGCCCGCTTAGCTGCATAATCAGAACCTACTCCGCCACAGGATCAGTGACCCTCAGCGGGCTGATCAGCGCCTGTCAGCGGCTTGATCATTTCCTGCTCTGATGGTCATTCAGCACCTGGTCCACCACTAGATCAGTGCCTGTCAGCCCCTTGACCAGTGCCCACTCAGCTGACTGGTAAACGCATACGCATCCACGCGATAAGCGCCTGTCAGCCACTTGAGAAGCATCTGTCAGCAACTTGATCAGAACCTGTCAGCCAGTTGATCAGCACCTGTCAGCCACTTCATTTGCACCTGTCAGCCACTTTATCAGCAACTGTCAGGCGCTAGGGCAGCCCCTATAAGCAGCTTGATCATTAACTGTCAGCCACATTATCAGCACGTGTTAGCCACTGTATCAGAACCTTTCAACCGCTTGATCAGCACCTGACAGCAGCTTTATCAGCACCTATCAGCTGCTTGATTAGCCCCTGTCATCCACTTGATCAGCAATTGTCAGCCGCTTGTTATGCACCTGTCAGCAGCTTGATCAGCGCTTGACCACTTTCCACTCAGCCGATTGAAAAGCAAAGACTCAACCGCGTGAATATCATCTTTCAGCCAGTTGATCTGTGCCTACTGAGCCCCGCAGTCAGTGCCTACACAGCTGCCCGATCAGTGCTTGTCAGCCGCTTGACAAGTACCTGTCAGCCACTTGATCAGCACCTGTCAGCAGCTTGATGTGCACCTATCAGCCGCTTGATTAGCACCTGTCAGCCAGTTGACCAGCACCTGTCAGCCGCTTGGTCAGCGCCTATCAGTGGCTTGATTAGCCCCTGTCAGCCAGTTGATCAGCACATATCAGCCGCTTGATCAGTGCCTGTTACCCACTTTATCATCGTCTAACCAGCTGCATGATCAGCGCCTACTCAGCCGCTTGATCAGTACCAGTCAGCCAGGTGATCAGCACCTGTCAGCAGCTTGATAAACGCGTGTCAGCCTCTTGACCAGCACCTAATCAGCCACGCGATCATCATTTACTCAGCCGCACGATCATCGCCTCAGCCGCTTGATCTGTGTCTACTCAGCCCCGCGATCAGCGCCTACTCGGCCGTGCGAGGTGCGCCTGACAGACAGTTGAGAAGTACTGTCAGCCACTTTATCAGCGACTATCAGTCGCTTGATCAGCACCTGTCAACGACTTTATGAGCACCTGTCATCCGCTTGATTAGCGCCTGTCAGCTGCTGGACCACTGCCCACTCAGCCGATTGAAATGCGCCAATGCAGCTGCGCGATAAGCACCAGTCAGCCGCCTGAAAATCACCTCTCAGCAGCTTGATCAGGGCCTATTAGCCACTTGATTAGCACCTGTCAGCTAGTTGATCAACACCTCTCAGCCATTTGATCAGCACCTGTCAGCCATTTGATCAGCACCTGTCAGCCGCTTCATTAGCACCTGTCAGCCAGTTGAACAGCACCTGTCAGCCCCTTGATCATCGCCTATCAGCCGTGTGATTAGCACCTGTCAGCCAGTTGATCAGCACCTGTCAGCCTCTTGATCAGAACCTGTCAGCAGCTTGATCATCGCCTATCAGCTACTTGATTAGCACTTGTCCGCCAGTTGATCAGCACCTGCCTACCGATTGATCAGTGCCTGTCAGCTGCTTGATCATTGCATTCTCAGCTGCGCAATCAGCACCTATCAGCTGCTTGTTTAGCACCTGTCAGCCAGTTGATCAGCACCTGTCAGCACCTTGATCATCGCCTATCAGCCGCTTGATTAGCACCTGTCAGCCAGATGATCAGCACCTGTCAGCAGCTTGAGCAGCGAGTATCAGCTGCTTGATCAGCACCTGTCAGCCAGTTGATCAGCACCTGTCAGCAGATTGATCAGGGCCTATCAGCCACTTGATTAGCACCTGTCAGCCAGTTGATCAGCATCTGAGAGTCGCTTCATTGGCACCTGTCAGCCAGTTGATCAGCACCTGTCATCCGGGTGATCAGCACCTGTCAGCAGGTTGATCAGTGCGTATCAGCTGCTTGATTAACACCTGTCAGTCTATTGATCATCACCTGTCAGCCGCTAGATCAGCACTCACTTTGCTGCATGAATAGAGCCTACTCAGCCACGCGGTCAGTGACGCTCAGCCGGTTGATCTTCTCCTGTCAGGCGCTTGATCATTTCCTGCTCTGCTGGTCATTCAGCGCCTGGTCAACCACTGGATCAGTGTCAGTCAGCCGCTTGACCACTGCCCACTCAGCAGATTGAAAAGCGCCTACGCAGCCGAGCGATAAGCGCCTGTCAGCCGCTTTACAAGCACCTGTAAACCGCTTGATCAACACTTACTGAGCTGCGCTATCAGTGCTTAATCAGCCGCGAGATCAGTGTCTGTCAGCTGCTTGATCAGCACCTGTCAGCCGGTTGAACAGTGCCTATTCAGCCGCGCAAATAGCATCTCTCAGCCAGTGGATCTGCTCCTACTGAGCCCCATGATCAGCGCCTACTCAGCCGCCCGATCAGTGACTGTCAGCCTCTTGATCAGTACCTGTCAGCCACTTGATCAGCACCTGTCAGCCAATATATCAGCAACTCTCAACAGCTTGATCAGTGCCCGCTTAGCTGCGTAATCAGAGCCTACTCCGCCACAGGATCAGTGACCCTCAGCGGGCTGATCAGCGCCTGTCAGCGGCTTGATCATTTCCTGCTCTGATGGTCATTCAGCGCCTGGTCCACCACTACATCAGTGCCTGTCAGCCCCTTGACCAGTGCCCACTCAGCTGATTGGTAAACGCATACGCATCCACGCGATAAGCGCCTGCCAGCCACTTGAGAAGCATCTGTCAGCAACTTGATCAGTACCTGTCAGCCAGTTGATCAGCACCTGTCAGCCACTTCATTTGCACCTGTCAGCCACTTTATCAGCAACTGTCAGGCGCTAGGGCAGCCCCTAGAAGCAGCTTGATCATTAACTGTCAGCCACATTATCAGCACGTGTTAGTCACTGTATCAGAACCTGTCAACCGCTTGATCCGCACCTGTCAGCAGCTTTATCAGCACCTATCAGCTGCTTGATTAGCCCCTGTCCGCCACTTGATCAGCAATTTTCAGCCGCTTGTTATGCACCTGTCAGCAGCTTGATCAGCGCTTGACCACTTTCCACTCAGCCGATTGAAAAGCAAAGACTCAACCGCGTGAATATCATCTTTCAGCCAGTTCATCTGTGCCTACTGAGCCCCGCAGTCAGTGCCTACACAGCTGCCCGATCAGTGCTTCTCAGCCGCTTGACAAGTACCTGTCAGCCACTTGATCAGCACCTGTCAGCAGCTTGATGTGCACCTATCAGCCGCTTGATTAGCACCTGTCAGCCAGTTGACCAGCACCTGTCAGCCGCTTGGTCAGCGCCTATCAGTGGCTTGATTAGCCCCTGTCAGCCAGTTGATCAGCAATTGTCAGCCGCTTGTTAAGCACCTGTCAGCAGCTTGATCAGCGCTTGACCACTTTCCACTCAGCCGATTGAAAAGCACTGACTCAGCCGCGCGAATAGCATCTTTCAGCCAGTTGATCTGTGCCCACTGAGGCCCGCAGTCAGTGCCTACACAGCCGCCTGATCAGTGCTTCTCAGCCGCTTGACAAGGACCTGTCAGCCTCTTGATCAGCACCTAATCAGCCACACGATGATCATTTACTCAGCCGCGCGATCATCGCCTCAGCCTCTTGATCTGTGCCTACTCAGCCCCATGACCAGCGCCTACTCAGCCATGCGATCTGTTCCTGACAGCCACTTGATCAACGACTATCAGCCGCTTGATCATCGCCTTATCAGCTTCATGATCAGCACCTACTCAGCCGCTTGGTCAGAACCTGTCAGGCAGTTGATCAGCACCAGTCAGCCGCTTGATCATTTCCTGCTCTGCTGGTCATTCAGCTCCTGGTCATCCACTTGATCAGTGCCTGTCAGCCGCTTGAGAAGTACCTGGCAGCCACTGGACCAGCACCTAATCAGCCACCCGATCATCATTTACTCAGCCGCGCGATCATCGCCTCAGCTGCTTGATCTGTGTCTACTCAGCCCCGCGATCAGCGCCTACTCAGCCGTGCGAGGTGCGCCTGACAGACACTTGAGAAGTACTGTCAGCCACTTTATCAGCGACTCTCAGTCGCTTGATCAGCACCTGTCAACGACTTTATCAGCACCTGTCAGCCGCTTGATTAGTGCCTGTCAGCTGCTTGACCACTGCCCACTCAGCCGATTGAAAAGCGCCAATGCAGCCGCGCGATAAGCACCAGTCAGCCGCCTGAAAATCACCTGTCAGCAGCTTGATCAGGGCCTATTAGCCACTTGATTAGCACCTGTCAGCTAGTTGACCAGCACCTGTCAGCCAATTGATCAGTCCCTCTCAGCCGCTTCATTAGAACCTGTCAGCCAGTTGAACAGCACCTGTCAGCCCCTTGATCATCGCCTATCAGCCGTGTGATTAGCACTTGTCAGCCAGTTGATCAGCACCTGTCAGCCTCTTGATCAGAACCTGTCAGCAGCTTGATCATCGCCTATCAGCTACTTGATTAGCACTTGTCCGCCAGTTGATCAGCACCTGCCTACCGATTGATCAGTGCCTGTCAGCTGCTTGATCATTGCATTCTCAGCTGCGCAATCAGCACCTATCAGCTGCTTGTTTAGCACCTGTCAGCCAGTTGATCAGCACCTGTCAGCACCTTGATCATCGCCTATCAGCCGCTTGATTAGCACCTGTCAGCCAGATGATCAGCACCTGTCAACAGCTTGAGCAGCGAGTATCAGCTGCTTGATCAGCACCTGTCAGCCAGTTGATCAGCACCTGTCAGCTGCTTGATCATTGCCTTCTCAGCTGCGCGATCAGCGCCTACTCAGCCGCGAATCAGCCCCTACACAGCCGCGTGATCATAGTCTGTCAGCCTCTTTATCAGAGTCGGTCATCCGCTTGATAAGCACCTGTCAGCAGGTTGAAGAGTGCTTACTCAGCCGCGCGAATTGCATCTCTCAGCCAGTTGATCTGTGCCTACTGAGCCCCGCAGTCAGCACCTACTCAGCCGCCCGATCAGTGCCTGTCAGTCGCTTGAGAAGTAACTCTCAGCCAGTTGATCAGCAAGTCTCATCCAGTTGATCACCACCTGTAAGCCACTGCATCAGCACCTGTCAGCCGCTTGATCAGCACCATTCAGCAGCTTGATCAGCACCTATCACCTGCTTAATTAACACTTCTCATCCAGTTCATCAGCACCTGTTAGCTGCTTGATCAGCGCCTATCAGCCGCTTGATTAGCACCTGTCAAACAGTTGATTAACACCTGTCAGCCGCTTAATCAGCACCTGTCTGCAGCTTGATGAGCACCTGTCAGCAGCTTGATCAGCACCTATCAGCTGCTTGATCAGCACCTGTCAGCCAGTTGATCAGCATCTGTCAGCAGATTGATCAGGGCCTATCAGCCACTTGATTAGCACCTGTCAGCCAGTTGATCAGCACCTGACAGTCGCTTCATTAGCACCTGTCAGCCAGTTGATCAGCACCTGTCATCCGCTTGATCAGCACCTGTCAGCAGGTTGATCAGTGCGTATCAGCTGCTTGATTAACACCTGTCAGTCTATTGATCATCACCTGTCAACCGCTTGATCAGCGCCCACTTTGCTGCATGATCAGAGCCTACTCAGCCACGTGGTCAGTGACGCTCAGCCGGTTGATCTTCTCCTGTCAGGCGCTTCATCATTTCCTGCTCTTCTGGTCATTCAGCGCCTGGTCAACCACTTGATCAGTGTCAGTCAGCCGCTTGACCACTGCCCACTCAGCAGATTGAACAGCGCCTACACAGCCAAGCGATAAGCACCTGTCAGCCGCTTTACAAGCACCTGTAAACAGCTTGATCAACAATTAATGAGCTGCGCTATCAGTGCTTAATCAGCCGCGAGATCAGTGTCTGTCAGCTGCTTGATCAGAACCTGTCAGCCGGTTGAACAGTGCCTATTCAGCCGCGCAAATAGCATCTCTCAGCCAGTTGATCTGCTTCTACTGAGCCCCACGATCAGCGCCTACTCAGCTGCCCGATCAGTGCCTGTCAGCCTCTTGAGAAGTACCTGTCAGCCGCTTGATAAACGTGTGTCAGCAGCTTGATCAGTACCTGTCAGCCACTTTATCAGCACCTGTCAGCCAATATATCAGCAACTCTCAACAGCTTGATCAGTGCCCGCTTAGCTGCGCAATCAGAGCCTACTCAGCCACGTGATCAGTGACTCTCAGCCGGTTGATCAGCGCCTGTCAGCCGCTTGAACATTTCCTGCTCTGCTGGTCATTCAGCGCCTGGTCAACCAATTCATCAGTGCCTGTCAGCCACTTGACCAGTGCCGACTCAGCTGATTGAAAAGCACCTACGCAGCCGCGCGATAAGTGCCTCTCAGCCTCTTGACAAGCAACTGTCGGAAGCTTAATCATGGCCTATCAGCCACTTGAATAGTACCTATCAGCCAGTTGATCGGCACCTGTCAGCCGCTTGATCAGGACGTTTCAGCAGCTTTATCAGCACCTATCAGCTGCTTGATTAGCACCTGTCAGCATGTTGATCAACACCTGTCAGCCGCTTCATTAGCAACTGTCAGCCAGTTGATCAGCAACTGTCAGCCACTTGAATAGTACCTATCAGCCAGTTTACCAGCACCTGTCAGCCGCTTGATCAGCACCTGTAAGCCGCTTAAACAGTGCCTGCCAGACGCTTCATCAGTGCCTGTCTCGTGCTTGATCATTGCCTTCTCAGCTGCGCGATCAGCGCCTACTCAGCCGCGAATCAGCCCCTCCACAGCCGCGTGATCATAGTCTGTCAGTCTCTTTATCAGAGTCGGTGATCTGCTTGATCAGCACCTGTCAGCAAGTTGAAGAGTGCCTACTCAGCCGCGCGAATTGCATCTCTCAGCCAGTTGATGTGCACCTACTGAGCCCAGCAATCAGCGCCTACTCAGCCGCCCGGTCTGTGCCTGTCAGCCGCTTGAGAAGTACCTGTCAGCCGCTTGATCAGCACCTATCAGCAGCTTGATCAGCGCCTATCAGCTGCTTAATTAACACTTCTCAGCCAGTTGATCAGCACCTGTTAGCCGCTTGATCAGCGCCTATCAGCCGCTTGATTAGCACCTGTCAGCCAGTTGATGAGCACCTGTCAGCCGCTTAATCAGCAACTATCAGCAGCTTGATCCGCAACTGTCAGCATCTTGATCAGCACCTATCAGCTGCTTGATTAGCACCTGTAAGCAAGTTGATCAACACCTGTCAGCCGCTTCATTAGCAACTCTCAGCCAGTTGATCAGCCACTGTCAGCCGCTGGATTAGCACCTGACTGCCACTTGATCAGCACCTGTCAGCCGCTTGATAAACGCGTGTCAGCCTCTAGAGAAGTACCTGTCGGCCACTTGATCAGCACCTGTCAGCCAATATATCAGCAACTCTCAACATCTTGATCAGTGCCCGCTTAGCTGCGTAATCAGAGCCTACTCAGCCACAGGATCAGTGACCCACAGGCGGCTGATCAGCGCCTGTCAGCCGCTTGATCATTTCCTTCTCTGATGGTCATTCAGCGCCTGGACAACCACTAGATCAGTGCCTGTCAGCCCCTTGACCAGTGCCCACTCAGTTCATAGATAAATGCATACGCATCCACGCGATAAGCGCCTGTCAGCCACTTGAGAAGCATCTGTCAGCAACTTGATCAGGGCCTATCAGCCACTTGATCAGTACCTGTCAGCCAGTTGATCAGCACCTGTCAGCCACTTCATTTGCACCTGTCAGCCACTTTATCAGCAACTGTCAGGCGCTAGGGCAGCCACTATAAGCAGCTTGATCATTAACTGTCAGCCACATTATCAGCACCTGTTAGCCGCTGTATCAGAACCTGTCAACCGCTTGATCAGCACCTGTCAGCAGCTTTATCAGCACCTATCAGCTGCTTGATTAGCACCTGTCAGCATGTTGATCAACACCTGTCAGCCGCTTCATTAGCTCCTGTCAGCCAGTTGATCAGCACCTGTCAGCTGCTTGATCAGCACCTATAAGTGGCTTCATCAGTGCCCGTCAGCTGCTTGATCATTGCCTTCTCAGCTGGGCTATCAGCGCCTACTCAGCCGCGAATCAGCCCCTCCACAGCCGCATGATCATAGTCTGTCAGCCGCTTGATCAGAGACTGTCAGGTGCTTGATCAGCGCCTAATCACCCCCTGCGTCAGCGCCTATTGAGCAGGGCGATCAGCACCTGTCAGCCACTTGACAAGAACTTATACACCACTTGATCAACACCTAATTAGCTTCACTCTCAGTATTTCCTGAGCCATGCGATCATGGCCTCAGCTGCATGATCTGTGCCTACTCAGCCCCGCGATCAGTGCCTACTCAGCCGTGCCATATGTGCCTGACATCCGATTGAGAAGTACTGTCACTCGCTTGATCAGCGATAATCAGCCGCTAGATCAGCGATCATCAACCGCTAGATCAGCATCTGTCAACGACTTTATCAGCACCTTTCAGACGCTTGATCAGTGCCTATCAGATGCTTAATTAACACTTCTCAGCCAGTTGATCAGCACCTGTTAGCCGCTTGATCAGCGCCTATCAGCCGCTTGATTATAACCTGTGAGCCAGTTGATTAGCACCTGTCAGCCGCTTAATCAGCACCTTTCAGCAGCTTGATCAGCACCTGTCAGCAGCTTGATCAGCACCAATCAGCTGCTTGATTAGCACCTGTCAGCATGTTGATCAACACCTGTCAGCCGCTTCATTAGCAACTGTCAGCCAGTTGATCAGCAGCTGTCAGTCGCTTCATTAGCAACTGTCAGCCAGTTGATCAGCACCTCTCAGCCAGTTGACCAGCACCTGTAATCCACTGGGTCAGCGCCTGTTAGCCGCTTGATCATCGCCTTATCACCTGCACGATCAGCGCCTACTCAGACTCTTGATCAGAACCTGTCAGCCACTTGATCGGCACCTGTCAGCCGCTTGATCAGCACCTGTCAGCAGCTTTATCAGAACCTATCAGCTGCTTCATTAGCACCTGTCAGCCTGTTAATCAAAAACTGTCAGCTGCTGGATTAGCACCTGTCAGCCAGTTGATCAGCACCTGTCAGCAGCTTGATCAGCGACCACTTTGCTGCGTGATCGATCCTACTCAGCCACATGATCAGTGACCCTCAGCCGGTTGATCAGCGCCTGTCAGCCGCTTGATCATTTTCTGCTCTGCTGGTCATTCAGCGCCTGGTCAACCACTTCATCAATGCCTGTCAGCCACTTGACCACTGCCCACAGAGCTGATTGAATAGCGCCTCCGCAGCCGCGCGATAAGTGCCTCTCAGCCGCTTGACAAGCACCTGTCAGAAGCTTGATCAGGGCCTATCAGCCACTTGAATAGTACCTATCACCCAGTTGATCAGCACCTGTCAGCTCCTTGATCAGCGCCTATCAGCCACTTGATCAGCACCTGTCAGCCGCTTGATGAGCGCCTATCAGCTGCTAGATTAGCAACTGCCAGCCAGTTGACCAGCACCTGTCAGCCGCTTGATCAGCGCCTATCAGTGGCTTGATTACCCCTGTCAGCTAGTTGATCAGCAATTGTCAGCCGCTTGTTAAGCACTTGTCAGTAGCTTGATCAGCGCTTGACCACTTTCCACTCAGCCGATTGCAAAGCAAAGACTCAACCGCGTGAATATCATCTTTCAGCCAGTTGATCTGTGCCTACTGAGCCCCGCAGTCAGTGCCTACACAGCTGCCCGATCAGTGCCTGTCAGCCGCTTGAGAAGTACCTGTCAGCCAGTTGATCAGCACCTCTAAGCCAGTTGATCAGCACCTGTAAGGCACTGGATCAGCACCTGTCAGCCGCTTGATAAGCAACTTTCAGCAGCTTGATCAGCACCTATCAGCTGCTTAATTAACACTTCTCAGCCAGTTGATCAGCACCTGTTAGCCGCTTGATCAGCGCCTATCAGCTGCTTGAATAGCACCTTTCAGCCAGTTTATCAGCACCTCTCAGCCAGTTGATCAGCAACTGTAAGCACTGGGTCAGCGCCTTTTAGACGCTTGATCATCGCGTTATCAGCTGCACGATAAGCTCCTACTCAGCCGCTTAATCAGAACCTGACAGTCAGTTGATCAGCACCTGTCAGCCCACTAATCAGCACCTGTCAGGAGCTTTATCAGCACCTATCAGCTGCTTGATTAGCACCTGTCAGCATGTTGATCAACACCTGTCAGCCACTTCATTAGCAAGTGTCAGCCAGATGATCAGCGGCTGTCAGCCGCTTCATTAGCAACTGTCAGCCAGTTGATCAGCACCTGTAAATCACTGGATCAGCACCTGTCAGCCGCTTGATCAGCACCTTTCAGATGCTTGCTCAGTGCCTATCAGCCGCTTGACCAGCACCTGTGAGCCGCTTGATGAGCGCCTATCAGCCGCTTGATTAGCACCTGTCAGCAGTTGACCAGCACCTGTCAGCCGCTTGATCAGCGCCTGTCAGCTGCTTGATCAGTGATTATCAGCCGCTAGATCAACATCTGTCAACGACTATCAGCACCTGTCAGCCGCTTGATCAGCGCCTGTCAGCCACTTGATCAGTGATTATCATCTGCTAGATCAACATCTGTCAACGACTATCAGCACCTGTCAGCAGCTTGATCAGCGCCTGTCAGCCACTTTATCATCGCCTAATCAGTTGTGCGATCAGCGCCTTCTCCACCGCTTGATCAGTACCTGTCAGACACTTTATCAGCACCTGTCAACTACTTCATCAGCGACCACTTTGCTGCGTGATCAGATCCTACTCAGCCACGTGATCCGTGACCCTCAGCCTGTTGATCAGCGTCTGTCAGCCGATTGATCATTTCCTGCTCTGCTGGTCATTCAGCGCCTGGTCAAACACTTCATCTGTGCCTGTCAGCCGCTTCATCAGCGCCTGTTAGCCGCTTTATCATTGCTTAATCAGCTGCATGACCAGTGCCTACTCAGGCGCTTGATCAGTACCAGTCAGCCAGTTGATCAGCACCTGTAAGCAGCTTGATCAGCGCCTATCAGCTGCTTGATTAGTACCAGTCAGCCAGTTGATCAGCAATTGTCATCCACTTGTTAACACCTGTCAGCAGCTTTATCAGTGCCTGACCACTTTCCGCTCAGCCGATTGAAAAGCACTGACTCAGCCACGCGAATAGCATCTTTCGTCCAGTTGATCTGTGCCTACTGAGCCCCGCAATCAGTGCCTACTCAGACGCCCGATCAGTGTCTGGCAGCCGCTTGAGAAGTACCTGTAAGCCAGTTGATCAGCACCTGTCAGCCCCTTAATCAGCGCCTATCAGCCGCTTGATTAGCACCTGACAGCCCCTTGATCATCACCTGTCAGTCGCTTGATCATCGACTGTTACCCACTTTCTCATCGCCTAATCAGCTGCATGATCAGCGCCTACTCAGCCGCTTGATCAGTACCAGTCAGCCAGTTGATCAGCACTTGTCAGCAGCTTGATCAGCGCCTATCAGCTGCTTGATTAGCACCTGTCACCCAGTTGATCTGCGCGTGTAAGCCACTGGATCAGCGCTTGTTAGCCGCTTGATCATCGCATTATCAGCTGCAGGATGAGCACCAACTCAGCCGTTTGATCAGAACCTGTCAGCCAGTTGATCAGCACCTGTCATCCGCTTGATCACCACCAGTCAGCAGCTTGATCAGCACCTATCAGCTGCTTGATTAGCACCTGTCAGCATGTTGATCAACACCTGTCAGCCGCTTCATTAGCACCTGTCCGCCAATTGATCAGCAGCTGTCAGCCGCTGGATTAGCACCTGCCAGCCAGTTGATCAGCACCTGAGAGTCGCTTCATTAGCAACTGTCAGCCAGTTGATCAGCACCTGTCAGCTTCTTGATCAGCACCTGTAAGCCGCTTAAACAGAGCCTGACAGCCGCTTGATCAGTGCCTTCTCAGCTGCGCGATAAATGCCTACACAGCCGCGAATCAGCCACTACACAGCCAAGTGTTCATAGTCTGTCAGCCGCTTGATCAGAGACTGTCAGACGCTTGATCAGCGCCTAATCACCCCTCGATCAGCACCTATTGAGCGGCGCGATCAGCACCTCTCAGCCGCTTGACAAGCACCTATAAACCACTTGATCAACACCTAATTAGCTTCGCTATTAGTATTTACTGAGCCACGGGATCATCGCCTCAGCCGCATGATCTGTGCCTACTCAGCCCCGTGATCAGTGCCTACTCAGCCGTGTGATATGTGCCTGACAACCGATTGTGAAGTACTGTCAGCCACTTGATCAGCGATTATCAGCCGCTAGATCAGCATCTGTCCACGACTTATCAGCACATTTCCGCCGCTTGATCAGTGCCTGTCAGGCGCTTTATCCATGCCTAATCAGCTGCGCGATCAGCGCCTACTCAACCGGTTGATCAGTACCTGTCTGCCACTTTATCCGCACCTCTCAGCCAATATATCAGTACCTGTCAACTGCTTGAACAGCGACCACTTTGCTGCGTGATCAGATCCTACTCAGCCACGTGATCAGTGACCCTCAGCCGTTTGATCAGCACCTATCAGCCGTGAGATGTGCGCCTGACAGACACTTCAGAAGTACTGTCAGCCACTTTATCAGCGACTATCAGTCGCTTGATCTGCACCTGTCAACGACTTTATCAGCACCTGTCAGCTGCTTGATTAACGCCTGTCAGCTGCTGGACCACTGCCCACTCAGCCGAAAGAAAAGCGCCAATGCAGCCGTGCGATAAGCACCAGTCAGGCGCCTGAATATCACCTGTCAGCGGCTTGATCAGGGCCTATTAGCCACTTGATTAGCACCTGTCAGCTAGTTGATCAGCACCTGTCAGCCAATTGATCAGCACCAGTCAGCCAGTTGAACAGCACCTGTCTGCACCTTGATCATCGCCTATCAGCCGTGTGATTAGCACCTGTCAGCCAGTTGATCAGCACCTGTCAGCCTCTTGATCAGAACCTGTCAGCAGCTTGATCATCGCCTATCAGCTACTTGATTAGCACTTGTTAGCCAGTTAATCAGCACCTGCCTACCGATTGATCAGTGCCTGTCAGCTGCTTGATGACTGCATTCTCATCTGCGCAATCAGCGCCTATCAGCTGCTTGTTTAGCACCTGTCAGCCAGGTGATCAGCACCTGTCAGCTCCTTGATCACCGCCTATCAGCCACTTGATTAGCACCTGTCAGCCAGATGATCAGCACCTGTCAGCAGCTTGAGCAGCGAGTATCAGCTGCTTGATCAGCACCTGTCAGCCAGTTGATCAGCACCTGTCAGCAGAATGATCAGGGCCTATCAGCCACTTGATTAGCACCTGTCAGCCAGTTGATCAGCACCTGAGAGTCGCTTCATTAGCACCTGTCAGCCAGTTGATCAGCACCTGTCATCCGGTTGATCAGCACCTGTCAGCAGGTTGATCAGTGTGTATCAGCTGCTTGATTAACACCTGTCAGTCTATTGATCATCACCTGTCAACCGCTAGATCAGCACCCACTTTGCTGCATGCACAGAGCCTACTCAGCCACGCGGTCAGTGACGCTCAGCCGGTTGATCTTCTCCTGTCAGGCGCTTGATCATTTCCTGCTCTGCTGGTCATTCAGCGCCTGGTCAACCACTGGATCAGTGTCAGTCAGCCGCTTGACCACTGCCCACTCAGCAGATTGAAAAGCGCCTACGCAGCCGAGCGATAAGCGCCTGTCAGCCGCTTTACAAGCACCTGTAAACCGCTTGATCAACACTTACTGAGCTGCGCTCTCAGTGCTTAATCAGCCGCGAGATCAGTGTCTGTCAGCTGCTTGATCAGCACCTGTCAGCCGGTTGAACACTGCCTATTCAGCCGCGCAAATAGCATCTCTCAGCCAGTTGATCTGCTCCTACTGAGCCCCACGATCAGTGCCTACTCAGCCGCCCGATCAGTGACTGTCAGCCTCTTGAGAAGTCCCTGTCAGCCACTTGATCAGCACCTGTCAGCCGCTTGATAAACGCATGTCAGCAGCTTGATCAGTACCTGTCAGCCACTTTACCAGCACCTGTCAGCCAATATATCAGCAACTCTCAACAGCTTGATCAGTGCCCGCTTAGCTGCGTAATCAGAGCCTACTCCGCCACAGGATCAGTGACCCTCAGCGGGCTGATCAGCGCCTGTCAGCGGCTTGATCATTTCCTGCTCTGATGGTCATTCAGCGCCTGGTCCACCACTAGATCAGTGCCTGTCAGCCCCTTGACCAGTGCCCACTCAGCTCATTGGTAAACGCATACACATCCACGCGATAAGCGCCTGTCAGCCACTTGAGAAGCATCGGTCAGCAACTTGATCAGTACCTGTCAGCCAGTTGACCAGCACCTGTCAGCCGCTTGGTCAGCGCCTATCAGTGGCTTGATTAGCCCCTGTCAGCCAGTTGATCAGCAATTGTCAGCCGCTTGTTAAGCACCTGTCAGCAGCTTGATCAGCGCTTGACCACTTTCCACTCAGCCGATTGAAAAGCACTGACTCAGCCGCGCGAATAGCATCTTTCAGCCAGTTGATCTGTGCCTACTGAGCCCCACAGTCAGTGCCTACACAGCCGCCTGATCAGTGCTTGTCAGCCGCTTGACAAGTACCTGTCAGCCTCTTGATCAGCACCTAATCAGCCACACGATGATCATTTACTCAGCCACGCGATCATCGCCTCAGCCTCTTGATCTGTGCCTACTCAGCCCCATGACCAGCGCCTACTAAGCCATGCGATCTGTGCCTGACAGCCACTTGATCAACGACTATCAGCCGCTTGATCATCGCCTTATCAGCTTCACGATCAGCGCCTAATCAGCCGCTTGGTCAGAACCTGTCAGGCAGTTGATCAGCACCAGTCAGCCGCTTGATCATTTCCTGCTCTGCTGGTCATTCAGCTCCTGGTCATCCACTTGATCAGTGCCTGTCAGCCGCTTGAGAAGTACCTGGCAGCCACTGGACCAGCACCTAATCAGCCACGCGATCATCATTTACTCAGCCGCACGATCATCGCCTCAGCCGCTTGATCTGTGTCTACTCAGCCCCGCGATCAGCGCCTACTCAGCCGTGCGAGGTGCGCCTGACAGACACTTGAGAAGTACTGTCAGCCACTTTATCAGCGACTATCAGTCGCTTGATCAGCACCTGTCAGCCGATTGATTAGTGCCTGTCAGCTGCTTGACCACTGCCCACTCAGCCGATTGAAAAGCGCCAATGCAGCCCCGCGATAGGCACCAGTCAGCCGCCTGAAAATCACCTGTCATCAGCTTGATCAGGGCCTATTAGCCACTTGATTAGCACCTGTCAGCTAGTTGATCAGCACCTGTCAGCCAATTGATCAGCACCTGTCAGCCGCTTCATTAGCACCTGTCAGCCAGTTGAACAGCACCTGTCAGCCCCTTGATCATCGCCTATCAGCCGTGTGATTAGCACCTGTCAGCCAGTTGATCAGCACCTGTCAGCCTCTTGATCAGAACCTGTCAGCAGCTTGATCATCGCCTATCAGCTACTTGATTAGCACTTGTCTGCCAGTTGATCAGCACCTGCCTACCGATTGATCAGTGCCTGTCAGCTGCTTGATCATTGCATTCTCAGCTGCGCAATCAGCACCTATCAGCTGCTTGTTTAGCACCTGTCAGCCAGTTGATCAGCACCTGTCAGCACCTTGATCATCGCCTGTCAGCCGCTTGATTAGCACCTGTCAGCCAGATGATCAGCACCTGTCAGCAGCTTGAGCAGTGAGTATCAGCTGCTTGATCAGCACCTGTCAGCCAGTTGATCAGCACCTGTCAGCAGAATGATCAGGGCCTATCAGCCACTTGATTAGCACCTGTCAGCCAGTTGATCAGCACCTGAGAGTCGCTTCATTAGCACCTGTCAGCCAGTTGATCAGCACCTGTCATCCGGTTGATCAGCACCTGTCAGCAGGTTGATCAGTGTGTATCAGCTGCTTGATTAACACCTGTCAGTCTATTGATCATCACCTGTCAACCGCTAGATCAGCACCCACTTTGCTGCATGCACAGAGCCTACTCAGCCACGCGGTCAGTGACGCTCAGCCGGTTGATCTTCTCCTGTCAGGCGCTTGATCATTTCCTGCTCTGCTGGTCATTCAGCGCCTGGTCAACCACTGGATCAGTGTCAGTCAGCCGCTTGACCACTGCCCACTCAGCAGATTGAAAAGCGCCTACGCAGCCGAGCGATAAGCGCCTGTCAGCCGCTTTACAAGCACCTGTAAACCGCTTGATCAACACTTACTGAGCTGCGCTCTCAGTGCTTAATCAGCCGCGAGATCAGTGTCTGTCAGCTGCTTGATCAGCACCTGTCAGCCGGTTGAACACTGCCTATTCAGCCGCGCAAATAGCATCTCTCAGCCAGTTGATCTGCTCCTACTGAGCCCCACGATCAGCGCCTACTCAGCCGCCCGATCAGTGACTGTCAGCCTCTTGAGAAGTCCCTGTCAGCCACTTGATCAGCACCTGTCAGCCGCTTGATAAACGCATGTCAGCAGCTTGATCAGTACCTGTCAGCCACTTTACCAGCACCTGTCAGCCAATATATCAGCAACTCTCAACAGCTTGATCAGTGCCCGCTTAGCTGCGTAATCAGAGCCTACTCCGCCACAGGATCAGTGACCCTCAGCGGGCTGATCAGCGCCTGTCAGCGGCTTGATCATTTCCTGCTCTGATGGTCATTCAGCGCCTGGTCCACCACTAGATCAGTGCCTGTCAGCCCCTTGACCAGTGCCCACTCAGCTCATTGGTAAACGCATACACATCCACGCGATAAGCGCCTGTCAGCCACTTGAGAAGCATCTGTCAGCAACTTGATCAGTACCTGTCAGCCAGTTGATCAGCACCTGTCAGCCACTTCATTTGCACCTGTCAGCCACTTTGTCAGCAACTGTCAGGCGCTAGGGCAGCCCCTATAAGCAGCTTGATCATTAACTGTCAGCCACATTATCAGCACGTGTTAGCCGCTGTATCAGAACCTGTCAACCGCTTGATCAGCACCTGTCAGCAGCTTTATCAGCACCTATCAGCTGCTTGATTAGCCCCTGTCAGCCACTTGATCAGCAATTGTCAGCCGCTTGTTATGCACCTGTCAGCAGCTTGATCAGCGCTTGACCACTTTCCACTCAGCCGATTGAAAAGCAAAGACTCAACCGCGTGAATATCATCTTTCAGCCAGTTGATCTGTGCCTACTGAGCCCCGCAGTCAGTGCCTACACAGCTGCCCGATCAGTGCTTCTCAGCCGCTTGACAAGTACCTGTCAGCCACTTGATCAGCACCTGTCAGCAGCTTGATGTGCACCTATCAGCCGCTTGATTAGCACCTGTCAGCCAGTTGACCAGCACCTGTCAGCCGCTTGGTCAGCGCCTATCAGTGGCTTGATTAGCCCCTGTCAGCCAGTTGATCAGCAATTGTCAGCCGCTTGTTAAGCACCTGTCAGCAGCTTGATCAGCGCTTGACCACTTTCCACTCAGCCGATTGAAAAGCACTGACTCAGCCGCGCGAATAGCATCTTTCAGCCAGTTGATCTGTGCCTACTGAGCCCCGCAGTCAGTGCCTACACAGCCGCCTGATCAGTGCTTGTCAGCCACTTGACAAGTACCTGTCAGCCTCTTGATCAGCACCTAATCAGCCACACGATGATCATTTACTCAGCCACGCGATCATCGCCTCAGCCTCTTGATCTGTGCCTACTCAGCCCCATGACCAGCGCCTACTAAGCCATGCGATCTGTGCCTGACAGCCACTTGATCAACGACTATCAGCCGCTTGATCATCGCCTTATCAGCTTCACGATCAGCGCCTAATCAGCCGCTTGGTCAGAACCTGTCAGGCAGTTGATCAGCACCAGTCAGCCGCTTGATCATTTCCTGCTCTGCTGGTCATTCAGCTCCTGGTCATCCACTTGATCAGTGCCTGTCAGCCGCTTGAGAAGTACCTGGCAGCCACTGGACCAGCACCTAATCAGCCACGCGATCATCATTTACTCAGCCGCACGATCATCGCCTCAGCCGCTTGATCTGTGTCTACTCAGCCCCGCGATCAGCGCCTACTCAGCCGTGCGAGGTGCGCCTAACAGACACTTGAGAAGTACTGTCAGCCACTTTATCAGCGACTATCAGTCGCTTGATCAGCACCTGTCAGCCGCTTGATTAGTGCCTGTCAGCTGCTTGACCACTGCCCACTCAGCCGATTGAAAAGCGCCAATGCAGCCCCGCGATAAGCACCAGTCAGCCGCCTGAAAATCACCTGTCATCAGCTTGATCAGGGCCTATTAGCCACTTGATTAGCACCTGTCAGCTATTTGATCAGCACCTGTCAGCCGCTTCATTAGCACCTGTCAGCCAGTTGAACAGCACCTGTCAGCCCCTTGATCATCGCCTATCAGCCGTGTGATTAGCACCTGTCAGCCAGTTGATCAGCACCTGTCAGCCTCTTGATCAGAACCTGTCAGCAGCTTGATCATCGCCTATCAGCTACTTGATTAGCACTTGTCAACCAGTTGATCAGCACCTGCCTACCGATTGATCAGTGCCTGTCAGCTGCTTGATCATTGCATTCTCAGCTGCGCAATCAGCACCTATCAGCTGCTTGTTTAGCACCTGTCAGCCAGTTGATCAGCACCTGTCAGCACCTTGATCATCGCCTGTCAGCCGCTTGATTAGCACCTGTCAGCCAGATGATCAGCACCTGTCAGCAGCTTGAGCAGTGAGTATCAGCTGCTTGATCAGCACCTGTCAGCCAGTTGATCAGCACCTGTCAGCAGAATGATCAGGGCCTATCAGCCACTTGATTAGCACCTGTCAGCCAGTTGATCAGCACCTGAGAGTCGCTTCATTAGCACCTGTCAGCCAGTTGATCAGCACCTGTCATCCGGTTGATCAGCACCTGTCAGCAGGTTGATCAGTGTGTATCAGCTGCTTGATTAACACCTGTCAGTCTATTGATCATCACCTGTCAACCGCTAGATCAGCACCCACTTTGCTGCATGCACAGAGCCTACTCAGCCACGCGGTCAGTGACGCTCAGCCGGTTGATCTTCTCCTGTCAGGCGCTTGATCATTTCCTGCTCTGCTGGTCATTCAGCGCCTGGTCAACCACTGGATCAGTGTCAGTCAGCCGCTTGACCACTGCCCACTCAGCAGATTGAAAAGCGCCTACGCAGCCGAGCGATAAGCGCCTGTCAGCCGCTTTACAAGCACCTGTAAACCGCTTGATCAACACTTACTGAGCTGCGCTCTCAGTGCTTAATCAGCCGCGAGATCAGTGTCTGTCAGCTGCTTGATCAGCACCTGTCAGCCGGTTGAACACTGCCTATTCAGCCGCGCAAATAGCATCTCTCAGCCAGTTGATCTGCTCCTACTGAGCCCCACGATCAGCGCCTACTCAGCCGCCCGATCAGTGACTGTCAGCCTCTTGAGAAGTCCCTGTCAGCCACTTGATCAGCACCTGTCAGCCGCTTGATAAACGCATGTCAGCAGCTTGATCAGTACCTGTCAGCCACTTTACCAGCACCTGTCAGCCAATATATCAGCAACTCTCAACAGCTTGATCAGTGCCCGCTTAGCTGCGTAATCAGAGCCTACTCCGCCACAGGATCAGTGACCCTCAGCGGGCTGATCAGCGCCTGTCAGCGGCTTGATCATTTCCTGCTCTGATGGTCATTCAGCGCCTGGTCCACCACTAGATCAGTGCCTGTCAGCCCCTTGACCAGTGCCCACTCAGCTCATTGGTAAACGCATACACATCCACGCGATAAGCGCCTGTCAGCCACTTGAGAAGCATCTGTCAGCAACTTGATCAGTACCTGTCAGCCAGTTGATCAGCACCTGTCAGCCACTTCATTTGCACCTGTCAGCCACTTTGTCAGCAACTGTCAGGCGCTAGGGCAGCCCCTATAAGCAGCTTGATCATTAACTGTCAGCCACATTATCAGCACGTGTTAGCCGCTGTATCAGAACCTGTCAACCGCTTGATCAGCACCTGTCAGCAGCTTTATCAGCACCTATCAGCTGCTTGATTAGCCCCTGTCAGCCACTTGATCAGCAATTGTCAGCCGCTTGTTATGCACCTGTCAGCAGCTTGATCAGCGCTTGACCACTTTCCACTCAGCCGATTGAAAAGCAAAGACTCAACCGCGTGAATATCATCTTTCAGCCAGTTGATCTGTGCCTACTGAGCCCCGCAGTCAGTGCCTACACAGCTGCCCGATCAGTGCTTCTCAGCCGCTTGACAAGTACCTGTCAGCCACTTGATCAGCACCTGTCAGCAGCTTGATGTGCACCTATCAGCCGCTTGATTAGCACCTGTCAGCCAGTTGACCAGCACCTGTCAGCCGCTTGGTCAGCGCCTATCAGTGGCTTGATTAGCCCCTGTCAGCCAGTTGATCAGCAATTGTCAGCCGCTTGTTAAGCACCTGTCAGCAGCTTGATCAGCGCTTGACCACTTTCCACTCAGCCGATTGAAAAGCACTGACTCAGCCGCACGAATAGCATCTTTCAGCCAGTTGATCTGTGCCTACTGAGCCCCGCAGTCAGTGCCTACACAGCCGCCTGATCAGTGCTTGTCAGCCGCTTGACAAGTACCTGTCAGCCTCTTGATTAGCACCTTTCAGCCAGTTGATCAGCACCTGAGAGTCACTTCATTAGCACCTGTCATCCGGTTGATCAGCACCTGTCAGCAGCTTTATCAGCACCTATCAGCTGCTTGATTAGCACCTGTCAGCATGTTGATCAACACCTGTCAGCCGCTTCATTAGCAACTTTCAGCCAGTTGATTAGCACCTGTCAGCTGCTTGATCATCACCTGTAAGCCGCTTAAACAGCGCATGCCAGCCGCTTCATCAGTGCCTGTCAGCTGCTTGATCATTGCCTTCTCAGCTGCGCGATCAGCGCCTACTCAGCCCCTATACAGCCACGTGATCAGAGTCTGTCAGTCTCTATATCAGAGTCGGTCATCCGCTTGATCAGCACCTGTCAGCAGGTTGAAGAGTGCCTACTCAGCCGCGCGAATTGCATCTCTCAGCCAGTTGATCTGCGCCTACTGAGCCCTGCAATCAGCACATACTCAGCCGCCCGATCAGTGCCTGTCAGCTGCTTGAGAAGTACCTGTCAGCCAGTTGAGCAGCACCTCTCAGCTAGTTGATCACCACCTGTAAGCCACTGGATCAGAACCTGCCAGCCGATTCATCAGCAATGTTCAGCATTTTGATCAGCACCTATCAGCTGCTTATTTAACGCTTCTCAGCCAGTTGATCAGCACCTGTTAGCCGCTTGATCAGCGCCTATCAGCCGCTTGATTAGCACCTGTCTAGCCAGTTGATTAGCACCTGTCAGCTGATAAATCAGCACCTGTAAGCAGCTTGATCAGCACCTGTCAGCAGCTTTATCAGCACCTATCAGCTGCTTGATTAGCACCTGTCAGCATGTTGATCAACACCTGTCAGCTGCTGGATTAGCACCTGTCAGCCAGTTGATCAGCACCTGTCAGCTACTTGATCAGCACCTGTAAGCCGCTTAAACAGCGCCTGCCAGCCGCTTCATCAGTGCCTGTCAGCTGCTTGTTCATTGCCTTCTCAGCTGCGCGATCAGCCCCTACACAGCCGCGTGATCATAGTCTGTCAGCCTCTTTATCAGAGTCGGTCATCCGCTTATCATCACCTGTCAGCAGGTTGAAGAGTGCCTACTCAGCCGCGCGAATTGCATCTCTCAGGCAGTTGATCAGCACCTCTCAGCCAGTTGATCAGCACCTGTAAGCCACTGGATCAGCGCCTGTTAGCCCCTTGATCATCGCCTTATCACCTGCACGATCAGCTCCTACTCAGCCGCTTGATCAGAACCTGTCAGCCTGTTGATCAGCACCTGTCAGATTCTTGATCAGCAACTGTCAGCAGTTTTATCAGCACCTATCAGCTGCTTGATTAGCACCTTTCAGCCTGTTGATCAACACCTGTCAGCCGCTTCATTAGCAACCGTCAGCCAGTTGATCACCAACTGTCAGCCGCTTGATTAGCACCTATCAGCCAGTTGATCAGCACCTGTCAGCCGCTTGATCAGCACCTGTAAGCCGATTAAACAGCACCTGTCAGCCGCTTCATCAGTGCCTGTCAGCTGCTGGATCATTGCCTTCTCAGCTGCGCGATCAGCGCCTACTCAGCCGCGAATCAGCCCCTCGACAGCCACGTGATCATAGTCTGTCAGCCTCTTTATCAGAGTCAGTCATGCGCTTGATCAGCAACTGTCTGCAGGTTGAAGAGTGCCTACTCAGCCACGCGAATTGCATCTCTCACCCAGGTGATCTGCGCCTACTTAGCCACGCAATGAACGCCTACTCAGCCGCCCGGTCCGTGCCTGTCAGCCGCTTGAGAAGTACCTGTCAGCCTGTTGATCAGCACCTCTAAGCCAGTTGATCAGCACCTGTAAGCCACTGGATCAGCACCTGGCAGCCACTTGACCAGCACCTAATCAGCCACGCGATCATCATTTACTCAGCCGCACGATCATCGCCTCAGCCGCTTGATCTGTGTCTACTCAGCCCCGCGATCAGCGCCTACTCAGCCGTGCGACGTGCGCTTGACAGACACTTGAGAAGTACTGTCAGCCACTTGATCAGCAACTATCAGTCGCTTGATCAGCACCTGTCAACGACTTTATCAGCACCTGTCAGCCACTTGATTAGTGCCTGTCAGCTGCTTGACCACTGCCCACTCAGGCGATTGAAAAGCGCCAATGCAGCCGCGCGATAAGCACCAGTCAGCCGCCTGAAAATGACCTGTCAGCAGCTTGATTAGCACCTATCAGCTGCTTAATTAACACTTCTCAGTCAGTTGATCAGCACCTGTTAGCCGCTTGATCAGCGCCTATCAGCCGCTTGATTAGCAGCTGTCAGCCAGTTGATGAGCACCTGTCAGCCCCTTAATCAGCACCTGTCAGCAGCTTGATCAGCACCTATCAGCTGCTTGATTAGCACCTGTCAGCATGTTGATAAATACCTGTCAGACGCTTCATTAGCAACTGTCAGCCAGTTGATCAGCGCCTGTCAGCTGCTTGATAAGCACCTGTAAGCCGCTTAAAGAGCTCCTGCCAGCCGCTTGATCAGTGCCTCTCAGCTGTGCGATCAATGCCTACTCAGCCGCAAATCAGCCCCTACACAGCCGCGTTATCATAGTCTGTCAGCCGCTTGATCAGAGACTGTCAGACGCTTGATCAGCGCCTAATCACCCCCTCCATCAGCGCCTATTGAGCGGCGCGATCAGCACCTGTCAGCCGCTTGACAAGCACCTAAAAACCTCTTGTTCAACACCTAATTAGCTTGGCTATCAGTATTTACTGTTCCATGGGTTGAAAGCCTCAGCCGCATGATCTGTGCATACTCAGCCCCGCGATCAGTGCCTACTCAGCCGTGCGATATATGCCTGACAACAGATTGAGAAGTACTCTCAGCCGCTTGATCAGCGATTATCAGCCGCTAGATCAGCATCTGTCAACGACTTTATCAGCACTTTTCAGCTGCTTGATCAGTGCCTGTCAGCTGCTTGATCAGCGATTATCAGCCGCTAGATCAACATCTGTCAACGACTTTATCAGCACCTGTAAGCCGCTTAAACTGCGCCTGCCAGCCGCTTCATCAGTGCCTGTCAGCTGCTTGATCATTGCCTTCTCAGCTGCGCTATCAGCGTCTACTCAGCCGCGAATCAGCCCCTACACAGCCGCGTGATCATAGTCTGTCAGCCTCTTTATCAGAGCTGGTCATCCGCTAAATCAGCACCTGTCAGCAGGTTGAAGAGTGCCTACTCAGCCCCACGACAAGCACCTACTCAGCCATGCGATCTGTGCCTGACAGCCACTTGATCAACAACTCTCAGACGCTTGATCAGCACCTGTCAACCACTTTATCATCACCTGTCAGCCGCATGATCAGCGCCTGTTAGCCTCTTTATCATCACATAATCAGCTGCATGATCAGCGCCTACTCAGCCGCTTGATCTGTACCAGTCAGCCAGTTGATCAGCACCTGTCAGCACCTTGATCAGCGCCTATAAGCTGCTTGATTAGCACTTTTCAGCCAGTTTATCAGCACCTCTCAGTCAGTTGATCAGAACCTGTAAGCCACTGGATCAGCGCCTGTTAGCCGCTTGATCATCGCCTTACCAGCTGCAAGATCTGCACCTACTCAGCCTCTTGATCAGAACCTGTCAGCCAGTTGATCAGCACCTGTCAGCCACTTGATCAGCAACTGTCAGCAGCATTATCAGCACCTATCAGCTGCTTGATTAGCACCTGTCTGCATGTTGATCAACACCTGTCAGCCGCTTCATTAGCAACTGTCATCCAGTTGATCAGCAACTGTCAGCCGCTTGAATAGTACCTGACAGCCAGTTGATCAGCACCTCTCAGCCAGTTGATCAGCACCTGTAAGCCACTGGATCAGCGCCTGTTAGCCGCTTGATCATCGCCTTATCAGATGCACGATCAGCGCCTACTCAGCTGCTTGATCAGAAGCTCTCAACCAGTTGATCAGCACCTGTCAGCCGCTTGATCAGCACATGTCAGCAGCTTTATCAGCACCTATCAGCTGCTGGATCAGCACCTGTCAGCCGCTTGATCAGCACATGTCAGCAGCTTTATCAGCACCTATCAGCTGCTTGATCAGCACCTGTCAGCCACTTGATCAGCACCTGTCAGCAGCTTGATAAACGCCTGTCAGCCTCTTGATCAGCACCTAATCTGCAAAGCGATGATCATTTACTCAGCACGTGGTCATCGCCTCAGCCTGTTGATCTGTGCCTACTCAGCGCCACGACCAGCGCCTACTCAGTCATGCGATCTGTGCCTGACAGCCACTTGATCAACGACTGTCAGCCGCTTGATCAGCACCTGTCAACCACTTTATCATCACCTGTCAGCCGCTTGATCAGCGCCTGTCAGCCGCTTTATCATCGCCTAATCAGCTGCGCGATCAGCGCCTACTCATCCGCTTGATCAGTACCTGTCAGCCACTTTATCAGCACCTGTCAGCCACTATATCAGCACCTGTCAACTGCTTGATCAGCGACCACTTTGCTGTGTGATCAGATCCTACTCAGCCACGTGATCAGTGACTCTCAGCTGGTTGATCAGCGCCTGTCAGCCGCTTGATCGTTTCCTGCTCTGCTGGTCATTCAACGCCTGGTCAACCACTTCATCAGTGCCTGTCAGCCACTTGACCAGTGCCCACTCAGCTGATTGAAAAGCGCCTACACAGCCGCGCGATAAGTGCCTCTCAGCCGCTTGACAAGCACCTGTCAGAAGCTTGATCAGGGCCAATCTACCACTTGAATAGTACCTGTCATCCAGTTTATCGACACCTGTCAGCCGCTTGATCAGGACCTTTCAGCAGCTTTATCAGCACCTATCAGCTGCTTGATTAGCACCTGTCAGCATGTTGATCAACACCTGACAGCCCCTTCATTAGCAACTGTCAGCCAGTTGATCAGCAACTGTCAGCCGCTTGATTACCACCTGTCAGCTAGTTGATCAGCACCTGTCAGCTGCTTGATCAGCACCTGTAAGCCGCTTAAACAGCGCCTGCCAGCCGTTTCATCAGTGCCTGTTAGCTGCTTGATCATTGCCTTCTCAGCTGCGGGATCAGCGCCTACTCAGCCGCGAATCAGCCCCTACACAGCCACGTGATCATAGTCTGTCAGCCTCTTTATCAGAGTCGTTCATCCGCTTGATCAACACCTGTCAGCAGGTTTTAGAGTGCCTACTCAGCCGTGCGAATTGCATCTCTCAGCCAGTTGATCTGCACCTACTGAGGCCTGCAATCAGCGCCTACTCAGCGCCCGATCAAAGCCTGTCACCTGCTTGAGAAGTAACTGTCAGCCAGTTGATCAGCAGCTCTCCGCCAGTTGATCACCACCTGTAAGCCACTGGATCAGAACCTATCAGACGCTTGATCAGCACCGTTCAGCAGCTTGATCAGCACCTATCAGCTGCTTAATTAACACTTCTCAGCCAGTTGATCAGCACCTGTTAGCCGCTTGATCAGCGCCTATCAGCCGCTTAATCAGCACCTATCAGCTGCTTGATTAGGACCTGTCAGCATGTTGATCAACACTTGTCAGCCGCTTCATTAGCAACTGTCAGCCAGTTGATCAGCAACTGTCAGCCGATTGATTACCTCCTGTCAGCTAGTTGATCAGCACCTGTCAGCTGCTTGATCAGCACCTGTAAGCCGCTTAAACAGCGCCTGCCAGCCGCTTCATCAGTGTCTGTCAGCTGCTTCATCAGTGCCTGTCAGCTTCTTGATCATTGCCTTCTCAGCTGCGTGATCAGCGCCTACTCAGCCGCGAATCAGCCCCTACACAGCCGCGTTATCATAGTCTGTCAGCCTCTTTATCAGAGTCGGTCATCCGCTTGATCAGCACCTGTCAGCAGTTTGAAGAGTGCCTACTCAGCCGCGCGAATTGCATCTCTCAGCCAGTTGATCTGCTCCTACTGAGCCCCGCAATCATCGTCTACTGAGCCGCCCATTCAGTGCCTGTCAGCCGCTTGAGAAGTACCTGTCAGCCAGTTGATCAGCACCTCTCAGCCAGATGATAACCACCTGTAAGTCACTGCATCATCACCTGTCAGCCGCTTGATCAGCACCATTCAGCAGCTTAATTAACACTTCTCAGCCAGTTCATCAGCACCTGTTAGCTGCTTGATCAGCGCCTATCAGCCGCTTGATTAGCACCTGTAAGCCAGTTGATTAGCACCTGTCAGCCGCTTAATCAGCACCTGTCAGCAGCTTGATCAGCACCTGTCAGCAGCTTGATCAGCACCTATCAGCTGCTTGATTAGCGCGTGTCAGCATGTTGATGAACACCTGTCAACCTCTTCGTTAGCAACTGTCAGCCAGTTGATCAGCACCTGTCAGCTGCTTGTTCAGCAGCTGTAAGCCACTTAAACAGCGCCTGCCATCCGCTTGATAAGTGCATTCTCAGCTGCGCGATAAACGTCTACTCAGCCGCGAATCAGCCCCTACACAGCCGCGTGATCATAGTCTGTCAGCCATTTGATCAGAGACTGTCAGACGCTTGATCAGCGCCTAATCACCCCTCCATAAGCCCCTATTGATCGGCGCGATCAGCACCTGTCAGCCGCTTGATCAGCGATTATCAGCCGCTAGATCAACATCCGTCAACGACTTTATCAGCACCTGTCAGCCGCTTTATCATCGCCTAATCAGCTGCGCTATCAGTGCCTACTCAACCGCTTGATCACTACCTGTCAGCCACTTTATCAGCACCTGTCAGCCAGTATATGAGCACCTGTCAACTGCTTGATCAGCGTCCACTTTGCTGCGTGATCAGATCCTACTCAGCCACATGATCAGTGACCCTCAGCCGGTTGATCAGCGCCTGTCAGCCGCTTCATCATTTCCTGCTCTGCTGGTCATGCAGCGCCTGGTCAAGCACTTCATCAGTGCATGTCAGCCACCTGACCAGTGCCCACTCAGCTGATTGAAAAGCACCTACGCAGCCACGCGATAAGTGCCTCTCAGCCCCTTGACAAGCACCTGTCAGAACCATGATCAGGGCATATCAGCCACTTGAATAGTACTTATCAGCCAGTTGATCATCACCTGTCTGCCGCTTGATCTGCACCTGTCAGCCGCTGGATGAGCACCTATCAGCCGCTTGATCAGCACCTGTTACCCACTTTATCATCGTCTAACCAGCTGCATGATCAGCGCCTACTCAGCCGCTTGATCAGTACCAGTCAGCCAGTTGATCAGCACCTGTCAGCAGCTTGATAAACGCGTGTCAGCCTCTTGACCAGCACCTAATCAGCCACGCGATCATCATTTACTCAGCCGCACGATCATCGCCTCAGCCGCTTGATCTGTGTCTACTCAGCCCCGCGATCAGCGCCTACTCAGCCGTGCGAGGTGCGCCTGACAGACACTTGAGAAGTACTGTCAGCCACTTTATCAGCGACTATCAGTCGCTTGATCAGCACCTGTCAGCCGCTTGATTAGTGCCTGTCAGCTGCTTGACCACTGCCCACTCAGCCGATTGAAAAGCGCCAATGCAGCCCCACGATAAGCACCAGTCAGCCGCCTGAAAATCACCTGTCATCAGCTTGATCAGGGCCTATTAGCCACTTGATTAGCACCTGTCAGCTAGTTGATCAGCACCTGTCAGCCAATTGATCAGCACCTGTCAGCCGCTTCATTAGCACCTGTCAGCCAGTTGAACAGCACCTGTCAGCCCCTTGATCATCGCCTATCAGCCGTGTGATTAGCACCTGTCAGCCAGTTGATCAGCACCTGTCAGCCTCTTGATCAGAACCTGTCAGCAGCTTGATAATCGCCTATCAGCTACTTGATTAGCACTTGTCAGCCAGTTGATCAGCACCTGCCTACCGATTGATCAGTGCCTGTCAGCTGCTTGATCATTGCATTCTTAGCTGCGCAATCAGCACCTATCAGCTGCTTGTTTAGCACCTGTCAGCCAGTTGATCAGCACCTGTCAGCACCTTGATCATCGCCTGTCAGCCGCTTGATTAGCACCTGTCAGCCAGATGATCAGCACCTGTCAGCAGCTTGAGCAGTGAGTATCAGCTGCTTGATCAGCACCTGTCAGCCAGTTGATCAGCACCTGTCAGCAGAATGATCAGGGCCTATCAGCCACTTGATTAGCACCTGTCAGCCAGTTGATCAGCACCTGAGAGTCGCTTCATTAGCACCTGTCAGCCAGTTGATCAGCACCTGTCATCCGGTTGATCAGCACCTGTCAGCAGGTTGATCAGTGTGTATCAGCTGCTTGATTAACACCTGTCAGTCTATTGATCATCACCTGTCAACCGCTAGATCAGCACCCACTTTGCTGCATGAACAGAGCCTACTCAGCCACGCGGTCAGTGACGCTCAGCCGGTTGATCTTCTCCTGTCAGGCGCTTGATCATTTCCTGCTCTGCTGGTCATTCAGCGCCTGGTCAACCACTGGATCAGTGTCAGTCAGCCGCTTGACCACTGCCCACTCAGCAGATTGAAAAGCGCCTACGCAGCCGAGCGATAAGCGCCTGTCAGCCGCTTTACAAGCACCTGTAAACCGCTTGATCAACACTTACTGAGCTGCGCTCTCAGTGCTTAATCAGCCGCGAGATCAGTGTCTGTCAGCTGCTTGATCAGCACCTGTCAGCCGGTTGAACACTGCCTATTCAGCCGCGCAAATAGCATCTCTCAGCCAGTTGATCTGCTCCTACTGAGCCCCACGATCAGCGCCTACTCAGCCGCCCGATCAGTGACTGTCAGCCTCTTGAGAAGTCCCTGTCAGCCACTTGATCAGCACCTGTCAGCCGCTTGATAAACGCATGTCAGCAGCTTGATCAGTACCTGTCAGCCACTTTACCAGCACCTGTCAGCCAATATATCAGCAACTCTCAACAGCTTGATCAGTGCCCGCTTAGCTGCGTAATCAGAGCCTACTCCGCCACAGGATCAGTGACCCTCAGCGGGCTGATCAGCGCCTGTCAGCGGCTTGATCATTTCCTGCTCTGATGGTCATTCAGCGCCTGGTCCACCACTAGATCAGTGCCTGTCAGCCCCTTGACCAGTGCCCACTCAGCTCATTGGTAAACGCATACACATCCACGCGATAAGCGCCTGTCAGCCACTTGAGAAGCATCTGTCAGCAACTTGATCAGTACCTGTCAGCCAGTTGATCAGCACCTGTCAGCCACTTCATTTGCAACTGTCAGCCACTTTGTCAGCAACTGTCAGGCGCTAGGGCAGCCCCTATAAGCAGCTTGATCATTAACTGCCAGCCACATTATCAGCACGTGTTAGCCGCTGTATCAGAACCTGTCAACCGCTTGATCAGCACCCGTCAGCAGCTTTATCAGCACCTATCAGCTGCTTGATTAGCCCCTGTCAGCCACTTGATCAGCAATTGTCAGCCGCTTGTTAAGCACCTGTCAGCAGCTTGATCAGCGCTTGACCACTTTCCACTCAGCCGATTGAAAAGCACTGACTCAGCCGCACGAATAGCATCTTTCAGCCAGTTGATCTGTGCCTACTGAGCCCCGCAGTCAGTGCCTACACAGCCGCCTGATCAGTGCTTGTCAGCCGCTTGACAAGTACCTGTCAGCCTCTTGATCAGCACCTAATCAGCCACACGATGATCATTTACTCAGCCACGCGATCATCGCCTCAGCCTCTTGATCTGTGCCTACTGAGCCCCATGACCAGCGCCTACTAAGCCATGCGATCTGTGCCTGACAGCCACTTGATCAACGACTATCAGCCGCTTGATCATCGCCTTATCAGCTTCACGATCAGCGCCTACTCAGCCGCTTGGTCAGAACCTGTCAGGCAGTTGATCAGCACCAGTCAGCCGCTTGATCATTTCCTGCTCTGCTGGTCATTCAGCTCCTGGTCATCCACTTGATCAGTGCCTGTCAGCCGCTTGAGAAGTACCTGGCAGCCACTGGACCAGCACCTAATCAGCCACGCGATCATCATTTACTCAGCCGCACGATCATCGCCTCAGCCGCTTGATCTGTGTCTACTCAGCCCCGCGATCAGCGCCTACTCAGCCGTGCGAGGTGCGCCTGACAGACACTTGAGAAGTACTGTCAGCCACTTTATCAGCGACTATCAGTCGCTTGATCAGCACCTGTCAACGACTTTATCAGCACCTCTCAGCCGCTTGATTAGTGCCTGTCAGCTGCTTGACCACTGCCTACTCAGCCGATTGAAAAGCGCCAATGCAGCCGTGCGATAAGCACCAGTCAGCCGCCTGAAAATCACCTGTCAGCTGCTTGATCAGGGCCTATTAGCCACTTGATTAGCACCTGTCAGCTAGTTGATCAGCACCTGTCAGCCAATTGATCACCAATTGTCAGCCGCTTCATTAGCACCTGTCAGCCAGTTGAACAGCACCTGTCAGCCCCTTGATCATCGCCTATCAGCCTTGTGATTAGCACCTGTCAGCCAGTTGATCAGCACCTGTCAGCCTCTTGATCAGAACCTGTCAGCAGCTTGATCATCTCCTATCAGCTACTTGATTAGCACTTGTCCGCCAGTTGATCAGCACCTGCCTACCGATTGATCAGTGGCTGTCAGCTGCTTGATCATTGCATTCTCAGCTGCGCAATCAGCACCTATCAGCTGCTTGTTTAGCACCTGTCAGCCAGTTGATCAGCACCTGTCAGCACCTTGATCATCGCCTATCAGCCGCTTGATTAGCACCTGTCAGCCAGATGATCAGCACCTGTCAGCAGCTTGAGCAGCGAGTATCAGCTGCTTGATCAGCATCTGTCAGCCAGTTGATCAGCACCTGTCAGCAGATTGATCAGGGCCTATCAGCCACTTGATTAGCACCTGTCAGCCAGTTGATCAGCACCTGAGAGTCGCTTCATTAGCACCTGTCATCCGGTTGATCAGCACCTGTAAGCAGGTTGATCAGTGCGTATCAGCTGCTTGATTAACACCTGTCAGTCTATTGATCATCACCTGTCAACCGCTAGATCAGCACCCACTTTGCTGCATGAACAGAGCCTACTCAGCCACGCGGTCATTGACGCTCAGCCGTTTGATCTTCTCCTGTCAGGTGCTTGATCATTTCCTGCTCTGCTGGTCATTCAGCGCCTGGTCAACCACTGGATCAGTGTCAGTCAGCCGCTTGACCACTGCCCACTCAGCAGATTGAAAAGCGCCTACGCAGCCGAGCGATAAGCGCCTGTCAGCCGCTTTATAAGCACCTGTAAACCGCTTGATCAACACTTACTGAGCTGCGCTATCAGTGCTTAATCAGCCGCGAGATCAGTGTCTGTCAGCTGCTTGATCAGCACCTGTCAGCCGGTTGAACACTGCCTATTCAGCTGCGCAAATAGCATCTCTCAGCCAGTTGATCTGCTCCTACTGAGCCCCACGATCAGCGCCTACTCAGCCGCCCGATCAGTGACTGTCAGCCTCTTGAGAAGTACCTGTCAGCCACTTGATCAGCACCTGTCAGCCGCTTGATAAACGCATGTCAGCAGCTTGATCAGTACCTGTCAGCCACTTTACCAGCACCCAGCAACTCTCAACAGCTTGATCAGTGCCCGCTTAGCTGCGTAATCAGAGCCTACTCCGCCACAGGATCAGTGACCCTCAGCGGGCTGATCAGCGCCTGTCAGCGGCTTGATCATTTCCTGCTCTGATGGTCATTCAGCGCCTGGTCCACCACTAGATCAGTGCCTGTCAGCCCCTTGACCAGTGCCCACTCAGCTGATTGATAAACGCATACGCATCCACGCGATAAGCGCCTGTCAGCCACTTGAGAAGCATCTGTCAGCAACTTGATCAGTACCTGTCAGCCAGTTGATCAGCACCTGTCAGCCACTTCATTTGCACCTGTCAGCCACTTTGTCAGCAACTGTCAGGCGCTAGGGCAGCCCCTATAAGCAGCTTGATCATTAACTGTCAGCCACATTATCAGCACGTGTTAGCCGCTGTATCAGAACCTGTCAACCGCTTGATCAGCACCTGTCAGCAGCTTTATCAGCACCTATCAGCTGCTTGATTAGCCCCTGTCAGCCACTTGATCAGCAATTGTCAGCCGCTTGTTATGCACCTGTCAGCAGCTTGATCAGCGCTTGACCACTTTCCACTCAGCCGATTGAAAAGCAAAGACTCAACCGCGTGAATATCATCTTTCAGCCAGTTGATCTGTGCCTACTGAGCCCCGCAGTCAGTGCCTACACAGCTGCCCGATCAGTGCTTCTCAGCCGCTTGACAAGTACCTGTCAGCCACTTGATCAGCACCTGTCAGCAGCTTGATGTGCACCTATCAGCCGCTTGATTAGCACCTGTCAGCCAGTTGACCAGCACCTGTCAGCCGCTTGGTCAGCGCCTATCAGTGGCTTGATTAGCCCCTGTCAGCCAGTTGATCAGCAATTGTCAGCCGCTTGTTAAGCACCTGTCAGCAGCTTGATCAGCGCTTGACCACTTTCCACTCAGCCGATTGAAAAGCACTGACTCAGCCGCGCGAATAGCATCTTTCAGCCAGTTGATCTGTGCCTACTGAGCCCCGCAGTCAGTGCCTACACAGCCGCCTGATCAGTGCTTGTCAGCCGCTTGACAAGTACCTGTCAGCCTCTTGATCAGCACCTAATCAGCCACACGATGATCATTTACTCAGCCACGCGATCATCGCCTCAGCCTCTTGATCTGTGCCTACTCAGCCCCATGACCAGCGCCTACTAAGCCATGCGATCTGTGCCTGACAGCCACTTGATCAACGACTATCAACCGCTTGATCATCGACTTATCAGCTTCACGATCAGCACCTACTCAGCCGCTTGGTCAGAACCTGTCAGGCAGATGATCAGCACCTGTCAGCAGCTTGAGCAGCGAGTATCAGCTGCTTGATCAGCACCTGTCAGCCAGGTGATCAGCACCTGTCAGCAGATTGATCAGGGCCTATCAGCCACTTGATTAGCACCTGTCAGCCAGTTGATCAGCACCTGAGAGTCACTTCATTAGCACCTGTCATCCGGTTGATCAGCACCTGTCAGCAGCTTTATCAGCACCTATCAGCTGCTTGATTAGCACCTGTCAGCATGTTGATCAACACCTGTCAGCCGCTTCATTAGCAACTTTCAGCCAGTTGATTAGCACCTGTCAGCTGCTTGATCATCACCTGTAAGCCGCTTAAACAGCGCATGCCAGCCGCTTCATCAGTGCCTGTCAGCTGCTTGATCATTGCCTTCTCAGCTGCGCGATCAGCGCCTACTCAGCCCCTATACAGCCACGTGATCAGAGTCTGTCAGCCTCTATATCAGAGTCGGTCATCCGCTTGATCAGCACCTGTCAGCAGGTTGAAGAGTGCCTACTCAGCCGCGCGAATTGCATCTCTCAGCCAGTTGATCTGCGCCTACTGAGCCCTGCAATCAGCACATACTCAGCCGCCCGATCAGTGCCTGTCAGCTGCTTGAGAAGTACCTGTCAGCCAGTTGAGCAGCACCTCTCAGCTAGTTGATCACCACCTGTAAGCCACTGGATCAGAACCTGCCAGCCGATTCATCAGCAATGTTCAGCATTTTGATCAGCACCTATCAGCTGCTTATTTAACGCTTCTCAGCCAGTTGATCAGCACCTGTTAGCCGCTTGATCAGCGCCTATCAGCCGCTTGATTAGCACCTGTCTAGCCAGTTGATTAGCACCTGTCAGCTGATAAATCAGCACCTGTAAGCAGCTTGATCAGCACCTGTCAGCAGCTTTATCAGCACCTATCAGCTGCTTGATTAGCACCTGTCAGCATGTTGATCAACACCTGTCAGCTGCTGGATTAGCACCTGTCAGCCAGTTGATCAGCACCTGTCAGCTACTTGATCAGCACCTGTAAGCCGCTTAAACAGCGCCTGCCAGCCGCTTCATCAGTGCCTGTCAGCTGCTTGTTCATTGCCTTCTCAGCTGCGCGATCAGCCCCTACACAGCCGCGTGATCATAGTCTGTCAGCCTCTTTATCAGAGTCGGTCATCCGCTTATCATCACCTGTCAGCAGGTTGAAGAGTGCCTACTCAGCCGCGCGAATTGCATCTCTCAGGCAGTTGATCAGCACCTCTCAGCCAGTTGATCAGCACCTGTAAGCCACTGGATCAGCGCCTGTTAGCCCCTTGATCATCGCCTTATCACCTGCACGATCAGCTCCTACTCAGCCGCTTGATCAGAACCTGTCAGCCTGTTGATCAGCACCTGTCAGATTCTTGATCAGCAACTGTCAGCAGTTTTATCAGCACCTATCAGCTGCTTGATTAGCACCTTTCAGCCTGTTGATCAACACCTGTCAGCCGCTTCATTAGCAACCGTCAGCCAGTTGATCACCAACTGTCAGCCGCTTGATTAGCACCTATCAGCCAGTTGATCAGCACCTGTCAGCCGCTTGATCAGCACCTGTAAGCCGATTAAACAGCACCTGTCAGCCGCTTCATCAGTGCCTGTCAGCTGCTGGATCATTGCCTTCTCAGCTGCGCGATCAGCGCCTACTCAGCCGCGAATCAGCCCCTCGACAGCCACGTGATCATAGTCTGTCAGCCTCTTTATCAGAGTCAGTCATGCGCTTGATCAGCAACTGTCTGCAGGTTGAAGAGTGCCTACTCAGCCGCGCGAATTGCATCTCTCACCCAGGTGATCTGCGCCTACTGAGCCACGCAATGAACGCCTACTCAGCCGCCCGGTCCGTGCCTGTCAGCCGCTTGAGAAGTACCTGTCAGCCTGTTGATCAGCACCTCTAAGCCAGTTGATCAGCACCTGTAAGCCACTGGATCAGCACCTGGCAGCCACTTGACCAGCACCTAATCAGCCACGCGATCATCATTTACTCAGCCGCACGATCATCGCCTCAGCCGCTTGATCTGTGTCTACTCAGCCCCGCGATCAGCGCCTACTCAGCCGTGCGATGTGCGCTTGACAGACACTTGAGAAGTACTGTCAGCCACTTGATCAGCAACTATCAGTCGCTTGATCAGCACCTGTCAACGACTTTATCAGCACCTGTCAGCCACTTGATTAGTGCCTGTCAGCTGCTTGACCACTGCCCACTCAGCCGATTGAAAAGCGCCAATGCAGCCGCGCGATAAGCACCAGTCAGCCGCCTGAAAATGACCTGTCAGCAGCTTGATTAGCACCTATCAGCTGCTTAATTAACACTTCTCAGTCAGTTGATCAGCACCTGTTAGCCGCTTGATCAGCGCCTATCAGCCGCTTGATTAGCAGCTGTCAGCCAGTTGATGAGCACCTGTCAGCCGCTTAATCAGCACCTGTCAGCAGCTTGATCAGCACCTATCAGCTGCTTGATTAGCACCTGTCAGCATGTTGATAAATACCTGTCAGACGCTTCATTAGCAACTGTCAGCCAGTTGATCAGCGCCTGTCAGCTGCTTGATAAGCACCTGTAAGCCGCTTAAAGAGCTCCTGCCAGCCGCTTGATCAGTGCCTCTCAGCTGTGCGATCAATGCCTACTCAGCCGCAAATCAGCCCCTACACAGCCGCGTTATCATAGTCTGTCAGCCGCTTGATCAGAGACTGTCAGACGCTTGATCAGCGCCTAATCACCCCCTCCATCAGCGCCTATTGAGCGGCGCGATCAGCACCTGTCAGCCGCTTGACAAGCACCTAAAAACCTCTTGTTCAACACCTAATTAGCTTGGCTATCAGTATTTACTGTTCCATGGGTTGAAAGCCTCAGCCGCATGATCTGTGCATACTCAGCCCCGCGATCAGTGCCTACTCAGCCGTGCGATATATGCCTGACAACAGATTGAGAAGTACTCTCAGCCGCTTGATCAGCGATTATCAGCCGCTAGATCAGCATCTGTCAACGACTTTATCAGCACTTTTCAGCTGCTTGATCAGTGCCTGTCAGCTGCTTGATCAGCGATTATCAGCCGCTAGATCAACATCTGTCAACGACTTTATCAGCACCTGTAAGCCGCTTAAACTGCGCCTGCCAGCCGCTTCATCAGTGCCTGTCAGCTGCTTGATCATTGCCTTCTCAGCTGCGCTATCAGCGTCTACTCAGCCGCGAATCAGCCCCTACACAGCCGCGTGATCATAGTCTGTCAGCCTCTTTATCAGAGCTGGTCATCCGCTAAATCAGCACCTGTCAGCAGGTTGAAGAGTGCCTACTCAGCCCCACGACAAGCACCTACTCAGCCATGCGATCTGTGCCTGACAGCCACTTGATCAACAACTCTCAGACGCTTGATCAGCACCTGTCAACCACTTTATCATCACCTGTCAGCCGCATGATCAGCGCCTGTTAGCCTCTTTATCATCACATAATCAGCTGCATGATCAGCGCCTACTCAGCCGCTTGATCTGTACCAGTCAGCCAGTTGATCAGCACCTGTCAGCACCTTGATCAGCGCCTATAAGCTGCTTGATTAGCACTTTTCAGCCAGTTTATCAGCACCTCTCAGTCAGTTGATCAGAACCTGTAAGCCACTGGATCAGCGCCTGTTAGCCGCTTGATCATCGCCTTACCAGCTGCAAGATCTGCACCTACTCAGCCTCTTGATCAGAACCTGTCAGCCAGTTGATCAGCACCTGTCAGCCACTTGATCAGCAACTGTCAGCAGCATTATCAGCACCTATCAGCTGCTTGATTAGCACCTGTCTGCATGTTGATCAACACCTGTCAGCCGCTTCATTAGCAACTGTCATCCAGTTGATCAGCAACTGTCAGCCGCTTGAATAGTACCTGACAGCCAGTTGATCAGCACCTCTCAGCCAGTTGATCAGCACCTGTAAGCCACTGGATCAGCGCCTGTTAGCCGCTTGATCATCGCCTTATCAGATGCACGATCAGCGCCTACTCAGCTGCTTGATCAGAAGCTCTCAACCAGTTGATCAGCACCTGTCAGCAGCTTTATCAGCACATGTCAGCAGCTTTATCAGCACCTATCAGCTGCTGGATCAGCACCTGTCAGCCGCTTGATCAGCACATGTCAGCAGCTTTATCAGCACCTATCAGCTGCTTGATCAGCACCTGTCAGCCACTTGATCAGCACCTGTCAGCAGCTTGATAAACGCCTGTCAGCCTCTTGATCAGCACCTAATCTGCAAAGCGATGATCATTTACTCAGCACGTGGTCATCGCCTCAGCCTGTTGATCTGTGCCTACTCAGCGCCACGACCAGCGCCTACTCAGTCATGCGATCTGTGCCTGACAGCCACTTGATCAACGACTGTCAGCCGCTTGATCAGCACCTGTCAACCACTTTATCATCACCTGTCAGCCGCTTGATCAGCGCCTGTCAGCCGCTTTATCATCGCCTAATCAGCTGCGCGATCAGCGCCTACTCATCCGCTTGATCAGTACCTGTCAGCCACTTTATCAGCACCTGTCAGCCACTATATCAGCACCTGTCAACTGCTTGATCAGCGACCACTTTGCTGTGTGATCAGATCCTACTCAGCCACGTGATCAGTGACTCTCAGCTGGTTGATCAGCGCCTGTCAGCCGCTTGATCGTTTCCTGCTCTGCTGGTCATTCAACGCCTGGTCAACCACTTCATCAGTGCCTGTCAGCCACTTGACCAGTGCCCACTCAGCTGATTGAAAAGCGCCTACACAGCCGCGCGATAAGTGCCTCTCAGCCGCTTGACAAGCACCTGTCAGAAGCTTGATCAGGGCCAATCTACCACTTGAATAGTACCTGTCATCCAGTTTATCGACACCTGTCAGCCGCTTGATCAGGACCTTTCAGCAGCTTTATCAGCACCTATCAGCTGCTTGATTAGCACCTGTCAGCATGTTGATCAACACCTGACAGCCCCTTCATTAGCAACTGTCAGCCAGTTGATCAGCAACTGTCAGCCGCTTGATTACCACCTGTCAGCTAGTTGATCAGCACCTGTCAGCTGCTTGATCAGCACCTGTAAGCCGCTTAAACAGCGCCTGCCAGCCGTTTCATCAGTGCCTGTTAGCTGCTTGATCATTGCCTTCTCAGCTGCGGGATCAGCGCCTACTCAGCCGCGAATCAGCCCCTACACAGCCACGTGATCATAGTCTGTCAGCCTCTTTATCAGAGTCGTTCATCCGCTTGATCAACACCTGTCAGCAGGTTTTAGAGTGCCTACTCAGCCGTGCGAATTGCATCTCTCAGCCAGTTGATCTGCACCTACTGAGGCCTGCAATCAGCGCCTACTCAGCGCCCGATCAAAGCCTGTCACCTGCTTGAGAAGTAACTGTCAGCCAGTTGATCAGCAGCTCTCCGCCAGTTGATCACCACCTGTAAGCCACTGGATCAGAACCTATCAGACGCTTGATCAGCACCGTTCAGCAGCTTGATCAGCACCTATCAGCTGCTTAATTAACACTTCTCAGCCAGTTGATCAGCACCTGTTAGCCGCTTGATCAGCGCCTATCAGCCGCTTAATCAGCACCTATCAGCTGCTTGATTAGGACCTGTCAGCATGTTGATCAACACTTGTCAGCCGCTTCATTAGCAACTGTCAGCCAGTTGATCAGCAACTGTCAGCCGATTGATTACCTCCTGTCAGCTAGTTGATCAGCACCTGTCAGCTGCTTGATCAGCACCTGTAAGCCGCTTAAACAGCGCCTGCCAGCCGCTTCATCAGTGTCTGTCAGCTGCTTCATCAGTGCCTGTCAGCTTCTTGATCATTGCCTTCTCAGCTGCGTGATCAGCGCCTACTCAGCCGCGAATCAGCCCCTACACAGCCGCGTTATCATAGTCTGTCAGCCTCTTTATCAGAGTCGGTCATCCGCTTGATCAGCACCTGTCAGCAGTTTGAAGAGTGCCTACTCAGCCGCGCGAATTGCATCTCTCAGCCAGTTGATCTGCTCCTACTGAGCCCCGCAATCATCGTCTACTGAGCCGCCCATTCAGTGCCTGTCAGAAGCTTGAGAAGTACCTGTCAGCCAGTTGATTAGCACCTCTCAGCCAGATGATAACCACCTGTAAGTCACTGCATCAGCACCTGTCAGCCGCTTGATCAGCACCATTCAGCAGCTTAATTAACACTTCTCAGCCAGTTCATCAGCACCTGTTAGCTGCTTGATCAGCGCCTATCAGCCGCTTGATTAGCACCTGTAAGCCAGTTGATTAGCACCTGTCAGCCGCTTAATCAGCACCTGTCAGCAGCTTGATCAGCACCTGTCAGCAGCTTGATCAGCACCTATCAGCTGCTTGATTAGCACGTGTCAGCATGTTGATGAACACCTGTCAACCTCTTCGTTAGCAACTGTCAGCCAGTTGATCAGCACCTGTCAGCTGCTTGTTCAGCAGCTGTAAGCCACTTAAACAGCGCCTGCCATCCGCTTGATAAGTGCATTCTCAGCTGCGCGATCAACGTCTACTCAGCCGCGAATCAGCCCCTACACAGCCGCGTGATCATAGTCTGTCAGCCATTTGATCAGAGACTGTCAGACGCTTGATCAGCGCCTAATCACCCCTCCATCAGCCCCTATTGATCGGCGCGATCAGCACCTGTCAGCCGCTTGATCAGCGATTATCAGCCGCTAGATCAACATCCGTCAACGACTTTATCAGCACCTGTCAGCCGCTTTATCATCGCCTAATCAGCTGCGCTATCAGTGCCTACTCAACCGCTTGATCACTACCTGTCAGCCACTTTATCAGCACCTGTCAGCCAGTATATGAGCACCTGTCAACTGCTTGATCAGCGTCCACTTTGCTGCGTGATCAGATCCTACTCAGCCACATGATCAGTGACCCTCAGCCGGTTGATCAGCGCCTGTCAGCCGCTTCATCATTTCCTGCTCTGCTGGTCATGCAGCGCCTGGTCAAGCACTTCATCAGTGCATGTCAGCCACCTGACCAGTGCCCACTCAGCTGATTGAAAAGCACCTACGCAGCCACGCGATAAGTGCCTCTCAGCCCCTTGACAAGCACCTGTCAGAACCATGATCAGGGCATATCAGCCACTTGAATAGTACTTATCAGCCAGTTGATCATCACCTGTCTGCCGCTTGATCTGCACCTGTCAGCCGCTGGATGAGCACCTATCAGCCGCTTGATCAGCACCTGTTACCCACTTTATCATCGTCTAACCAGCTGCATGATCAGCGCCTACTCAGCCGCTTGATCAGTACCAGTCAGCCAGTTGATCAGCACCTGTCAGCAGCTTGATAAACGCGTGTCAGCCTCTTGACCAGCACCTAATCAGCCACGCGATCATCATTTACTCAGCCGCACGATCATCGCCTCAGCCGCTTGATCTGTGTCTACTCAGCCCCGCGATCAGCGCCTACTCAGCCGTGTGATGTGCGCCTGACAGACACTTGAGAAGTACTGTCAGCCAATTTATCAGCGACTATCAGTCGCTTGATCAGCACCTGTCAACGACTTTATGAGCACCTGTCAGCCGCTTGATTATCGCCTGTCAGCTGCTGGACTACTGCCCACTCAGTCGACTGAAAAGAGCCAATGCAGCCGCGCAATAAGCACCAGTCAGCCGCCTGAATATCACCTGTCAGCGGCTTGATCAGGGCCTATTAGCCACTTGATTAGCACCTGTCAGCTAGTTGATCAGCACCTGTCAGCCAATTGATCAGCACCTGTCAGCCAGTTGAACAGCACCTGTCAGCACCTTGATCATCGCCTATCAGCCGTGTGATTAGCACCTGTCAGCAGGTTGATCAGCACCTGTCACCCTCTTGATCAGAACCTGTCAGCAGCTTGATCATCACCTATCAGCTACTTGATTAGCACTTGTCAACCAGTTGATCAGCACCTGCCTACCGATTGATCAGTGCCTGTCTGCTGCTTGATCATTGCATTCTCAGGCACGCAAATAGCGCCTATCATCTTCTTGTTTAGCACCTGTCAGCCAGTTGATCAGCACCTGTCAGCACCTTGATCATCGCCTCTCAGCCGCTTGATTGGCACCTGTCAGCCAGATGATCAGCACCTGTCAGCAGCTTGAGCAGCGAGTATCAGCTGCTTGATCAGCAACTGTCAGCCAGTTGATCAGCACCTGTCAGCAGATTGATCAGGGCCTATCAGCCACTTGATTAGCACCTGTCAGCCAGTTGATCAGCACCTGAGAGTCGCTTCATTAGCACCTGTCAGCCAGTTGATCAGCACCTGTCGTCCGCTTGATCATCACCTGTCAGCAGGTTGATCAGTGCATATCAGCTGCTTGATTAACACCTGTCAGTCTATTGATCACCACCTGTCAACCGCTTGATCAGCGCCCACTTTGCTGCATGATCAGAGCCTACTCAGCCACGCGGTCAGTGACGCTCAGCCGGTTGATCTTCTCCTGTCAGGCGCTTGATCATTTCCTGCTATTCTGGTCATTCAGCGCCTGGTCAACCACTTCATCAGTGGCTGTTAAAAACTTGACCAGTGCCCTCTCAGCTGATTGAAAAGCACCTACACAGCAGCGAGAAATGTGCCTCTCAGCCGCTTGACAAGCACCTGTCAGAAGCTTGATCAGGGCCTATCAGTGGCTTGATTAGGCCCTGTCAGCCAGTTGATCAGCAATTGTCAGCCGCTTGTTAAGCACCTGTCAGCAGCTTGATCAGCCCTTACCCACTTTCCACTCAGCCGATTGAAAAGCACCGACACAGCGGCGCGAATAGCATCTTTCGGCCAGTTGATCTGTGCCTACTGTGCCCCCCAATCAGCGCCTACTCAGCCGCCCGATCAGTGTCTGTCAGCCGCTTGAGAAGTACCTGTCAGCCCGTTGATCAGCACCTGTCAGCCCCTTGATCAGCGCCTATCAGCCGCTTGATCAGCACCTGTCAGCCACTTGATCAGCACCTGTCAGCAGCTTGATAAACGCGTGTCAGCCTCTTGATCAGCACCTAATCAGCCACGCGATGATCATTTATTCAGCCGTGTGATCACCGCCTCAGCCTCTTGATCTGTGCCTACTCAGCTCCACGACCAGCGCCTACTCAGCCATGCGATCTGCGCCTGACAGCCACTTGATCAACGATTATCAGGCGCATGATCAGCACCTCTCAACCACTTTATCATCACCAGTCATCCGCTTGATCAGCGCCTGTTAGCCGCTATATCATTGCCTAATCAGCTGCATGATCAGCGCCTACTCAGCCACTTGATCAGTACCAGTAAGCCAGTTGATCAGCACCTGTCAGCACCTTGATCAGCGCCTATCAGCTGCTTTATTAGCACCTGTCAGCCAGTTGATTAGCACCTGTCAGCCGCTTAATCAGCACCTGTCAGCAGCTTGATCAGCATCTGTCAGCAGCTTTATCAGCACCTATCAGCTGCTTGATTAGCACCTGTCAGCATGTTGATCAACACCTGTCAGCCTCTTCATTAGCAACTGTCAGCCGGTTGATCAGCACCTGTCAGCTGCTTGATCAGCACCTGTAAGCCGCTTAAACAGTGCTTCCAGCCGCTTGATCAGTGCCTTCTCAGCTGCGCCATCAATGCCTACTTAGCCGAGAAACAGCCCCTACACTGCCGGGTGATCATAGTCTGTCGGCCGCTTGATCAGAGACTGTCAGACGCTTGATCAGCGCCTAATCACCCCCTCGATCAGTGCCTATTCAGCAGCGTGATGAGCACCTGTCAGCCGCTTGACAAGCTCCTATAAACCACTTGATCAACACCTAATTAGCTTCGCTATCAGTATTTACTGAGCCATGCGATGCTCGCCTCGGCCGCATGATCTGTGCCTACTCAACCCCGCGATCACTGCCTACTCAGCCGTGCGATATGTGCCTGACAGCCGATTGAGAAGTACTGTCAGCCGCTTGATCAGCGATTATCAGCCGCCAGATCAGCATCTGTCAAAGATTTATCAGCACCTGTCAGCCCCTTGATCAGCGATTATTAGCCGCTAGATCAACATCTGTCAACGACTTTATCAGCACCTGTCAGCCACTGCATCAGCGCCTGTCAGCCGCTTTATCATCGCCTAATCAGCTGCGCGATCAGCGCCTACTCAACGGCTTGATCAGTACCTGTCAGCCACTTTATCAGCACCTGTCAGCCACTCTATCAGCACCTGTCAACTGCTTGATCAGCGACCACTTTGCTGCGTGATCAGATCCTACTCAGCCACATGATCCGTGACCCTCAGCCTGTTGATCAGTGCCTGTCAGCCGCTTGATCATTTCCTGCTCTGCTGGTCATTCAGCGCCTGGTCAACCACTTCATCAGTGCCTGTCAGCCACTTGACCAGTGCCCAATCAGCTGAATGAAAAGCGCCTACACAGCCGCGCGATAAGTGCCTCTCAGCCGCTTGACAAGCACCTGTCAGAAGTTTGATCAGGGCCTATCAGCCACTTGATCAGCACCTGTCAGCAGATTGATCAGGGCCTATCAGCCACTTGATTAGCACCTGTCAGCCAGTTGATCAGCACCTGAGAGTCACTTCATTAGCACCTGTCATCCGGTTGATCAGCACCTGTCAGCAGCTTTATCAGCACCTATCAGCTGCTTGATTAGCACCTGTCAGCATGTTGATCAACACCTGTCAGCCGCTTCATTAGCAACTTTCAGCCAGTTGATTAGCACCTGTCAGCTGCTTGATCATCACCTGTAAGCCGCTTAAACAGCGCATGCCAGCCGCTTCATCAGTGCCTGTCAGCTGCTTGATCATTGCCTTCTCAGCTGCGCGATCAGCGCCTACTCAGCCCCTATACAGCCACGTGATCAGAGTCTGTCAGCCTCTATATCAGAGTCGGTCATCCGCTTGATCAGCACCTGTCAGCAGGTTGAAGAGTGCCTACTCAGCCGCGCGAATTGCATCTCTCAGCCAGTTGATCTGCGCCTACTGAGCCCTGCAATCAGCACATACTCAGCCGCCCGATCAGTGCCTGTCAGCTGCTTGAGAAGTACCTGTCAGCCAGTTGAGCAGCACCTCTCAGCTAGTTGATCACCACCTGTAAGCCACTGGATCAGAACCTGCCAGCCGATTCATCAGCAATGTTCAGCATTTTGATCAGCACCTATCAGCTGCTTATTTAACGCTTCTCAGCCAGTTGATCAGCACCTGTTAGCCGCTTGATCAGCGCCTATCAGCCGCTTGATTAGCACCTGTCTAGCCAGTTGATTAGCACCTGTCAGCTGATAAATCAGCACCTGTAAGCAGCTTGATCAGCACCTGTCAGCAGCTTTATCAGCACCTATCAGCTGCTTGATTAGCACCTGTCAGCATGTTGATCAACACCTGTCAGCTGCTGGATTAGCACCTGTCAGCCAGTTGATCAGCACCTGTCAGCTACTTGATCAGCACCTGTAAGCCGCTTAAACAGCGCCTGCCAGCCGCTTCATCAGTGCCTGTCAGCTGCTTGTTCATTGCCTTCTCAGCTGCGCGATCAGCCCCTACACAGCCGCGTGATCATAGTCTGTCAGCCTCTTTATCAGAGTCGGTCATCCGCTTATCATCACCTGTCAGCAGGTTGAAGAGTGCCTACTCAGCCGCGCGAATTGCATCTCTCAGGCAGTTGATCAGCACCTCTCAGCCAGTTGATCAGCACCTGTAAGCCACTGGATCAGCGCCTGTTAGCCCCTTGATCATCGCCTTATCACCTGCACGATCAGCTCCTACTCAGCCGCTTGATCAGAACCTGTCAGCCTGTTGATCAGCACCTGTCAGATTCTTGATCAGCAACTGTCAGCAGTTTTATCAGCACCTATCAGCTGCTTGATTAGCACCTTTCAGCCTGTTGATCAACACCTGTCAGCCGCTTCATTAGCAACCGTCAGCCAGTTGATCACCAACTGTCAGCCGCTTGATTAGCACCTATCAGCCAGTTGATCAGCACCTGTCAGCCGCTTGATCAGCACCTGTAAGCCGATTAAACAGCACCTGTCAGCCGCTTCATCAGTGCCTGTCAGCTGCTGGATCATTGCCTTCTCAGCTGCGCGATCAGCGCCTACTCAGCCGCGAATCAGCCCCTCGACAGCCACGTGATCATAGTCTGTCAGCCTCTTTATCAGAGTCAGTCATGCGCTTGATCAGCAACTGTCTGCAGGTTGAAGAGTGCCTACTCAGCCGCGCGAATTGCATCTCTCACCCAGGTGATCTGCGCCTACTGAGCCACGCAATGAACGCCTACTCAGCCGCCCGGTCCGTGCCTGTCAGCCGCTTGAGAAGTACCTGTCAGCCTGTTGATCAGCACCTCTAAGCCAGTTGATCAGCACCTGTAAGCCACTGGATCAGCACCTGGCAGCCACTTGACCAGCACCTAATCAGCCACGCGATCATCATTTACTCAGCCGCACGATCATCGCCTCAGCCGCTTGATCTGTGTCTACTCAGCCCCGCGATCAGCGCCTACTCAGCCGTGCGATGTGCGCTTGACAGACACTTGAGAAGTACTGTCAGCCACTTGATCAGCAACTATCAGTCGCTTGATCAGCACCTGTCAACGACTTTATCAGCACCTGTCAGCCACTTGATTAGTGCCTGTCAGCTGCTTGACCACTGCCCACTCAGCCGATTGAAAAGCGCCAATGCAGCCGCGCGATAAGCACCAGTCAGCCGCCTGAAAATGACCTGTCAGCAGCTTGATTAGCACCTATCAGCTGCTTAATTAACACTTCTCAGTCAGTTGATCAGCACCTGTTAGCCGCTTGATCAGCGCCTATCAGCCGCTTGATTAGCAGCTGTCAGCCAGTTGATGAGCACCTGTCAGCCGCTTAATCAGCACCTGTCAGCAGCTTGATCAGCACCTATCAGCTGCTTGATTAGCACCTGTCAGCATGTTGATAAATACCTGTCAGACGCTTCATTAGCAACTGTCAGCCAGTTGATCAGCGCCTGTCAGCTGCTTGATAAGCACCTGTAAGCCGCTTAAAGAGCTCCTGCCAGCCGCTTGATCAGTGCCTCTCAGCTGTGCGATCAATGCCTACTCAGCCGCAAATCAGCCCCTACACAGCCGCGTTATCATAGTCTGTCAGCCGCTTGATCAGAGACTGTCAGACGCTTGATCAGCGCCTAATCACCCCCTCCATCAGCGCCTATTGAGCGGCGCGATCAGCACCTGTCAGCCGCTTGACAAGCACCTAAAAACCTCTTGTTCAACACCTAATTAGCTTGGCTATCAGTATTTACTGTTCCATGGGTTGAAAGCCTCAGCCGCATGATCTGTGCATACTCAGCCCCGCGATCAGTGCCTACTCAGCCGTGCGATATATGCCTGACAACAGATTGAGAAGTACTCTCAGCCGCTTGATCAGCGATTATCAGCCGCTAGATCAGCATCTGTCAACGACTTTATCAGCACTTTTCAGCTGCTTGATCAGTGCCTGTCAGCTGCTTGATCAGCGATTATCAGCCGCTAGATCAACATCTGTCAACGACTTTATCAGCACCTGTAAGCCGCTTAAACTGCGCCTGCCAGCCGCTTCATCAGTGCCTGTCAGCTGCTTGATCATTGCCTTCTCAGCTGCGCTATCAGCGTCTACTCAGCCGCGAATCAGCCCCTACACAGCCGCGTGATCATAGTCTGTCAGCCTCTTTATCAGAGCTGGTCATCCGCTAAATCAGCACCTGTCAGCAGGTTGAAGAGTGCCTACTCAGCCCCACGACAAGCACCTACTCAGCCATGCGATCTGTGCCTGACAGCCACTTGATCAACAACTCTCAGACGCTTGATCAGCACCTGTCAACCACTTTATCATCACCTGTCAGCCGCATGATCAGCGCCTGTTAGCCTCTTTATCATCACATAATCAGCTGCATGATCAGCGCCTACTCAGCCGCTTGATCTGTACCAGTCAGCCAGTTGATCAGCACCTGTCAGCACCTTGATCAGCGCCTATAAGCTGCTTGATTAGCACTTTTCAGCCAGTTTATCAGCACCTCTCAGTCAGTTGATCAGAACCTGTAAGCCACTGGATCAGCGCCTGTTAGCCGCTTGATCATCGCCTTACCAGCTGCAAGATCTGCACCTACTCAGCCTCTTGATCAGAACCTGTCAGCCAGTTGATCAGCACCTGTCAGCCACTTGATCAGCAACTGTCAGCAGCATTATCAGCACCTATCAGCTGCTTGATTAGCACCTGTCTGCATGTTGATCAACACCTGTCAGCCGCTTCATTAGCAACTGTCATCCAGTTGATCAGCAACTGTCAGCCGCTTGAATAGTACCTGACAGCCAGTTGATCAGCACCTCTCAGCCAGTTGATCAGCACCTGTAAGCCACTGGATCAGCGCCTGTTAGCCGCTTGATCATCGCCTTATCAGATGCACGATCAGCGCCTACTCAGCTGCTTGATCAGAAGCTCTCAACCAGTTGATCAGCACCTGTCAGCAGCTTTATCAGCACATGTCAGCAGCTTTATCAGCACCTATCAGCTGCTGGATCAGCACCTGTCAGCCGCTTGATCAGCACATGTCAGCAGCTTTATCAGCACCTATCAGCTGCTTGATCAGCACCTGTCAGCCACTTGATCAGCACCTGTCAGCAGCTTGATAAACGCCTGTCAGCCTCTTGATCAGCACCTAATCTGCAAAGCGATGATCATTTACTCAGCACGTGGTCATCGCCTCAGCCTGTTGATCTGTGCCTACTCAGCGCCACGACCAGCGCCTACTCAGTCATGCGATCTGTGCCTGACAGCCACTTGATCAACGACTGTCAGCCGCTTGATCAGCACCTGTCAACCACTTTATCATCACCTGTCAGCCGCTTGATCAGCGCCTGTCAGCCGCTTTATCATCGCCTAATCAGCTGCGCGATCAGCGCCTACTCATCCGCTTGATCAGTACCTGTCAGCCACTTTATCAGCACCTGTCAGCCACTATATCAGCACCTGTCAACTGCTTGATCAGCGACCACTTTGCTGTGTGATCAGATCCTACTCAGCCACGTGATCAGTGACTCTCAGCTGGTTGATCAGCGCCTGTCAGCCGCTTGATCGTTTCCTGCTCTGCTGGTCATTCAACGCCTGGTCAACCACTTCATCAGTGCCTGTCAGCCACTTGACCAGTGCCCACTCAGCTGATTGAAAAGCGCCTACACAGCCGCGCGATAAGTGCCTCTCAGCCGCTTGACAAGCACCTGTCAGAAGCTTGATCAGGGCCAATCTACCACTTGAATAGTACCTGTCATCCAGTTTATCGACACCTGTCAGCCGCTTGATCAGGACCTTTCAGCAGCTTTATCAGCACCTATCAGCTGCTTGATTAGCACCTGTCAGCATGTTGATCAACACCTGACAGCCCCTTCATTAGCAACTGTCAGCCAGTTGATCAGCAACTGTCAGCCGCTTGATTACCACCTGTCAGCTAGTTGATCAGCACCTGTCAGCTGCTTGATCAGCACCTGTAAGCCGCTTAAACAGCGCCTGCCAGCCGTTTCATCAGTGCCTGTTAGCTGCTTGATCATTGCCTTCTCAGCTGCGGGATCAGCGCCTACTCAGCCGCGAATCAGCCCCTACACAGCCACGTGATCATAGTCTGTCAGCCTCTTTATCAGAGTCGTTCATCCGCTTGATCAACACCTGTCAGCAGGTTTTAGAGTGCCTACTCAGCCGTGCGAATTGCATCTCTCAGCCAGTTGATCTGCACCTACTGAGGCCTGCAATCAGCGCCTACTCAGCGCCCGATCAAAGCCTGTCACCTGCTTGAGAAGTAACTGTCAGCCAGTTGATCAGCAGCTCTCCGCCAGTTGATCACCACCTGTAAGCCACTGGATCAGAACCTATCAGACGCTTGATCAGCACCGTTCAGCAGCTTGATCAGCACCTATCAGCTGCTTAATTAACACTTCTCAGCCAGTTGATCAGCACCTGTTAGCCGCTTGATCAGCGCCTATCAGCCGCTTAATCAGCACCTATCAGCTGCTTGATTAGGACCTGTCAGCATGTTGATCAACACTTGTCAGCCGCTTCATTAGCAACTGTCAGCCAGTTGATCAGCAACTGTCAGCCGATTGATTACCTCCTGTCAGCTAGTTGATCAGCACCTGTCAGCTGCTTGATCAGCACCTGTAAGCCGCTTAAACAGCGCCTGCCAGCCGCTTCATCAGTGTCTGTCAGCTGCTTCATCAGTGCCTGTCAGCTTCTTGATCATTGCCTTCTCAGCTGCGTGATCAGCGCCTACTCAGCCGCGAATCAGCCCCTACACAGCCGCGTTATCATAGTCTGTCAGCCTCTTTATCAGAGTCGGTCATCCGCTTGATCAGCACCTGTCAGCAGTTTGAAGAGTGCCTACTCAGCCGCGCGAATTGCATCTCTCAGCCAGTTGATCTGCTCCTACTGAGCCCCGCAATCATCGTCTACTGAGCCGCCCATTCAGTGCCTGTCAGAAGCTTGAGAAGTACCTGTCAGCCAGTTGATTAGCACCTCTCAGCCAGATGATAACCACCTGTAAGTCACTGCATCAGCACCTGTCAGCCGCTTGATCAGCACCATTCAGCAGCTTAATTAACACTTCTCAGCCAGTTCATCAGCACCTGTTAGCTGCTTGATCAGCGCCTATCAGCCGCTTGATTAGCACCTGTAAGCCAGTTGATTAGCACCTGTCAGCCGCTTAATCAGCACCTGTCAGCAGCTTGATCAGCACCTGTCAGCAGCTTGATCAGCACCTATCAGCTGCTTGATTAGCACGTGTCAGCATGTTGATGAACACCTGTCAACCTCTTCGTTAGCAACTGTCAGCCAGTTGATCAGCACCTGTCAGCTGCTTGTTCAGCAGCTGTAAGCCACTTAAACAGCGCCTGCCATCCGCTTGATAAGTGCATTCTCAGCTGCGCGATCAACGTCTACTCAGCCGCGAATCAGCCCCTACACAGCCGCGTGATCATAGTCTGTCAGCCATTTGATCAGAGACTGTCAGACGCTTGATCAGCGCCTAATCACCCCTCCATCAGCCCCTATTGATCGGCGCGATCAGCACCTGTCAGCCGCTTGATCAGCGATTATCAGCCGCTAGATCAACATCCGTCAACGACTTTATCAGCACCTGTCAGCCGCTTTATCATCGCCTAATCAGCTGCGCTATCAGTGCCTACTCAACCGCTTGATCACTACCTGTCAGCCACTTTATCAGCACCTGTCAGCCAGTATATGAGCACCTGTCAACTGCTTGATCAGCGTCCACTTTGCTGCGTGATCAGATCCTACTCAGCCACATGATCAGTGACCCTCAGCCGGTTGATCAGCGCCTGTCAGCCGCTTCATCATTTCCTGCTCTGCTGGTCATGCAGCGCCTGGTCAAGCACTTCATCAGTGCATGTCAGCCACCTGACCAGTGCCCACTCAGCTGATTGAAAAGCACCTACGCAGCCACGCGATAAGTGCCTCTCAGCCCCTTGACAAGCACCTGTCAGAACCATGATCAGGGCATATCAGCCACTTGAATAGTACTTATCAGCCAGTTGATCATCACCTGTCTGCCGCTTGATCTGCACCTGTCAGCCGCTGGATGAGCACCTATCAGCCGCTTGATCAGCACCTGTTACCCACTTTATCATCGTCTAACCAGCTGCATGATCAGCGCCTACTCAGCCGCTTGATCAGTACCAGTCAGCCAGTTGATCAGCACCTGTCAGCAGCTTGATAAACGCGTGTCAGCCTCTTGACCAGCACCTAATCAGCCACGCGATCATCATTTACTCAGCCGCACGATCATCGCCTCAGCCGCTTGATCTGTGTCTACTCAGCCCCGCGATCAGCGCCTACTCAGCCGTGTGATGTGCGCCTGACAGACACTTGAGAAGTACTGTCAGCCAATTTATCAGCGACTATCAGTCGCTTGATCAGCACCTGTCAACGACTTTATGAGCACCTGTCAGCCGCTTGATTATCGCCTGTCAGCTGCTGGACTACTGCCCACTCAGTCGACTGAAAAGAGCCAATGCAGCCGCGCAATAAGCACCAGTCAGCCGCCTGAATATCACCTGTCAGCGGCTTGATCAGGGCCTATTAGCCACTTGATTAGCACCTGTCAGCTAGTTGATCAGCACCTGTCAGCCAATTGATCAGCACCTGTCAGCCAGTTGAACAGCACCTGTCAGCACCTTGATCATCGCCTATCAGCCGTGTGATTAGCACCTGTCAGCAGGTTGATCAGCACCTGTCACCCTCTTGATCAGAACCTGTCAGCAGCTTGATCATCACCTATCAGCTACTTGATTAGCACTTGTCAACCAGTTGATCAGCACCTGCCTACCGATTGATCAGTGCCTGTCTGCTGCTTGATCATTGCATTCTCAGGCACGCAAATAGCGCCTATCATCTTCTTGTTTAGCACCTGTCAGCCAGTTGATCAGCACCTGTCAGCACCTTGATCATCGCCTCTCAGCCGCTTGATTGGCACCTGTCAGCCAGATGATCAGCACCTGTCAGCAGCTTGAGCAGCGAGTATCAGCTGCTTGATCAGCAACTGTCAGCCAGTTGATCAGCACCTGTCAGCAGATTGATCAGGGCCTATCAGCCACTTGATTAGCACCTGTCAGCCAGTTGATCAGCACCTGAGAGTCGCTTCATTAGCACCTGTCAGCCAGTTGATCAGCACCTGTCGTCCGCTTGATCATCACCTGTCAGCAGGTTGATCAGTGCATATCAGCTGCTTGATTAACACCTGTCAGTCTATTGATCACCACCTGTCAACCGCTTGATCAGCGCCCACTTTGCTGCATGATCAGAGCCTACTCAGCCACGCGGTCAGTGACGCTCAGCCGGTTGATCTTCTCCTGTCAGGCGCTTGATCATTTCCTGCTATTCTGGTCATTCAGCGCCTGGTCAACCACTTCATCAGTGGCTGTTAAAAACTTGACCAGTGCCCTCTCAGCTGATTGAAAAGCACCTACACAGCAGCGAGAAATGTGCCTCTCAGCCGCTTGACAAGCACCTGTCAGAAGCTTGATCAGGGCCTATCAGTGGCTTGATTAGGCCCTGTCAGCCAGTTGATCAGCAATTGTCAGCCGCTTGTTAAGCACCTGTCAGCAGCTTGATCAGCCCTTACCCACTTTCCACTCAGCCGATTGAAAAGCACCGACACAGCGGCGCGAATAGCATCTTTCGGCCAGTTGATCTGTGCCTACTGTGCCCCCCAATCAGCGCCTACTCAGCCGCCCGATCAGTGTCTGTCAGCCGCTTGAGAAGTACCTGTCAGCCCGTTGATCAGCACCTGTCAGCCCCTTGATCAGCGCCTATCAGCCGCTTGATCAGCACCTGTCAGCCACTTGATCAGCACCTGTCAGCAGCTTGATAAACGCGTGTCAGCCTCTTGATCAGCACCTAATCAGCCACGCGATGATCATTTATTCAGCCGTGTGATCACCGCCTCAGCCTCTTGATCTGTGCCTACTCAGCTCCACGACCAGCGCCTACTCAGCCATGCGATCTGCGCCTGACAGCCACTTGATCAACGATTATCAGGCGCATGATCAGCACCTCTCAACCACTTTATCATCACCAGTCATCCGCTTGATCAGCGCCTGTTAGCCGCTATATCATTGCCTAATCAGCTGCATGATCAGCGCCTACTCAGCCACTTGATCAGTACCAGTAAGCCAGTTGATCAGCACCTGTCAGCACCTTGATCAGCGCCTATCAGCTGCTTTATTAGCACCTGTCAGCCAGTTGATTAGCACCTGTCAGCCGCTTAATCAGCACCTGTCAGCAGCTTGATCAGCATCTGTCAGCAGCTTTATCAGCACCTATCAGCTGCTTGATTAGCACCTGTCAGCATGTTGATCAACACCTGTCAGCCTCTTCATTAGCAACTGTCAGCCGGTTGATCAGCACCTGTCAGCTGCTTGATCAGCACCTGTAAGCCGCTTAAACAGTGCTTCCAGCCGCTTGATCAGTGCCTTCTCAGCTGCGCCATCAATGCCTACTTAGCCGAGAAACAGCCCCTACACTGCCGGGTGATCATAGTCTGTCGGCCGCTTGATCAGAGACTGTCAGACGCTTGATCAGCGCCTAATCACCCCCTCGATCAGTGCCTATTCAGCAGCGTGATGAGCACCTGTCAGCCGCTTGACAAGCTCCTATAAACCACTTGATCAACACCTAATTAGCTTCGCTATCAGTATTTACTGAGCCATGCGATGCTCGCCTCGGCCGCATGATCTGTGCCTACTCAACCCCGCGATCACTGCCTACTCAGCCGTGCGATATGTGCCTGACAGCCGATTGAGAAGTACTGTCAGCCGCTTGATCAGCGATTATCAGCCGCCAGATCAGCATCTGTCAAAGATTTATCAGCACCTGTCAGCCCCTTGATCAGCGATTATTAGCCGCTAGATCAACATCTGTCAACGACTTTATCAGCACCTGTCAGCCACTGCATCAGCGCCTGTCAGCCGCTTTATCATCGCCTAATCAGCTGCGCGATCAGCGCCTACTCAACGGCTTGATCAGTACCTGTCAGCCACTTTATCAGCACCTGTCAGCCACTCTATCAGCACCTGTCAACTGCTTGATCAGCGACCACTTTGCTGCGTGATCAGATCCTACTCAGCCACATGATCCGTGACCCTCAGCCTGTTGATCAGTGCCTGTCAGCCGCTTGATCATTTCCTGCTCTGCTGGTCATTCAGCGCCTGGTCAACCACTTCATCAGTGCCTGTCAGCCACTTGACCAGTGCCCAATCAGCTGAATGAAAAGCGCCTACACAGCCGCGCGATAAGTGCCTCTCAGCCGCTTGACAAGCACCTGTCAGAAGTTTGATCAGGGCCTATCAGCCACTTGATCAGCACCTGCCAGCTGCTTGATGAGTGCCTATCAGCCGCTTGATTAGCACCTGTCAGCCAGTTGATCAGCACCTGTCAGCCCCTTGATCAGCGCCTATCAGCCGCTTGATCAGCACCTGTCAGCCGCTTGATGAGTGCCTATGAGCCGCTTGATTAGCCCCTGTCAGCCAGTTGACCAGCACCTGTCAGCCACTTGATAAGCGCCTATCAGTGCCTTGATTAGCCCCTGTCAGCCAGTTGATCAACACCTGTCAGCTGCTTGATCAGCACCTGTAAGCCGCTTAAACAGCGCCTGCCAGCCACTTCATCAATGCCTGTCAGCGCTTGATCAGTGCCTTCTCAGCTGCGGGATCAATGCCTACTGAGCATCGAATCAGCCCCTACACAGCCGCGTGATCATAGTCTGTCTGCCGCTTGATCAGAGACTGTCAGACGCTTGTTCAGCGTATAATCACCCCCTCGATCAGCGCCTATTGAGCGGCGCAATCAGCATCTGTCAGCTGCTTGACAAGCACCTATAAACCACTTGATCAACACCTAATTAGCTTCGCTATCAGTATTTACTGAGCCATGCGATCATCGTCTCAGCCGCATGATCTGTGCCTACTGAGCCCCGCGATCAGTGCCTACTCAGCCATGCGATATGTGCCTGTCAGCCAAATGGTAAGTACTGTTTGCCGATTGATCAGCGATCATCAGACGCTAGATCAGCATCTGCCAACGACTTTATCAGCACCTTTCAGCCGGTTGATTAATGCCTGTCAGCCGCTTGATCAGCGATTATCAGCCGCTAGATAAACATCTGTCAACGACTTTATAAGCACCTGTCAGCCGCTTGATCAACGCCTGTCAGGCTCTTTATCATCGCCTAATCAGCTGAGTGATCAGCGCCTACTCAACCGAATGATCAGTACCTGTCAGCCACATTATCAGTACCTGTCAGCCACTCTATCAGCACCTGTCAACTGCTTGATCAGCGACCACTTTGCTGCGTGATCAGATCCTACTCAGCCACGTGATGCGTGACCCTCAGCCGGCTGATCAGCACCTGTCAGCGGCTTGATCAGTTCCTGCTCTGATAGTCATTCAGCGCCTGGTCAACCACAAGATCAGTGCCTGTCAGCCCCTTGACCAGTGCCCACTCAGCTGATTGAAAAGGGCCTACGCAGCCGTGCGATAAGCACCAGTCAGCCGCCTGAAAATCACCTGTCAGCAGCTTGATCATGGCCTATAGGCCACTTGATTAGCACCTGTCAGCTAGTTGATCAGCACCTGTCAGCCAATTGATCAGCACCTGTCAGCCGCTTCATTAGCACCTGTCAGCCAGTTGATCAGCACCTTTCAGCCTCTTGATCAGAACCTGTCAGCAGCTTGATCATCACCTATCAGCTACATGATTAGCACTTGTCAGCCAGTTGATCAGCACCTGCCTACCGATTGATCAGTGCCTGTCAGCTGCTTGATCATTGCGTTCTCAGGTGCGCAAATAGCGCCTATCAGCTGCTTGTTTAGCACCTGTCAGCCAGTTGATCAGCACCTGTCAGCACCTTGATCATCGCCTACTCAGCCACTTGATCAGAACCTGTCAGGCAGTTGATCAGCACCAGTCAGCCGCTTCATCATTTCCTGCTCTGCTGGTCATTCAGCTCCTGGTCATCCACTTGATCAGTGCCTGTCAGCCGCTTGTGAAGTACCTGGCAGCCACTGGACCAGCACCTAATCAGCCACGCGATCATCATTTACTCAGCCGCACGATCATAGCCTCAGCCGCTTGATCAGTGTCTACTCAGCCGTGCGAGGTGCGCCTGACAGACACTTGAGAAGTACTGTCAGCCACTTTATCAGCGACTATCAGTCGCTTGATCAGCACCTGTCAACGACTATATCAGGACCTGTCAGTCGCTTGATCAGGACCTTTCAGCAGCTTGATCAACACCTGTCAGCCGCTTAATCAGCACCTGTGAGCATGTTGATCAAAACCTTTCAGCCGCTTCATTAGCAACTGTCAGCCAGTTGATCAGCACCTGTCAGCCGCTTCATTAGCAACTGTCAGCCAGTTGATCAGCACCTGTCAGCTGCTTGATCAGCACCTGAAAGCCGCTTAATCAGCACCTGACAGCCTCTTGATCATTGCCTTCTCAGCTGCGCGATCAATGCCTACTCATCTGCGAATCAGCCCCTAAACAGCCGCGTGATCACAGTCTGTCAGCCGCTTGATCAGAGACTGTCAGACGCTTGATCAGCGCCTAATCACCCCCTCGATCAGCACCTATTGAGCGGCGCGATCAGCACCTCTCACCCGCTTGACAAGCACCTATACACCACTTGATCAACACCTAATTAGCTTCGCTATTAGTATTTACTGAGCCATGGGATCATCGCCTCAGCCGCATGATCTGTGCCTACTCAGCCCCGCGATCAGTGCCTACTCAGCCGTGTGATATGTGCCTGACAACCGATTGTGAAGTACAGTCAGCCGCTTGATCAGCGATTATCAGCCGCTAGATCAGCATCTGTCCACGACTTATCAGCACATTTCCGCCGCTTGATCAGGGCCTGTCATGCGCTTTATCCTCGCCTAATCAGCTGCGCGATCAGCGCCTACTCAACCGGTTGATCAGTACATGTCTGCCACTTTATCAGCACCTGTCAGCCACTATATCAGCACCTGTCAACTGCTTGATAAGCGACCACTTTGCTGCGTGATCAGATCCTACTCAGCCACATGATCAGTGACCCTCAGCCGGTTGATCAGCGCCTGTCAGCTGCTTGGTCATTTCCTGCTCTGCTGGTCATTCAGCGCCTGGTCAACCACTTCACCAGTGACTGTCTGTGACTTGACCAGTGCCCACTCAGCTGATTGAAAAGCGCCTACACAGCCGCGCGATAAGTGCCTCTCAGCCGCTTGACAAGCACCTGTCAGAAGCTTGATCAGGGCCTATCAGACACTTGAATAGTACCTATCAGCCAGTTGATCAGCGCCTGTCAGACCCTTGATCAGCGCCTATCAGCCGCTAGATCATAACCTGTCAGCCGCTTGATCAGCGCCTATCAGCCGCTTGATCAGCACCTGTCAGCCAGTTGACCAGTATCTGTCAGCTGATTGATCAGCGCCTAGCAGTGCTTGATTAGCCCCTGTCAGCCAGTTGATCAGCACCTCTCAGCCGCTTGATCAGCACCTGTAAGCCGCTTAAACAGCGCCTGCCAACTGCTTCATCAGTGCCTGTCAGCTTCTTGACCATTGCCTTCTCAGCTGCGCGATCAGCGCCTAGTCAGTCGCGAATCAGCCCCTACAAAGCCGCGTGATCATAGTCTTTCATCCTCTTTATAAGAGTCGGTCATCTGCTTGATCAGCACCTGTCAGCAGGTTGAAGAGTGCCTACTCAGCCGCGTGAATTGCATCTCTCAGCCAGTAGATCTGCACATGCTGAGCCCCGCAATCAGCGCCTACTCAGCCACCCGATCAGCACCTGTCAGCCGCTTGATCAGCAACTTTCAGCAGCTTGATCAGCGCCTATCAGCTACTTAATTAACACTTCTGAGCCAGTTGATCAGCACCTGTTAGCCGCTTGATCAGCACCTATCAGCCAGTTGATCATCACCTCTAAGCCAATGAATCAGCACCTCTCAGCGGCTTGATCAGCACCTTTCAGCAGATTGATCAGCGCCTATCAGCTGCTTAATTAACACTTCTCAGCCAGTTGATCATCACCTGTTAGCCGTTTGATCAGCGCCTCTCAGCCGCTTGATTAGCACCTGTCAGCCAGTTGATTAGCACCTGTCAGCCGCTTAATCAGCACCTTTCAGCAGCTTTATCAGCACCTATCAGCTGCTTGATTAGCACCTGTCAGCATGTTGATCAACACCTGTCAGCCACTTCATTAGCAACTGTCAGCCGGTTGATCAGCAGCTGTCACCCGCTTCATTAGCAACTGTCAGCCAGTTGATCAGCACCTGTCAGCCACTTCATTTGCACCTGTCAGCCACTTTATCAGCAACTGTCAGGCGCTAGGGCAGCCCCTATAAGCAGCTTGATAATTAACTGTCAGCCACATTATCAGCACCTGTTAGCCGCTCTATCGGAACCTGTCAACCGCTTGATCAGCACCTGTAAGCCGATTAAACAGCACCTGCCAGCCGCTTCATCAGTGCCTGTCAGCTTCTTGATCATTGCCTTCTCAGCTGCGCGATCAGCGCCTACTCAGCCGGGAATCAGCCCCTCGACAGCCACGTGATCCTAGTCTGTCAGCCTCTTTATCAGAGTCAGTCATCCGCTTGATCAGCAACTGTCTGCAGGTTGAAGAGTGCCTACTCAGCCGCGCGAATTGCATCTCTCACCCAGTTGATCTGTGCCTACTGAGCCCCGCAATGAAGGCCTACTCAGCCGCCCGGTCCGTGCCTGTCAGCCGCTTGATTAGCACCTGTCAGCCTGTTGATTAGCACCTGTCAGCTGCTTAATCAGCACCTGTCAGCAGCTTGATCAGGACCTATCAGCCAAATGATAAGTACCTGTCAGCCAGTTGATCAGCACCAGTCAGCCACTTCATTTGCACCTGTCAGCCACTTTATCAGCAACTGTCAGGCGCTAGGGCAGCCCCTATAAGCAGCTTGATCATTAACTGTCAGCCACATTATCAGCACTTGTTAGCCGCTGTATCAGAACCTGTCAACCGCTTGATCAGCACCTGTCAGCAGCTTTATCAGCACCTATCAGCTGCTTGATTAGCCCCTGTCAGCCACTGGATCAGCGATTGTCAACCGCTTGTTATGCACCTGTCAGCAGCTTGATCAGCGCTTGACCATTTTCCACTCAGCCGATTGAAAAGCAAAGACTCAACCGCGTGAAGAGCATCTTTCAGCCAGTTGATCTGTGCCTACTGAGCCCCGCAGTCAGTGCCTACACAGCCGCCCGATCAGTGCATGTCAGCCACTTGACAAGTACCTCTCAGCCACTTGATCAGCACCTGTCAGCAGCTTGATGTGCGCCTATCAGCCGCTTGATTAGCACCTGTCAGCCAGTGGACCAGCACCTGTCAGCCGCTTGGTCAGCGCCTATCAGTGGCTTGATTAGCCCCTGTCAGCCAGTTGATCAACAATTGTCAGCCGCTTGATTAGCACCTGTCAGCCAGTTGACCAGCACTTGCCTACCGATTGATCAGTGCCTGTCAGCTGCTTGATCATTGCATTCTCAGCTGCGCAATCAGCACCTATCATCTGCTTGTTTAGCACCTGTCAGCCAGTTGATCAGCACCTGTCAGCACTTTGATCATCGCCTATCAGCCGTGTGATTAGCACCTGTCAGCCACTTGATCAGCACCTGTCAGCCTCTTGATCAGCACATGTCAGCAGCTTGATAATCGCCTATCAGCTACTTGATTAGCACTTGTCAACCAGTTGATCAGCACCTGCCTACCGATTGATCAGTGCCTGTCAGCTGCTTGATCATTGCATTCTCAGGTGCGCAAATAGCGCCTATCAGCTGCTTCTTTAGCACCTGTCAGCCAGTTGATCAGCACCTGTCAGCACCTTGATCATCGCCTATCAGCCGCTTGATTAGCACCTGTCAGCCAGATGATCAGCACCTGTCAGCAGCTTGAGCAGCGAGTATCAGCTGCTTGATCAGCACCTGTCAGCCAGTTGATCAGCACCTGTCAGCAGATTGATCAGGGCCTATCAGCCACTTGATTAGCACCTGTCAGCCAGGTGACCAGCACCTGAGAGTCACTTCATTAGCACCTGTCAGCCAGTTGATCAGCACCTGTCGTCCGCTTGATCAGCACCTGTCAGCAGGTTGATCAGTGCGTATCAGCTGCTTGATTAACACCTGTCAGTCTATTGATCACCACCTGTCAACCGCTTGATCAGCGCCCACTTTGCTGCATGATCAGAGCCTACTCAGCCACGCGGTCAGTGACGCTCAGCCGGTTGATCTTCTCCTGTCAGGCGCTTGATCATTTCCTGCTCTGCTGGTCATTCAGCGCCTGGTCAACCACTTCATCAGTGGCTGTCAGAAACTTTACCAGTGCCCTCTCAGCTGATTGAAAAACGCCTACATGGCAGCGAGAAAAGTGCCTCTCAGCCGCTTGACAAGCACCTGTCAGAAGCTTGATCAGGGCCTATCAGTGGCTTGATTAGGCCCTGTCAGGCAGTTGATCAGCAATTGTCAGCCGCTTGTTAAGCACCTGTCAGCAGCTTGATCAGCCCTTACCCACTTTCCACTCAGCCGATTGAAAAGCACCGACTCAGACGCGCAAATAGCATCTTTCGGCCAGTTGATCTGTGCATACCGTGCCCCCCAATCAGCGCCTACTCAGCCGCCCGATCAGTTTCTGTCAGCCGCTTGAGAAGTACCTGTCAGCCCGTTGATCAGCACCTGTCAGCCCCTTGATCAGCGCCTATCAGCCGCTTGATCAGCACCTGTCAGCCACTTGATCAGCACCTGTCAGCAGCTTGATAAACGCGTGTCAGCCTCTTGATCAGCACCTAATCAGCCACGCGATGATCATTTATTCAGCCCCGTGATCACCGCCTCAGCCTCTTGATCTGTGCCTACTCAGCTCCACGACCAGCGCCTACTCAGCCATGCGATCTGCGCCTGACAGCCACTTGATCAACGACTATCAGCCGCTTGATCAGCACCTCTCAACCACTTTATCATCACCTGTCATCCGCTTGATCAGCGCCTGTTAGCCGCTATATCATTGCCTAATCAGCTGCATGATCAGCGCCTACTCAGCCACTTGATCAGTACCAGTAAGCCAGTTGATCAGCACCTGTCAGCAGCTTGATCAGCGCCTACCAGCTGCTTGATTAGCACCTGTCAGCCAGTTGATCAGCACCTCTCAGCCAGTTCATCAGCACCTGTATGCCACTGGGTCAGCGCCTGTTAGCCACTTGATTATCGCCTTATCAGCTGCACGATCAGCGCCTACTCAGCCACTTGATTAGAACCTGTCAGCCAGTTGATCAGCACCTGTCAACAGCTTGATCAGCGCCTATCAGCTGCTTGATTAGCACCTGTCAGCCAGTTGATCAGCACCTCTCAGACAGTTGATCACCACCTGTAAGCCACTGGATCAGCACCTGTCAGCCGCTTGATCAGCACCTTTCAGCAGCTTGATCAGCGCTTATCAGCTGCTTAATTAACACTTCTGAGCTACTTGATCAGCACCTGTTAGCCACATGATTAGCGCCTATCAGCCTCTTGATTAGCACCTGTCAGCCAGTTGTTTAGCACCTGTCAGCTGCTTAATCAGCACCTGTAAGCAGCTTGATCAGCACCTTTTAGCAGCTTTATCAGCACCTATTAGCTGCTTGATTATCACCTGTCAGCCAGTTGATCAACACCTGTCAGCCGCTTCATTAGCAACTGTCAGGCAGTTGATCAGCAACTATCATCCGCTTGATTAGCACTTGTCAGACAGTTGATGAGCACCTGTCAGCCATTTTATCAGCATCTTTCAGCAGCTTGATCAGCGCCTATCAGCTGCTTAATTAACACTTCTCAGCCAGTTGATCAGCACCTGTCAGCAGCTTGATCATCACCTGTCAGCAGCTTTATCAGCACCTGTCAGCTGCTTGATTAGCACCTGTCATCATTTTGATCAACACCTGTCAGCCGCTTCATTAGCAACTGTCAGCCAGTTGATCAGCACCTGTCAGCTTCTTGATCAGCACCTGTAAGCCGCTTAAACAGAGCCTGCCAGCCGCTTGATCAGTGCCTTCTCAGCTGCGCGATAAATGCCTAGTCAGCCGCGAATCAGCCCCTACACAGCCAAGTGATCATAGTCTGTCAGCCAATTGATCAGAGACTGTCAGACGCTTGATCAGCGCCTAATCACCCCCTCGATCAGCACCTATTGAGCGGCGCGATCAGCACCTCTCAGCCGCTTGACAAGCACCTATAAACCACTTGATCAACACCTAATTAGCTTCGCTATTAGTATTTACTGAGCCATGGGATCATCACCTCAGCCGCATGATCTGTGCCTACTCAGCCCCGCGATCAGTGCCTACTCAGCCGTGTGATATGTGCCTGACAACCGATTGTGAAGTACTGTCAGCCGCTTGATCAGCGATTATCAGCCGCTAGATCAGCATCTGTCCACGAATAATCAGCACATTTCCGCCGCTTGATCAGGGCCTGTCAGGCGCTTTATCCTCGCGTAATCAGCTGTGCGATCAGCGCCTACTCAACCGGTTGATCAGTACCTGTCTGCCACTTTATCAGCACCTGTCAGCCACTATATCAGCACCTGTCAACTTCTTGAACAGCGACCACTTTGTTGCGTGATCAGATCCTACTCAGCCACGTGATCAGTGACCCTCAGTCGGTTGATCAGGGCCTGTCATCCGCTTGATCATTTCCTGCACTGCTGGTCATTCAGCGCCTGGTCAACCACTTCACCAGTGCCTGTCAGTGACTTGACCAGTTCCCACTCAGCTGATTGAAAAGCGCCTACACAGCCGCGCGAAAAGTGACTCTCAGCCACTTGACAAGCACCTGTCATAAGCTTGATCAGGGCCTATCACCCAATTGAATAGTACCTATCAGCCAGTTGATCAGGGCCTGTCAGACCCTTGATCAGCGCCTATCAGCCGCTAGATCATCACCTGTCAGCCGCTTGATCAGCGCCTATCAGCCGCTTGATCAGCACCTGTCAGCCAGTTGACCAGTACCTGTCAGCCGATTGATCAGCGCCTAGCAGTGCTTGATTAGCCTCTGTCAGCCAGTTGATCAGCAACTGCCAGCCGCTTGATTAGCACCTGTCAGCGAGATGATCAGCACCTGTCAGTACCTTGATCATCGCCTATCAGCCGCTTGATTAGCACCTGTCATCGAGATGATCAGCACCTGTAAGCAGCTTGAGCAGCGAGTATAAGCTGCTTGATCAGCACCTGTCAGCCAGTTGATCAGCACCTGTCAGCAGATTGATCAGGGCCTATCAGCCACTTGATTAGCACCTGTCAGCCAGTTGATCAGCACCTGAGAGTCGCTTCATTAGCACCTGTCAGCCAGTTGATCAGCACCTGTCATACGCTTGATCAGCACCTGTCAGCAGGTTGATCAGTGCGTATCAGCTGCTCGATTAACACCTGTCTGTCTATTGATCATCACCTGTCAACCGCTAGATCAGCACCCACTTTGCTGCATGAACAGACCCTACTCAGCCACGCGGTCAGTGACGCTCAGCCTGTTGATCTTCTCCTGTCAGGCGCTTGACCATTTCCTGCTCTGTTGGTCATTCAGCGCCTGGTCAACCACTGGATCAGTGCCAGTCAGCCGCTTGACCACTGCCCACTCAGCAGATTGAAAAGCGCCTACGCAGCCGAGCGATAAGCGCCTGTCAGCCGCTTTACAAGCACCTGTAAACCGCTTGATCGACACTTACTGAGCTGCGCTATCAGTGCTTAATCAGCCGCGAGATCAGTGTCTGTCAGCTGCTTGATCAGCACCTGTCAGCCGGTTGAACAGTGCCTATTCAGCCGCGCAAATAGCATCTCTCAGCCAGTTGATCTGCTCCTACTGAGCCCCACGATCAGCGCCTACTCAGCCGCCCGATCAGTGACTGTCAGCCTCTTGAGAAGTACCTGTCAGCCACTTGATCAGCACCTGTCAGCCGCTTGATAAACGCGTGTCAGCAGCTTGATCAGTACCTGTCAGCCTCTTGATCAGCACCTGTCAGCCAATATATCAGCAACTCTCAACAGCTTGATCAGTGCCCGCTTAGCTGTGTAATCAGAGCCTACTCCGCCACAGGATCAGTGAACCTCAGGCGGCTGATCAGCGCCTGTCAGCGGCTTGATCATTTCCTCCTCTGATGGTCATTCAGCGCCTGGACAACCACTAGATCAGTGCCTGTCAGCCCCTTGACCAGTGCCCACTCAGCTGATTGATAAACGCATACGCATGCACGGGATAAGCGCCTGACAGCCACTTGAGAAGCTTCTGTCAGCAACTTGATCAGGGCCTATCAGCCACTTGATCAGTACATGTCAGCCAGTTGATCAGCACCTGTCAGCCACTTCATTTGCACCTGTCAGCCACTTTATCAGCAACTGTCAGGCGCTAGGGCAGCCCCTATAAGCAGCTTGATCATTAACTGTCAGCCACATTATCAGCACCTGTTAGCCGCTGTATCAGAACCTGTCAACCGCTTGTTCAGCACCTGTCAGCAGCTTTATCAGCACCTATCAGCTGCTTGATTAGCACCTGTCAGCATGTTGATCAACACCTGTCAGCCGCTTCATTAGCAACTGTCAGCCAGTTGATTAGCAACTGTCAGCCGCTTGATTAGCACCTGTCAGCCAGTTGATCAGCACCTGTCAGCTGCCTGATCAGCACCTGTAAGCCGATTAAACAGCACCTGCCAGCCGCTTCATCAGTGCCTGTCAACTGCTGGATCATTGCCTTCTCAGCTGCGCGATCAGCGCCTACTCAGCCGCGAATCAGCCCCACCACAGCCGCGTTATCATAGTCTGTCAGCCGCTTGATCAGAGCCGGTCATCCGCTTAATCATCACCTGTCAGCAGCTTGATCAGCGCCTATCAGCTGCTTAATTAACACTTCTCAGCCAGGTGATCAGCACCTGTCAGCAGCTTGATAAATGCGTGTCAGCCTCTTGATCAGCACCTAATCAGCCACGCGATGATCATTTACTCAGCCGCGCGATCATCGCCTCAGCCTCTTGATCTGTGCCTACTCAGCCCCACGACCAGCGCCTACTCGGCCATGCGATCTGCACCTGACAGCCACTTGATCAACGACTATAAGCCTCTTGATCAGCACCTGTCAACCACTTTATCATCACCTTTCAGCTGCTGGATCAGTGCCTGTTACCCGCTTTCTCATCGCCTAATTAGCTGCATGATCAGCGCCTACTCAGCCGCTTGATCAGTACCAGTCAGCCAGTTGATCAGCACCTGTCAGCAACTTGATCAGCACCTATCAGCTGCTTGATTAGCACCTGTCAGCCAGTTGATCTGCACCTGTCAGCCAGTTGATCAGCACCTCTCATCCAGTTGATCACCACCTGTAAGCCACTGCATCAGCACCTGTCAGCCGCTTGATCAGCACCATTCAGCAGCTTGATCAGCGCCTATCAGCTGCTTAATTAACACTTCTCAGCCAGTTCATCAGCACCTGTTAGCCGCTTGATCAGCCCCTATCAGCCGCTTGATTAGCACCTGTCAGCCAGTTGATTAACACCTGTCAGCCGCTAAATCAGCAACTGTCAGTAGCTTGATGAGCACCTGTCAGCAGCTTGATCAGCACCTATCAGCTGCTTGATTAGCACCTGTCACCATGTTGATCAACACCTGTCAGCTGCTTCATTAGCAACTGTCAGCCAGTTGATCAGCACCTGTCAGCTGCTTGATCAGCACCTGTAAGCCGCTTAAATAGCACCTGCCATCCGCTTGATAAGTGCATTCTCAGCTGCACGATCAACGCCTACTCAGCCGCGAATAAGCCCCTATACAGCCTCGTGATCATAGTCTGTCAGCCATTTGATCAGAGACTGTCAGACGCATGATCAGCGCCTAATCACACCCTACATCAGCGCCTATTGAGCGGCGCGATCAGCACCTGTCAGCCGCTTGATCAGCGATTATCAGCCGCTAGATCAACATCTGTCAATGACTTTATCAGCACCTGTCAGCTGCTTTATCAGCGCCTAATCAGCTGCGCGATCATCGCCTACTCAACCGCTTGATCAGTACCTGTCAGCCACTTTATCAGCACCTGTCAGCCACTATATCAGCACCTGTCAACTGCTTGATGGGCGACCACTTTGCTGCGTGATCAGATCCTACTCAGCCACATGATCAGTGACCCTCAGCCGGTTGATCAGCGCCTGTCAGCTGCTTGATCATTTCCTGCTCTGCTGGTCATTCAGCGCCTGGTCAACCACTTCATCAGTGCCTGTCAGCCACTTGACCAGTGCCCACTCAGCTGATTGAAAAGCGCCTACGCAACTGCGCGATAAGTGCCTCTGAGCCGCTTGAAAAGCACCTGTCAGAAGCTTGATCAGGGCCTATCAGCCACTTGAAAAGTACCTATCAGCCAGTTGATCAGCACCTGTCAGCCGCTTGATGAGCGCCTATCAGCCGCTTGATCTGCACCTGTCAGCCGCTTGATGAGCACCTATCAGCTGCTTGATCAGCGCCTGTTAGCCAACTTATCATCGTCTAACCAGCTGCATGATCAGCGTGTACTCAGCCGCTTGATCAGTACCAGTCAGCCAGTTGATCATCACCTGTCAGCAGCTTGATAAACGCATGTCAGCCTCTTGACCAGCACCTAATCAGCCACGCGATCATCATTTACTCATCCGCACAATCATCACCTCAGCCAATTGATCTGTGTCTACTCAGACCCACGATCAGCGCCTACTCAGCCGTGCAATGTGCGCCTGACAGACACTTGAGAAGTACTGTCAGCCACTTTATCAGCGACTATCATTCGCTTGATCAGCACCTGTCAACGACTTTATGAGCACCTGTCAGCTGCTTGACTAGCGCCTGTCAGCTGCTTGACCACTGCCCACTCAGCCGATTGAAAAGCGCCAATGCAGCCGCGCGATAAGCACCAGTCAGCCGCCTGAAAATCACCTGTCAGCAGCTTGATCAGGGCCTATTAGCCACTTGATTAGCACCTGTCAGCTAGTTGATCAGCACCTGTCAGCCAATTGATCAGCACCTGTCAGCCGCTTCATTAGCACCTGTCATCCAGTTGATCAGCACCTGTCAGCCTCTTGATCAGAACCTGTCAACAGCTTGATGATTGCATTCTCAGCTGCGCAATCAGCGCCTATCAGCTGCTTGTTTAGCACCTGTCAGCCAGTTGAACAGCCCTGTCAGCACCTTCATCATCGCCTATTAGCTACTTGATTAGCACTTTTCAGCCAGTTGATCAACACCTGTCTACCGATTGATCAGTGCCTGTCAGCTGCTTGATCATTGCATTATCAGCTGCACAATCAGCGCCTATCAGCTGCTTGTTTAGCACCTGTCAGCCAGTTGATCAGCACCTGTCAGCACCTTGATCATCGCCTATCAGCCGTGTGATTAGCACCTGTCAGACAGTTGATCAGCACCTGTCAGCCTCTTGATCAGAACCTGTCAACAGCTTGATCATTGCATTTCAGCTGCGCAATCACTGCCTATTAGCTGCTTGTTTAGCACCTGTCAGCCAGTTGATCAGCACCTGTTAGCACCTTGATCATCGCCTATCAGCCGTGTGATTAGCACCTGTCAGCCAGATGATCAGCACCTGTCAGCACCTTGATCATCGCCTATCAGCCGTGTGATTAGCACCTGTCAGCCAGTTGATCAGCACCTGTCAGCCTCTTGATCAGAACCTGTCAACAGCTTGATCATTGCATTTCAGCTGCGCAATCAGTGCCTATTAGCTGCTTGTTTAGCACCTGTCAGCCTGTTGAACAGCACCTGTCAGCACCTTGATCATCGCCTATCAGCTACTTGATTAGCATTGTCAGCCAGTTGATCAGCACCTGCCTACCGATTGATCAGAGCCTGTCAGCTGCTTGATCATTGCATTCTCAGCTGCACAATCAGCGCCTACCAGCTGCTTGTTTAGCACCTGTCAGCCAGTTGATCAGCACCTGTTAGCACCTTGATCATCGCCTATCAGCCGCTTGATTAGCACCTGTCAGCCAGATGATCAGCACCTGTCAGCAACTTGAGCAGCGAGTATCAGCTGCTTGATCAGCACCTGTCAGCCAGTTGATCAGCACCTGTCAGCAGATTGATCAGGGCCTATCAGCCACTTCATTAGCACCTGTCAGCCAGTTGATCAGCACCTGTCATCCGCTTGATCAGCACCTGTCAGCAGGTTGATCAGTGCGTATCAGCTGCTTGATTAACACCTGTCAGTCTATTGATCATCACCTGTCAACCGCTTGATCAGCGCCCACTTTGCTGCATGATCAGAGCCTACTCAGCCACGCGGTCAGTGACGCTCAGCCGGTTGATCTTCTCCTGTCAGGCGCTTGATCATTTCCTGCTCTGCTTTTCATTCAGCAACTGGTCAACCACTTGATCAGTGTCAGTCAGCTGCTTGACCACTGCCCACTCAGCAGATTGAAAAGCGCCTATGCAGCCGAGCGATAACCGCCTGTCAGCCGCTTTACAAGCACCTGTAAACCGCTTGATCAACATTTACTGAGCTGCACTGTCAGTGCTTAATCAGCCGCGAGATCAGTGTCTGTCAGCTGCTTGATCAGCACCTGTCAGCCGGTTGAACACTGCCTATTCAGCCGCGCAAATAGCATCTCTCAGCCAGTTGATCTGCTCCTACTGAGCCCCACGATAAGCCCCTACTCAGCTGCCCGATCAGTGCCTGTCAGCCTCTTCAGAAGTACCTGTCAGCCACTTGATCAGCACCTGTCAGCCGCTTGATAAACGCGTGTCAGCAGCTTTATCAGTACCTGTCAGCCACTTTATCAGCACCTGTCAGCCAATATATCAGCAACTCTCAACAGCTTGATCAGTGCCCGCTTAGCTGCGTAATCAGAGCCTACTCAGCCACGTGATCAGTGACTCTCAGCCGGTTGATCAGCGCCTGTCAGCCACTTGATCATTTCCTGCTCTGCTGGTCATTCAGCGCCTGGTCAACCACTTCATCAGTGCCTGTCAGCCACTTGACCAGTGCCCACTCAGCTGATTGAAAAGTGCCTATGCAGCCGCGCAATAAGTGCCTCTCAGCCGCTTGACAAGCAACTGTCAGAAGCTTGATGAGGGCCTATCAGACACTAGAATAGTACCTGTCAGCCAGTTGATCGACACCTGTCAGCCGCTTGATCAGGACCTTTCAGCAGCTTTATCAGCACCTATCAGCTGCTTGATTAGCACCTGTCAGCATGCTGATCAACACCTGTCAGCCACTTCATTAGCAACTGTCAGCCAGTTGATCAGCAACTGTCAGCCGCTTGATTACCACCTGTCAGCTAGCTGATCAGCACCTGTCAGATGCTTGATGAGCACCTGTCAGAAGGTTGAAGAGTGCCTACTCAGCCGCGCGAATTGCATCTCTCAGCCAGTTGATCTGCGCCTACTGAGCCCCGCAATCAGCGCCTACTCAGACGCCCGATCAGTGCCTGTCAGCCGCTTGAGAAGTACCTGTCAGCCAGTTGATCACCACCTGTCAGCCAATTGATCAGCACCTGTCAGCCGCTTGATCAGCACCATTCAGCAGCTTGATTCGCACCTATCAGCTGCTTAATTAACACTTCTCAGCCAGTTCATCATCACCTGTTAACCGCTTGATAAGCGTCTATCAGCCGCTTGATTAGCACCTGTCAGCCAGTTGATTAGAACCTTTCAGCCGCTTAATCAGCACCTGTCAGGAGCTTGATCAGCACCTATCAGCTGCTTGATTAGCACCTGTCAGCATGTTGATCAACACCTGTCAGCCGCTTCATTAGCAACTCTCAGCCAGTTGATCAGCACCTGTCAGCTGCTTGATCAGCACCTGTAAGCCGCTTAAACAGCGCCTGCCAGCCGCTTCATCAGTGCCTGTCAGCTGCTTGATCATTGCCTTCTCAGCTGCGCGATCAGCGCCTACTCAGCCGCGAATCAGCCCCTACACAGCCGCATGATCATAGTCTGTCAGCCTCTTTATCAGAGTCGGTCATCCGCTTGATCAGCACCTGTCAGCAAGTTGAAGAGGGCCTACTCAGCCGCGCAAATTGCATCTCTCAGCCAGTTCATCTGCACCTACTGAGCCCAGCAATCAACGCCTACTCAGCCGCCTGATCCGTGCCTGTCAGCCGCTTGAGAAGTACCTGTCATTCAGTTGATCAGCACCTCTCAGCCAGTTGATCACCACCTGTAAGCCACTGGATCAGGACCTGTCAGCCGCTTGATCAGCGCGTATCAGCTACTTAATTAACACTTCTCAGCCAGTTGATCAGCACCTGTTAGCCGTTTGATCAGCACCTGTCAGCCAGTTGATCAGCACCTGTAAACCACTGGATCAGCACCTGTCAGCCGCTTCATCAGCACCGTTCAGCATCTTGATCAGCACCTATCAGCTGCTTAATTAACACTTCTCATCCAGTTGATCAGCACCTGTGAGCTGCTTGATCAGCGCCTATCAGCCCCTTATTTAGCACCTGTCTAGCCAGTTGATTAGCACCTGTCAGCTGCTTAATCAGCACCTGTCAACAGCTTGATCAGCACCTGTCAGCAGCTTGATCAGCACATATCAGCTGCTTGATTTGCACCTGTCACCATGTTGATCAACACCTGTTAGCCGCTTCATTAACAACTGTCAGCCAGTTGATCAGCCCCTGTCAGCTACTTGATCAGCACCTGTAAGCCACTTAAACAGCGCCTGCCAGCCGTTTGATCTGTGCCTTCTCAGCCCTGGAATCAGTGCCTACCCAGCCGTGCGATATGTGCCTGACAGCCGATTGTGAAGTACTGTCAGCCGATTGATCAGCGATTATCAGCCGCTAGATCAGCATCTGTCAACGACTTTATCAGCACCTGTCAGCCACTTGATCAGCGCCTGTCAGCCACTTGATCATTTCCTGCTCTGCTGGTCATTCAGCGCCTGGTCAACCACTTCATCAGTGCCTGTCAGCCACTTGACCAGTGGCCACTCAGCTGATTGAAAAGCGCCTACACAGCTGCGCGTTAAGTGTCTCTCAGCCGCTTGACAAGCACCTGTCAGAAGCTTGATCAGGGCCTATCAGCCACTTGAATAGTACCTATCAGCCAGTTGATCAGCACCTGTCAGCGCCTTGATCAGCGCCTATCAGCCGCTTGATTAGCATCTGTCAGCTGCTTGATGAGCGCCTATCAGCCGCTTGATTAGCACCTGTCAGCAACTTGACAAGCACCTGTCAGCCGCTTGATCAGCGATTATCAGCCGCTAGATCAGCACCTGTCAACCACTTTATCATCACCTGTCAGCCGCTTGATCAGCGCCTGTTAGCCGCTTATCATCGCCTAAACAGCAGCCTGATCAGCACCTACTCAGCCGCTTGATCAGTACCAGTCAGCCAGTTGATCAACACCTGTCAGCAGCTTGATCAGCGCCTATCAACTGCTTGATTAGCACCTGTCAGCCAGTTGATCAGCACCTCTCAGCCAGTTGATCAGCACCTGTAAGCCACTGGATCAGCGCCTGTTAGCCGCTTGATCATCGCCTTATCAGGTGCACGATCAGCGCCTACTCAGCTGCTTGATCAGAACCTGTCAGCCAGTTGATCGGAACCTGTCAGCCGCTTGATCAGCACGTGTCAGTAGCTTTATCAGCACTTATCAGCTGCTTGATTAGCACCTGTCAGCATGTTGATCAACACCTGTCAGCCGCTTAATTAGCCACTGTCAGCCAGTTGATCAGCACCTGTCAGCTGCTTGATCAGCACCTGTAAGCCGCTTAAACAGTGCCTGCCAGCCGCTTCATCAGTGCCTGTCACGTGCTTGATCATTGCCTTCTCAGCTGTGCGATCAGCGCCTACTCAGCCGCGAATCAGCCCCTCCACAACCGCGTGATCATAGTCTGTCAGCCTCTTTATCAGAGTCGGTGATCTGCTTGATCAGCACCTGTCAGCAAGTTGAAGAGTGCCTACTCAGCCGCGCGAATTGCATCTCTCAGCCAGTTGATGTGCACGTACTGAGCCCAGCAATCAGCGGCTACCTAGCCGCCCGATCAGTGCCTGTCAGGCGCTTGAGAAGTACCTGTCAGCCGCTTGATCAGCACCTATCAGCAGCTTGATCAGCGCCTATCAGCTACTTAATTAACACTTCTCAGCCAGTTGATCAGCACCTGTTAGCCGCTTGATCAGCACCTATCAGCCAGTTGGTCATCACTTGTAAGCCACTGAATCAGCACCTGTCAGCGGCTTGATCAACACCTTTCAGCAGCTTGATCAGCGTCTATCAGCTGCTTAATTAACACTTCACAGCCAGTTGATCAGCACCTGTTAGCCGCTTGATCAGCGCCTATCAGCCGCTTGATTAGCACCTGTCAGCATGTTGATCAACACCTGTCAGCCGCTTCATTAGCAACTCTCAGCCAGTTGATCAGCACCTGTCAGCTGCTTGATCAGCACCTGTAAGCCGCTTAAACAGGGCCTGCCATCCGCTTGATCAGTGCCTTCTCAGCTGCGCGATCAATGCCTAATCAGCCGAGAAACAGCCCCTACACATCCGCGTGATCATAGTCTGTCAGCCGCTTGATCAGAGACTGTCAGACGCTTGATCAGCGCCTAATCACCCCCTCGATCAGCGCCTATTGAGAGGCGCGATCAGCACCTGTTAGCGGCTTGATCAGCACGTGTCAGCAGCTTTATCAGCACCTATCAGCTGCTTGATTAGCACCTGTCAGCATGTTGATGAACACCTGTCAGCCGCTTCATTAGCAACTGTCAGCCAGTTGATCAGCAACTGTCACACGCTTGATAAGCACCTTTCAGCCAGTTGATCAGCACCTGTCAGCTGCTTGATCAGCACCTGTAATCCGCTTAAACAGCGCCTGCCAGCCGCTTCATCAGTGCCTGTCATCTGCTTGATCAGCGACCACTTTGCTGCATGATCAGATCCTACACAGCCACGTGATCAGTGACCCTCAGCCTGTTGATCAGCGCCTGTCAGCCGCTTGATCATTTCCTGCTCTGCTGGTCATTCAGGGCCTGGTCAACCACGGCATCAGTCCCTGTCAGTCACTTGACCAGTGCCCACTCAGCTGATTGAAAAGCGCCTATGCAGCTGTGCGATAAGTGCCTCTCAGCCGCTTGACAAGCACCTGTCAGAAGCTTGATCAGGGCCTATCAACCACTTGAATAGTACCTGTCAGCCAGTTGATCAACACCTGTCAGCCGCTTGATCAGCGCCTGTTAGCCACTTTATCATTCCCTAATCAGCTGCATGATCAGCGCCTACTCAGCCGCTTGATTAGCACCTGTCAGCCAGTTGATCAGCACCTGTCAGCCAGTTGATCTGTGCAGTAAGCCACTGGATCAGCGCCTGTTAGCCGCTTGATCATCACATTATCAGCTGCAGGATCAGCACCTACTCAGCCGTTTCATCAGAACCTGTCAGCCAGTTGATCAGCACCTGTCAGCTGCTTGATCAGCACCTGTCAGCAGCTTGATCAGCACTTATCAGCTGCTTGATCAGCACCTGTCAGCAGGTTTATCAGCACCTATCAGCAGCTTGATCATTTCCTGCTCTGCTGGTCATTCAGCGCCTGGTCAACCACTTCATCAGTGCCTGTCAGCCACTTGACCACTGCCCACTCAGCTGATTGAAAAGCGCCTACGCAGCCGCGCGTTAAGTGCCTCTCAGCCGCTTGACAAGCAACTGTCAGAAGCTTGATCAGGGCCTATCAGCCACTTGAATAGTAACTATCAGACAGTTGATCAGCGTCTGTCAGACACTTGATCAGTGCCCATCAGCCGCTAGATCAGCACCTGTCAGGCGCTTGATCAGCGCCTATCAGCCGCTTGATCAGCACCTGTCAGCCAGTTGACCAGTACCTGTCAGCCGCTTGATCGGCGCCTAGCATTGCTTGATTAGCCCCTGTCAGCCAGTTGATCAGCAACTGTCAGCCGCTTGATTAGCATTTGTCAGCGAGTTGATCAGCACCTCTCAGCTGATTGATGAGCACCTGTAAGCCACTTAAAGAGGGCCTGCCAACCGCTTCATCAGTGCCTGTCAGCTGCTTGATCATTGCCTTCTCAGCTGCACCATCAGCGCCTACTCAGCCGCGAATCAGCCCCTACACAGCCGCGTGATCATAGTCTGTCATCCTCTTTATCAGAGTCGGTCATCCGCTTGATCAGCACCTGTCAGCAGGTTGAAGAGTGCCTACTCAGCCCCGGGAATTGCATCTCTCAGCCAGTTGATCTGCGCCTACTGAGCCCCGCAATCAGAGCCTACTCAGCCGCCCGATCAGTGCCTGTCAGCCGCTTGAGAAGTTCCTGTCAGCCAGTTGATCAGCACCTCTCAGCCAATTGATCACCACCTGTAAGCCCCAGGATCAGCACCTGTCAGCCGCTTGATCAGCGCCTATCAGCTGCTTAATTAACACTTCTCTGCCAGTTGATCAGCACCTGTAAGCCGCTTAATCAGCACCTGTCAGCAGCTTGATCAGCACCTGTCAGCAGCTTTATCAGCACCTATCAGCTGCTTGATTAGCACCTGTCAGCATGTTGATCAACACCTTCATTACCAACTGTTAGCCAGTTGATCAGCACCTGTCAGCTGCTTGATCAGCACCTGTAAGACGCTTAAACAGCGCCTGTCAGCCGCTTGATCAGTGCCTTCTCAGCTGCGCGATCAATGCCTACTCAACCGCGAAACAGCCCCTACACTTCCGCGTGATCATAGTCTGTCGGCCGCTTGATCAGAGAGTGTCAGACGCTTGATCAGCGCCTAATAACCTTCTCGATCAGCGCCTATTCAGCGGCGCGATCAGCACCTGTCAGCTGCTTGACAAGCTCCTATAAACCACTTCATCAACACCTAATTGGCTTTGCTAACTGTATTTACTGAGCCATGCGATCATCGCCTCAGCCGCATGATCTGTTCCTACTCAACCCCGCGATCAGTGCCTATTCAGCTGTGCGATATGTGCCTGACAGCCGATTGAGAAGTACTGTCAGCCGCTTGATCAGTGATTATCAGCCGCTAGATCAACATCTGTCAACGACTTTATCAGCACCTGTCAGCCGCTTTATCATCGCATAATCAGCTGCGCGATCAGCGCCTACTCAACGGCTTGATCAGTACCTGTCAGCCATTTTATCAGCACCTGTCAGCCACTCTATCAGCACCTGTCAACTGCTTTATCAGCGACCACATTGCTGCGTGATCAGATCCTACTGAGCCGCATGATCCGTGACCCTCAGCCTGTTGATCAGCGCCTGTCAGCCACTTGATAAGCGCCTATAAGTGGCTTGATTAGCCCCTGTCAGCCAGTTGATCATCAATTGTCAGCCGCTTCACAAGCATCTGTCAGAAGCTTGATCAGGGCCTATCAGCCACTTGAATAGTACCTATCAGCCAGTTGATCAGCACCTGTCAGCCCCTTGATCCGCGCCTATCAGCCGCTTGTTCAGCACCTGTCAGCCCCTTGATGAGCGCCTATCAGCCGCTTGATTAGCACCTGTCAGCCAGTTGACCAGCACCTGTCAGCCGCTTGATCAACGCCTATCAGTGGCTTGATCAGTGCTTGACCACTTTCCACTCAGCCGATTGAAAAGCACCGACTCAGCCGCGTGAATAGCATCTTTCAGCCAGTTGATCTGTGCCTACTGAGCCCCGAAGTCAGTGTCTACACAGCCGCCCGATCAGTGCTTGTCAGCCGCTTGACAAGTACCTGTCAGCCACTTGATCAGCACCTGTCAGCAGCTTGATAAACGCGTTTCAGCCTCTTGATCAGCACCTAATCAACCACGCGATGATCACTTACTCAGCTGCGCGATCATCGCCTCAGCCTGTTGATCTGTGGCTACTCAGCCCCATGACCCGCGCCTACTCGGCCATGCGATCTGCGCCTGACAGCCACTTGATCAACGACTATCAGCTGCTTGATCAGCACCTGTCAACCACTTTATTATCACCTGTCATCCGCTTGATCAGCGCCTGTTAGCCGCTTTATCATCGCCTACTCAGCCGCGAATCCGCACCTAAACAGCCGCGTGATCATAGTCTGTCAGCCTCTTTATCTGAGTCGGTCATCGGCTTGATCAGCACCTGTTAGCAGGTTGAAGGATGCCTACTCAGCCGCGCGAATTGCATCTCTCAGCCAGTTGATCTGCGCCTACTGAGCCCCGCAATCAGCGCCTACTCAGCTGCCCGATCAGTGCCTGTCAGCCGCTTGAGAAGTACAGTCAGCCAGTTGATCAGCACCTCTCAGCCAGTTGATCACCACCTGTAAGCCACTGGATCAGCACCTGTCAGCCGCTTGATCAGCAACTTTCAGCTGCTTGATCAGCGCCTATCAGCCGCTTGATCAGCACCTGTCAGCCGCTTGATCAGCGCCTATCAGCCGCTTGTTTAGCACCTGTCAGCAGTTGACCAGCACCTGTCAGCCGCTTGATCAGTGCCTGTCAGCTGCTTGATCAGTGATTATCAGCCGCTAGGTCAACATCTGTCAATGACTATCAGCACCTGTCAGCCGCTTGGTCAGCGCCTGTCAGCCACTTTATCATTGCCTAATCACCTGTGCGATCAGCGCCTTCTCAACCGCTTGATCAGTAACTGTCAGCCAGTTTATCAGCACCTGTCAACTGCTTGATCAACGACCAATTTGCTGCGTGATCAGATCCTACTCAGCCACGTGATCCGTGACCCTCAGCCTGTTGATCAGCGCCTGTCAGCCGCTTGATCATTTCCTGCTCTGCTGTTCATTCAGCGCCTGGTCAACCACTTCATTAGTGCCTGTCAGCCGCTTCATCCACGCCTGTTAGCTACTTTATCATTGCCTAATCAGCTGCATGATTAGGGCCTACTAAGCCGCTTGATCAGTACCAGTCAGCCAGTTGATCAGCACCTGTCAGCAGCTTGATCAGCTCCTATCAGCTACTTGATTAGCATCTGTCAGCCAGTTGATCAGCATCTCTCAGCCAGTTGATCAGCACCTGTAAGCCACTGGATCAGTGCCTCTTAGATGCTTGATCATCGCCTTATCAGCTGCACGATCAGCGCCTACTCAGCCACTTGATAAGAACCTGTCAGCCAGTTGATCGGCACCTGTCACCTGCTTGATCAGCAGCTGTCAGCAGCTTTATCAGCACCTATCAGCTGCTTGATTAGCACCTGTCAGCATGTTGATCAACACCTGTCAGCTGCTTCATTAGCAACTGTCAGCCAGTTGATCAGCAACTGTCAGCCGCTGGATTAGCACCTGTCAGCCAGTTGATCAGCACCTGTAAGCCGCTTAAACAGCGCTTGCCTGCTGCTTCATCAGTGCCTGTCAGCTGCTTAATCATTGCCTTCTTAGCTGCTCGATCAGCGCCTACTCAGCTGCGAATCAGCCCCTCCACAGCCGCGTGATCATAGTCTGTCAGAGTCTTTATCAGAGTCGGTCATCCACTTGATCAGCACCTGTCAGCAGGTTGAAGTGTGCTTACTCAGCCACGCGAATTGCATCTCTCAGCCAGTTGATCTGCACCTACTGAGCCCTGCATCCAGCACCTACTCAGCTGCCCGATCAGTGCCTGTCAGCCGCTTGAGAAGTACCTGTCAGCCAGTTGATCAGCACCTCTTAGCCAGTTGATCACCACCTGTAAGCCACTGGATCAGCACCTGTCAGCCGCTTGATCAGCACCTTTCAGCAGCTTGATCAGTGCCTATCAGCCGCTTGTTTAGCACCTGTCAGCATGTTGATCAACACCTGTCAGCCGCTTCATTAGCAACTCTCAGCCAGTTGATCAGCAACTGTCAGCCCCTGAATTAGCACCTGTCAGCCAGTTGATCATCACCTGTCAGCTGCTTGATCAGCACATGTAAGCCGCTTAAACAGCGCCTGCCAGCTGCTTCATCAATGCCTGTCAGCGCTTGATCAGTTCCTTCTCAGCTGTGCGATCAATGCCTACTGAGCCTCGAATCAGCCCCTACACAGCCGCGTGATCATAGTCTGTCTGCCGCTTGATCAGAGACTATCAGACGCTTGATCAGCGCCTAATCACCCCCTCGATCAGCACCTATTGAGCGGCGCAATCAGCGCCTGTCATCTGTTGACAAGCACCTATAAACCACTTGATCAACACCTAATTAGATTCACTATGAGTATTTACTGAGCCATGCGATCATCGCCTCAGTCCCATGATCTGTGCCTACTGAGCCCCTCAATCAGTGCCTAATCAGCCGTGCGATATGTGCCTGAGAGCCGAATGTGTAGTACTGTCAGCCGCTTGATCAGTGATCATCAGCCGCTAGATCGGCATCTGCCAAAGACTTTATCAGCACCTTTCAGCCGCTTGATCAGCGCCTGTCAGCCGCTTGATCAGCGATTATCAGGCGTTAGATCAACATCTGTCAACGACTTTATCAGCACCTGTCAGCTGCTTGATCAGCGCCTGTTAGCCACTTTATCATCACTTAATGAGCTGCATGATCAGCGCCTACTCAGCCTTTTGATCAGTACCAGTCAGCCAGTTAATCAGCACCTGTCAGCAGTTTGATCAGCGTCTATCAGCTGCTTGAATAGCACCTGTCAGCATGTTGATCAACACCTGTCAACCGCTTTTTTAGCAACTGTCAGCGAGTTGATCAGCCACTGTCAGCCGCTGGATAAGCACCTGTAAGGCAGTTGATCAGCACCTGTCAGCTGCTTGATCAGCACCTGTAAGCCACTTAAACACCGCCTGCCAGCCACTTCATCAGTGCCTGTCTGCTGCTTGATCATTGCCTTCTCAGCTGCGGGATCAGCGCCTACTCAGCCGCGAATCAGCCCCTACACAGCCGCGTGATCATAGTCTGTCAGCCTCTTTATCAGAGTCGGTCATCCGCTTGATCAGCACCTGTCAGCAGGTTGAAGAGTGCCTACTCAGCCGCGCAAATTGCATCTCTCAGCCAGTTGATCTGCGCCTACTGAGCCCCGAAATCAGCGCCTACTCAGCCGCCCGATCAGTGCCTGTCAGCCGCTTGAGAAGTACCAGGCTGCCAGTTGATCAGCACCTCTCAGCCAGTTGATCACCACCTGTAAGCCAGTGGATCAGCACCTGTCAGCCGCTTGATCAGCACCTTTCAGCCGCTTGATTAGCCCCTGTCAGCCAGTTGACCAGCACCTGTCAGCCGCTTGATCAGCACCTGTCAGCTGCTTGAACAGTGATTATCAGCCGTTAGATCAACATCTGTCAATGAAAATCAGCACCTGTCAGCCGCTTGATCAGCGCCTGTCAGCCACTTTATCATCGCCTAATCAGCTGCACGATCAGCACCTACTCAACTGCTTGATCAGTACCTGTCAGCCACTTTATCAGTACCTGTCAGCCACTATATCAGCACCTGTGAACTGCTTGATCAGAGACCACTTTGCTGCGTGATCAGATCCTACTCAGCCACGTGATCAGTGACCTCAGCCTGTTGATCAGCACCTGTCAGCCGCTTGATCATTTCCTGCTCTGCTGGTCATTCATCGCCTATTCAACAACTTCATCAGTGCCTGTCAGCCACTTGACCACTGCCTAGTCAGCTGATTGAAAAACGCCTACGCAGCCACGAGATAAGTGCCTCTCAGCAGCTTGATCAGGGCTTTCAGCCACTTGAAGAGTACCTATCAGCCAGTTGATCAGCACCTGTCAGCCCCTTGTTCAACGACTATCAGCCGCTTGATCAGCACCTGTCAGCCGTTTGATGATCACCTATCAGCCTCTTGATTAGCCCCTGTCAGCCAGGTGACCAGCAATTGTCAGCCGCTTGTTAAGCACCTGTCAGCAGCTTGATCAGCACCTGTCAACAACTTGATAAACGAGTGTCATCCTCTTGATCAGCACCTAAGCGCCACGCGATGATCATTTACTCAGCCATGCGATCTGCTCCAGACAGCCACTTGATCAACGACTATCAGCTGCTTGATCAGCTCCTGTCAACCACTTTATCATCACCTGTCAGCTGCTTGATCAGCGCCTGTTAGCCGCTTTATCATCGCCTAATCAGCTTCATGAGCAGCGCCTACTCAGCCGCTTGATCAGTACCAGTCAGCCAGTTGACCAGCACCTGTCAGCAGCTTTATCAGCGCCTATCAGCTGCTTGATTAGCACCTGTCAGCATGTTGATCAACACCTGTCAACTACATTTTTAGCAACTGTCAGCCAGTTGACCAGCACCTGTCAGCCGCTTGATCAGCACCTGTCAGCAGATTTATCAGAACCTATCAGCTGCTTGATGAGCACCTGTCAGCCTGTTGATCAGCACCTGTCAGCTGCTTGATCAGCACCTGTAAGCCACTTAAACAGCGCCTGCCAGCCGCTTCATCAGTGCCTGTCAGCTACTTAATCATTGCTTTCTCAGCTGCGCGATCAGCACCTACTCGGCAGTGAATCAGCCCCTACACAAACGCGTGATCATATTCTGTCAGGCTCTTTATCAGAGTCGGTCATCCGCTTGATCAGCACCTTTCAGCAGGTTGAAGAGTGCCTACTCAGCCGCGCGAATTGCATCTCTCAGCCAGTTGATCTGCTCCTACTGAGCCCCGCAATCAGCGCCTACTCAGCCGCTCGATCAGTGCCTGTCAGCCGCTTGAGAAGTACCTGTCAGCCAGTTGATCAGCACCTCTCAGCCAGTTGATCACCACCTGTAAGCCACTGGATCAGCACCTGTCAGCCGCTTGATCAGCACCTTTCAGCAGCTTGATCAGGGTGTATCAGCTGCTTAATTAACACTTCTCAGCCAGTTGATCAGCACCTGTTAGCCGCTTGATCAGCGCCTATCAGCCGCTTGATTAGCACCTATCAGATGCTTGATTAGCACCTGTCAGCATGTTGATCAACACCTGTCAGCCGCTTCATTAGCCACTGTCAGCCAGTTGATCAGCACCTGTCAACTGCTTGATCAGCACCTGTAAGCCGCTTAAACAGCGCCTGCCTGCCGCTTCATCAGTGCCTGTCAGCTGCTTGATCATTGCCTTCTCAGCTGCATGATCAGCGCCGACTCACACGCGAATTAGCCCCTACACAGCCGTGTGATCATAGTCTGTCAGCCTCTTTATCAGAGTCGGTCATCCGCTTGATCAGCACCTTTCAGCAGCTTGATCAGCGCCTATCAGCTGCTTAATTAACACTTCTCAGCAAGTTGATCAGCGCCTATCAGCCACTTGATTAGCACCTGTCAGCCAGTTGATTAGCACCTGTCAGCCGCTTAATCAGCACCTGTCAGCAGGTTGATCAGCGCGTATCAGCTGCTTGATTAGCACCTGTCAGCCAGTTCATCAGCACCTCTCAGCCATTTGAACAGCACCTGTCAGCCGCTTGATCAGCACCTGTCAGCAGGGTGAAGAGTGCCTACTCAATTGCCCGAATTGCATCTCTCAGCCAGTTGATCTGCGCCTACTGATCCCCGCAATCAGCGCCTACTCAGCCGCCTGATCAGTGCCTGTCAGCCGCTTGAGAAGTGCCTGTCAGCCAGTTGATCAGCACCTGTCAGCCGCTTGATCTGCACCTTTCAGCAGCTTTATCAGTGCCTATCAGCTGCTTAATTAACATTTCTCAACCAGTTGATCAGCACATGTTAGCCGTTTGATCAGCACCTGTCAGCCAGTTGATCATCACCTGTAAGCCACTGAATCAGCACATGTCAGCGGCTTGATCAGCACCTTTCAGCAGCTTGATCAGCGCCTATCAGCTGCTTAATTAACACTTCTCAGCCAGTTGAACAGCACCTGTTAGCCGCTTGATCAGCGCCTATCAGCCGCTTGATTAGCACCTGTCAGCCAGTTGATTAGCACCTGTCAGCCGCTTAATCAGCACCTCTCAGCATCTTGATAAGCACCTGTCAGCAACTTGATCAGCACTTTTCTGCCGCTTGATCAGCACATTTCAGCAGCTTTATCAGCACCTATCAGCTGCTTGATTAGCACCTGTCAGCATGTTGATCCACACCCTTCAGCCTCTTCATTAGCAGCTCTCAGCCAGTTGATCAGCGGCTGTCAGCCTCTTCATTAGCAACTGTCAGCCAGTTGATCAGCACCTGTCAGCTGCTTGATCAGCACCAGTAAGCCGCTTAAACAGCGCCTGCCAGCCGCTTGATCAGTGCCTTCTCAGCTGTACGATCAATGCCTACTCAGCCGTGAATCAGCCCCTACACAGCAGCGTGATCATAGTCTGTCAGCCGCTTGATCAGAGGCTGTCAGCCGCTTGATCAACGCCTAATCACCTCCTCCATCAGCGCCTATTGAGCGGCTCGATCAGCACCTGTCAGTCGCTTGAAAGTCACCTATACACCACTTGATCAACACCTAATTAGCTTTGCTATCAATATTTACTGAGCCATGTGATCATCGCCTCAGCCGCATGATCTGTGCCTACTCAGCCCCGCGATCAGTGCCTACTCAGCTGTGCGATATGTACCTGAAAGCCGATTGAGAAGTACTGTCAGCCGCTTGATCATCGCCTAATCAGCTGCGCGATCAGCGCCTACTCAAGTGCTTGATCAGGACCTGTCATCCACTTTTCAGCAGCTGTCAGCCACTATATCAGCACCTGTCAACTGCTTGATCAGCGACCACTTTGCTGCGTGATCAGATCCTACTCAGCCTCGTGATGCGTGACCCTCAGCCGGCTGATCAGCGCCTGTCAGCGGCTTGATCATTTCCTGCTCTTCTGGTCATTCAGCGACTGGTCAACCACTTCATCAGTGCCTGTCAGCCACTTGACCAGGGCCCACTCAGCTGATTGAAAAGCGCCTACGCCGCCGCGCCCTAAGTGCCTCTCAGCCGCTTGATCAGGGCTTTCAGTCACTTGAAGAGTACCTATCAGCCAGTAGATCAGCACCTGTCAGCCCCTTGATCAGCGCCTATCAGCCGCTTGATCAGCACCTGTCAGCTGCTTGATGAGCGCCTATCAGCCTCTTGATTAGCCCCTGTCAGCCAGTTGACAAGCAATTGTCAGCCGCTTGTTAAGCACCTGTCAGCAGGTTGATCAGCACCTGTCAGCAACTTGATAAAAGCATGTCAGCCTCTTGATCAGCACCTAATCAGCCATGCGATGATCATTTACTCAGCCCCACGATCATTGCCTCAGCCTCTTGATCTGTGCCTACTCAGCCATGCGATCTGCTCCAGACAGCCGCTTGATCAACGACTATCAGCTGCTTGATCAGCTCCTGTCAACCACTTTATCAGCACCTGTCAGCCGCTTGATCAGCGCCTGTTAGCCACTTTATCATCGCCTAATCAGCTTCATGATCAGCGCCTACTCAGCCGCTTGATCAGTAGCAGTCAGCCAGTTGATCAGCACCTGTCAGCCGCTTGATAAACGCATGTCAGCAGCTTGATCAGTACCTGTCAGCCACTTTATCAGCACCTTTCAGCCAATATATCAGCAACTCTCAACATCTTGATCAGTGCCCGCTTAGCTGCGTAATCAGAGCCTACTCAGCCACGTGATCAGTGACTCTCAGCCGGTTGATCAGCGCCTGTCTGTCGCTTGATCATTTCCTACTCTGCTGGTCATTCAGCGCCTGGTCAACCACTTCATCAGTGCCTGTCAGCCACTTGACCACTGCCCACTCAGCTGATTGAAAAGCGCCTACGCAGCCGCACGTTAAGTGCCTCTGAGCCGCTTGACAAGCACCTGTCAGAAGATTGATCAGGGCCTATCAGCCACTTGAATAGTACCTATCAGCCAGTTGATCAACACCTGTCAGCCCCTTGATCAGCACCTTTCAGCAGCTTGACCAGTGCCTATCAGGTGCTTAATTAACAATTCTCAGCCGGTTGATCAGCACCTGTTAGCCGCTTGATCAGCACCTATTGGCCGCTTGATTAGCAGCTGTCCGCCAGTTGATTAGCACCTGTCAGCCGCTTAATCAGCACCTGACAGCAGCTTGATCAGCACCTGTCATCCCCTTGATCAGCGCCTATCAGCCGCTTGATCAGCACCTGTCAGCCACTTGATGAGCGCCTATCAGCTGCTTGATTAGCACCTGTCAGCCAGTTTACCAGCACCTGTCAGCCGCTTGATCAGTGCCTATCAGTGACTTGATTACCCCTGTCAGCCAGTTGATGAGCTATTGTCAGCCGCTTGTTAAGCACCTGTCAGCAGCTTGATCAGCGCTTGACCACTTTCCACTCAGCCGATTGAAAAGCACTGACTCAGCCGCGCGAAAAGAATCTTTCAGCCAGTTGATCTGTGCCTACTGAGCCCTGCAGTCAGTGCCTACACAGCCGCCTGATCAGTGCTTGTCAGCCGCTTGAGAAGTACCTGTCAGCCAGTTGATCAGCACCTCTCAGCCAGTTGATCAACACCTGTAAGCCACTGGATCAGCACCTGTCAGCCGCTTGATCAGCACCTTTCAGCCGCTTGATCAGCGCCTATCAGCCTCTTGATCAGCACCTGTCAGCCTCATGATGAGCGCCTAACAGCCTCTTGATGAGCACCTGTCAGCCGCTTGATCAGCACCTTTCAGCCGCTTGATCAGCGCCTATCAGCCTCTTGATCAGCACCTGTCAGCCACATGATCAGCGCCTATCAGCCGCTTGATCAGCACCTGTCAGCCGCTTGATGAGCACCTATCAGCCGCTTAATCAGTGCCTTCTCAGTTGCACGATCAATGCCTACTCAGCCACGAATCAGCCCCTACACAGCCCGTAATCGTAGTCTGTCAGCCGCTTGATCAGAGACTGTCAGACGCTTGATCAGCGCCTAATCACCCCCTCGATCTGCGCCTATTGAGCGGCGCGATCAGCACCTGTCAGTGGCTTGATCAGCACCTGTCACCAACTTTATCAGCACCTATCAGCTGCTTGATTAGCACCTGTCAGCATGTTGATCAACACCTGTCAGCCGCCTCATTAGCAACTGTCAGCCAGTTGATCAGCAACTGTCAGCCAGTTGATCAGCACCTGTCAGCTGCTTGGTCAGCACCTGTAAGCCGCTTAAAGAGCGCCTGCCAGACGCTTCATCAGTGCCTGTCAGCTGCTTGATCAGCGACCACTTTGCTGCATGATCAGATCCTACACAGCCACGTGATCAGATCCTATTCAGCCACATGATCAGTGACCCTCAGCCGGTTGATCAGCGCCTGTCAGCCACTTGATCAGCACCTGTCAGCAGCTTGATCAGCACCTGTCAGCAGCTTGATCAGCACCTGTCAGCTGCTTGATTAGCACGTGTCAGCATGTTGATGAACACCTGTCAACCTCTTCGTTAGCAACTGTCAGCCAGTTGATCAGCACCTGTCAGCTGCTTGTTCAGCAGCTGTAAGCCACTTAAACAGCGCCTGCCATCCGCTTGATAAGTGCATTCTCAGCTGCGCGATCAACGTCTACTCAGCCGCGAATCAGCCCCTACACAGCCGCGTGATCATAGTCTGTCAGCCATTTGATCAGAGACTGTCAGACGCTTGATCAGCGCCTAATCACCCCTCCATCAGCCCCTATTGATCGGCGCGATCAGCACCTGTCAGCCGCTTGATCAGCGATTATCAGCCGCTAGATCAACATCCGTCAACGACTTTATCAGCACCTGTCAGCCGCTTTATCATCGCCTAATCAGCTGCGCTATCAGTGCCTACTCAACCGCTTGATCACTACCTGTCAGCCACATTATCAGCACCTGTCAGCCAGTATATCAGCACCTGTCAACTGCTTGATCAGCGTCCACTTTGCTGCGTGATCAGATCCTACTCAGCCACATGATCAGTGACCCTCAGCCGGTTGATCAGCGCCTGTCAGCCGCTTCATCATTTCCTGCTCTGCTGGTCATGCAGCGCCTGGTCAAGCACTTCATCAGTGCATGTCAGCCACTTGACCAGTGCCCACTCAGCTGATTGAAAAGCACCTACGCAGCCACGCGATAAGTGCCTCTCAGCCCCTTGACAAGCACCTGTCAGAACCATGATCAGGGCATATCAGCCACTTGAATAGTACCTATCAGCCAGTTGATCATCACCTGTCTGCCGCTTGATCTGCACCTGTCAGCCGCTGGATGTGCACCTATCAGCCGCTTGATCAGCACCTGTTACCCGCTTTATCATCGTCTGACTAGCTGCATGATCAGCGCCTACTCAGCTGCTTGATCAGTACCAGTCAGCCAGTTGATCAGCACCTGTCAGCAGCTTGATAAACGCGTGTCAGCCTCTTGACCAGCACCTAATCAGCCACGCGATCATCATTTACTCAGCCGCACGATCATCGCCTCAGCCGCTTGATCTGTGTCTACTCAGCCCCGCGATCAGCGCCTACTCAGCCGTGTGATGTGCGCCTGACAGACACTTGAGAAGTATTGTCAGCCAATTTATCAGCGACTATCAGTCGCTTGATCAGCACCTGTCAACGACTTTATGAGCACCTGTCAGCTGCTTGATTATCGCCTGTCAGCTGCTGGACTACTGCCCACTCAGTCGATTGAAAAGCGCTAATGCAGCCGTGCGATAAGCACCAGTCAGCCGCCTGAATATCACCTGTCAGCGGCTTGATCAGGGCCTATTAGCCACTTGATTAGCACCTGTCAGCTAGTTGATCAGCACCTGTCAGCCAATTGATCAGCACCTGTCAGCCAGTTGAACAGCACCTGTCAGCACCTTGATCATGGCCTATCAGCCATGTGATTAGCACCTGTCAGCAGGTTGATCAGCACCTGTCAGCCTCTTGATCAGAACCTGTCAGCAGCTTGATCATCACCTATCAACTACTTGATTAGCACTTGTCAACCAGTTGATCAGCACCTGCCTACCGATTGATCAGTGCCTGTCTGCTGCTTGATCATTGCATTCTCAGGCACGCAAATAGCGCCTATCAGCTTCTTGTTTAGCACCTGTCAGCCAATTGATCAGCACCTGTCAGCACCTTGATCATCGCCTCTCAGCCGCTTGATTGGCACCTGTCAGCCAGATGATCAGCACCTGTCAGCAGCTTGAGCAGCGAGTATCAGCTGCTTGATCAGCACCTGTCAGCCAGTTGATCAGCACCTGTCAGCAGATTGATCAGGGCCTATCAGCCACTTGATTAGCACCTGTCAGCCAGTTGATCAGCACCTGAGAGTCGCTTCATTAGCACCTGTCAGCCAGTTGATCAGCACCTGTCATCCGCTTGATCATCACCTGTCAGCAGGTTGATCAGTGCATATCAGCTGCTTGATTAACACCTGTCAGTCTGTTGATCACCACCTGTCAACCGCTTGATCAGCGCCCACTTTGCTGCATGATCAGAGCCTACTCAGCCACGCGGTCAGTGACGCTCAGCCGGTTGATCTTCTCCTGTCAGGCGCTTGATCATTTCCTGCTCTGCTGGTCATTCAGCGCCTGGTCAACCACTTCATCAGTGGCTGTTAGAAACTTGACCAGTGCCCTCTCAGCTGATTGAAAAGCGCCTACACAGCAGCGAGAAATGTGCCTCTCAGCCGCTTGACAAGCACCTGTCAGAAGCTTGATCAGGGCCTATCAGTGGCTTGATTAGGCCCTGTCAGCCAGTTGATCAGCAATTGTCAGCCGCTTGTTAAGCACCTGTCAGCAGCTTGATCAGCCCTTACCCACTTTCCACTTAGCCGATTGAAAAGCACCGACACAGCCGCGCGAATAGCATCTTTCGGCCAGTTGATCTGTGCCTACTGTGCCCCCCAATCAGCGCCTACTCAGCCGCCCGATCAGTGTCTGTCAGCCGCTTGAGAAGTACCTGTCAGCCCGTTGATCAGCACCTGTCAGCCACTTGATCAGCACCTGTCAGCAGCTTGATAAACGCGTGTCAGCCTCTTGATCAGCACCTAATCAGCCACGCGATGATCATTTATTCAGCCGTGTGATCACCGCCTCAGCCTCTTGATCTGTGCCTACTCAGCTCCACGACCAGTGCCTACTCAGCCATGCGATCTGCGCCTGACAGCCACTTGATCAACGATTATCAGGCGCATGATCAGCACCTCTCAACCACTTTATCATCACCAGTCATCCGCTTGATCAGCGCCTGTTAGCCGCTATATCATTGCCTAATCAGCTGCATGATCAGCGCCTACTCAGCCACTTGATCAGTACCAGTAAGCCAGTTGATCAGCACCTGTCAGCACCTTGATCAGCGCCTATCAGCTGCTTGATTAGCACCTGTCAGCCAGTTGATCAGCACCTCTCAGCCAGTTCATCAGCACCTGTATACCACTGGGTCAGCGCCTGTTAGCCACTTGATTATCGCCTTATCAGCTGCACGATCAGCGCCTACTCAGCCACTTGATTAGAACCTGTCAGCCAGTTGATCAGCACCTGTCAGCCGCTTGATCAGCAACTGTCAACAGCTTGATCAGCGCCTATCAGCTGCTTGATTAGCACCTGTCAGCCAGTTGATCAGGACCTCTCGCCAGTTGATCACCAACTGTAAGCCACTGGATCAGCACCTGTCAGCCGCTTGATCAGCACCTTTCAGCAGCTTGATCAGCGCTTATCAGCTGCTTAATTAACACTTCTGAGCCACTTGATCAGCACCTGTTAGCTGCTTGATCAGCGCCTATCAGCTGCTTTTTTAGCACCTGTCAGCCAGTTGATTAGCACCTGTCAGCCGCTTAATCAGCACCTGTCAGCAGCTTGATCAGCATCTGTCAGCAGCTTTATCAGCACCTATCAGCTGCTTGATTAGCACCTGTCAGCATGTTGATCAACACCTGTCAGCCGCTTCATTTGCACCTGTCAGCCACTTTATCAGCAATTGTCAGGCGCTAGGGCAGCCCCTATAAGCAGCTTGATCATTAGCTGTCAGCCACATTATCAGCACCTGTTAGCCGCTGTATCAGAACCTGTCAACCGCTTGATCAGCACCTGTCAGCAGCTTTATCAGCACCTATCAGCTGCTTGATTAGCACCTGTCAGCATGTTGATCAACACCTGTCAGCCGCTTCATTAGCAACTTTCAGCCAGTTGAACAGCAACTGTCAACTGCTTGATTAGCACCTGTAAGTCACTGGATCAGCACCTGTCAGCTGCTTGATCAGCACCTGTCAGCAGCTTTATCAGCACCTACCAGCTGCTTGACTAGCGCCTGTCAGCATGTTGATGAACACCTGTCAGCCGTTTCATTAGCAACTGTCAGCCAGTTGATCAGCAGCTGTCAGCCGCTTCATTAGCAACTGTCAGCCAGTTGATCAGCACCTGTAATCCCCTTAAACAGCGCCTGTCAGCCGCTTCATCAGTGCCTGTCAGCTGCTTGATCATTGCCTTCTCAGCTGCGCGATCAGCCCTACTCAGCTGCGAATCACCCCTACTCAGCCGCGTGATCATAGTCTGTCAGCCTCTTTATCAGAGTCGGTCATCCGCTTGATTTGCATCTCTCAGCCAATTGATCTGCGCCTCCTGAGCCCTGCAATCAGCACCTACTCATCCGCCCGATCAGTGCCTGTCAGCCGCTTGAGAAGAACCTGTCACCCAGTTGATCAGCACCTCTCAGCCAGTTGATCAGCACCTGTAAGTAGCTTATTCAGCATCTGTTAGCAGCTTTATCAGCACCTATCAGCTGCTTGATTAGCACCTGTCAGCCAGTTGATCAGCACCTGTCAGCTGCTTGATCAGCGCCTATCAGCTGCTTGAAGAGCACCTGTCAGCCAGTTTATCAGCACCTCTCAGCCAGTTGATCAGCACCTGTAAGCACTGGATCAGCGCCTGTTAGACACTTGATCATCGTCTTATCAGCTGCACAATCAGCTCCTACTCAGCCGCTTAATCAGAACCTGTCAGCCATTTGATCAGCACCTCTCAGCCCACTGATCAGCACCTGTCAGCAGCTTTATCAGCACCTATCAGCTGCTTGATTAGCCCCTGTCAGCCACTTGATCAGCAATTGTCAGCCGCTTGTTATGCACCTGTCAGCAGCTTGATCAGCGCTTGACCACTTTCCACTCAGCCGATTGAAAAGCAAAGACTCAACCGCGTGAATATCATCTCTCAGCCAGTTGATCTGCACCTACTGAGCCCTGCATCCAGCACCTACTCAGCCGCCCGATCAGTGCCTGTCAGCCGCTTGAGAAGTACCTGTCAGCCAGTTGATCAGCACCTCTTAGCCAGTTGATCACCACCTGTAAGCCACTGGATCAGCACCTTTCAGCAGCTTGATCAGTGCCTATCAGCTGCTTAATTAACACTTCTGAGCCAGTTGATCAGCACCTGTTAGCGGCTTGATCAGCAACTATCAGCCAGTTAATGATCACCTGTAAGCCACTGAATCAGCAGCTGTCAGGGGCTTGATCAGCACCTTTCAACAGCTTGATCAGTGCCTATCAGCCGCTTGTTTAGCACCTGTCAGCCAGTTGATTAACACCTGTCCGCCGCTTAATCAGCACCTGTCAGCAGCTTGATCAGCACCTGTCAGCAGCTTTATCAGCACCTATCAGCTGCTTGATTAGCACCTTTCAGCAGGTTGATCAACACCTGTCAGCCGCTTCATTAGAAACTGCCAGCCAGTTGATCACCACTTGTCAGCTGCTTGATCAGCACCTGTAAGCCGCTTAAACAGCGCTTGCCAGCCGCTTGATCAGTGCCTTCTCAGCTGCTTGATCATTGCCTACTCAGCCGTGAATCATCTCCTACACAGCCGCGTGATCATAGTCTGTCAGCCGCATGATCATTTCCTGATCTGCTGGTCATTCAGTGCCTGGTCAACCACTTCATCAGTGCCTGTCAGCCTCTTGACCAGTGCCCCCTCAGCTTATTGAAAAGCGCCTATGCAGCCGCATGATAAGTGCATCTCAGCCGCTTGACAAGCAACTGTCAGAAGCTTTAGCATGCCCTATCACCCACTTGAATAGTACCTATCAGCCGCTTGATCAGCACCTGTCAGCTGATTGATGAGTGCCTATCAGCCACTTGATAAGCGCCTGTTAGCTGCTTTATCATCGCCTAATCAGCTGCATGATCAGTGCCTACTCAGCCGCTTGATCAGTACCAGTCAGCCAGTTGATCAGCACCTGTCAGCAGCTTGATCAGCGCCTATCAGCTGCTTGATCAGCACCTCTCAGCCAGTTGATCAGCACCTGTAAGCGACTGGATAAGCGCCTGTTAGCCGCTTGATCATCGCCTTATCAGCTGCACTATCAGTGTATACTCATCCGCTTGATCAGAACCTGTCAGCCAGTTGATTAGCACCTGTCAGCAGCTTGATCAGCACCTTTCAGCAGCTTGATCAGCGCCTATCAGCTGCTTAATTATCACTTCTCAGCCAGTTGATTAGCACCTGTCAGCCGCTTGATCAGCAACTGTCAGCAGCTTAATCAGCACCTATCAGCTGCTTGATTAGCACCTGTCAGCATGTTGATCAACACCTGTCAGCTGCTTCAGTAGCAACTCTCAGCCAGTAGATCAGCAACTGTAAGCTGCTTGATCAGCATCTGTAAGCCGCTTAAACAGCTCCTGCCAGCCACTTCATCAGTGCCTGTCAGCCGCTTGATCAGTGCCTTCTCAGCTGCGCGATCAATGCCTACTGAGCCGCGAATCAGCCCCTACACAGCCGCGTGATCATAATCTGTCTGCCGCTTGATCAGAGACTGTCAGACGCTTGATTAGCACCTAATCACCCCCTCCATCAGCGCTTATTGAGTGACGCAATCACCACCTGTCAGCTGCTTGACAAGCACCTATAAACCACTTGATCAACACCTAATTAGATTCACTATCAGTATTTATTGAGCCATGCGATCATCGCCTCAGCCGCATGATCTGTGCCTACTCAGCCCCGCGATCAGTGCCTAATCAGCCGTGCGATATGTGCCTGACAGCCGAATGCGAAGTACTGTCAGCCACTTGATCAGCGATTATCAGCCGCTAGATCAACATATGTCCACGACTTTATCAGCACCTGTCAGCCGCTTTATCGTCGCCTAATCAGCTGCGCGATCAGCGCCTACTCAACCGCTTGATCAGTACCTGTCAGCTACTTTATCAGCACCTGTCAGCCACTATATCAGCAACTGTCAACTGCATGATCAGCGACCACTTTGCTGCGTGATCAGATCCTACTCAGCTACGGGATCAGTGCCCACTCAGCTGATTGAAAAGCGCCTACGCAGCCGTGCGATAAGGGCCTCTCAGCCGCTTGACAAGCACCTGTCAGAAGCTTGATCAGGGCCTATCAGCCACTTGAATAGTACCTGTCAGCCAGTTGATCGGCACCTGTCAGCCGCTTGATCAGGACCTTTCAGCAGCTTGATAAACGTGTGTCAGCCTCTTGATCAGCACCTAATGAGCCATGCGATGATCATTTACTCAGCCGCGTGATCATCGCCTCAGCCTCTTGATCTGTGCCTACTCAGCCATGTGATCTGTGCCTGACAGCCACTTGATCAACGACTATCAACTGCTTGATCAGCTCCTGTCAACCACTTTATCAGCACCTGTCAGCCGCTTGATCAGCGCCTGTTAGCCACTTTATCATCGCCTAATCAGCTTCATGATCAGCGCCTACTCAGCCGCTTGATCAGAAGCAGTCAGCCAGTTGATCAGCACCTGTCAGCAGCTTGATCAGCGCCTATCAGCTGCTTCATTAGCACCTGTCAGCATGTTGATCAGCACCTCTCAGCCAGTTGATCAGCACCTGTAAGCCACTGGATCAGCGCCTGTTAGCTGCTTGATCATCGCTTTATCAGGTGCACGATCAGCGCCTACTCAGCTGCTTGATCAGAACCTGTCAGCCAGTTGATCGGCACCTGTCAGTAGCTTTATCAGCACTTATCAGCTGCTTGATTAGCACCTGTCAGCATGTTGATCAACACCTGTCAGCCGCTTCATTAGCAAGTGTCAGCCACATGATCAGCGGCTGTCAGCCGCTTCATTAGCAACTGTCAGCCAGTTGATCAGCACCTCTCAGCAAGTTGATCACCACCTGTAAATCACTGGATCAGCACCTGTCAGCCGCTTGATCAGCACCTTCCAGACGCTTGATCAGCACCTGTGAGCCCCTTGATGAGCGCCTATCAGCCGCTTGATTAGCACCTGTCAGCAGTTGACCAGCACCTGTCAGCCGCTTGATCAGCGCCTGTCAGCTGCTTGATCAGTGATTATCAGCCGCTAGATCAACATCTGTCAACGACTATCAGCACCTGTCAGCCGCTTGATCAGCGCCTGTCAGCCGCTTGATCAGTGATTATCAGCCGCTAGATCAACATCTGTCAACGACTCTCAGCTCCTGTCAGCAGCTTGATCAGCCCCTGTCAGCCACTTTATCATCGCCTAATCAGCTGTGCGATCAGCGCCTTCTCAACCGCTTGATCAGTACCTGTCAGCCACTTTATCAGCACCTGTCAACTACTTCATCAGCGACCACTTTGCTGCGTGATCAGATCCTACTCAGCCACGTGATACGTGACCCTCAGCCTGTTGATCAGCGTCTGTCAGCCGATTGATCATTTCCTGCTCTGCTGGTCATTCAGCGCCTGGTCAACCACTTCATCAGTGCCTGTCAGCCGCTTCATCAGCGCCTGTTAGCCAATTTATCATTGCTTAATCAGCTGCATGATCAGTGCCTACTCAGGCGCTTGATCAGTACCAGTCTGCCAGTTGATCAGCACCTGTAAGCAGCTTGATCAGCGCCTATCAGCTGCTTGATTAGCACCTGTTAGCCAGTTGATCAGCACCTCTCAGCCAGTTGATCAGCACCTGTAAGCCACTGGATCCGCGCCTGTTAGCCGCTTGATCATCACCTTATCAGCTGCACAATCAGCGGCTACTCAGCCGCTTGATCAGAACCTGTCAGCCAGTTGATCGGCAGCTGTCAGCCTCTTGATCAGCACCTGTCCGCAGCTTTATCAGCACCTATCAGCTGCTTGATTAGCACCTGTCAGCATGTTGATCATCACCTGTCAGCCGCTACATTAGCACCTGTCAGCCAGTTGATCAGCAACTGTCAGCCGCTGGATTAGCAGCTGTCAGCCAGTTGATCAGCACCTGTCAGCTGCTTAAACAGCGCCTGCCTGCGGCTTAATCAGTGCCTGCCAGCTGTTTGATCATTGCCTTCTCAGCTGCGCGATCAGCACCTACTCAGCCGCGAATCAGCCCCTCCACAGTCGCGTGGTCAGAGTCTGTCATCCTCTTTATCAGAGTCGGTCATCCTGCTTGATCAGCACCTGTCAGCAGGTTGAAGAGTGCCTACCCAGCCGCGAGAATTGCATCTCTCAGCCAGTTGATCTGCTCCTACTGAGCCCCGCAATCAGCGCCTACTCAGCCGCCCAATCAGTGCCTGTCAGCCGATTGAGAAGTACCTGTCAGCCAGTTGATCAGCACCTCCTAACCAGTTGATCACCACCTGTAAGCCACTGGATCAGCACTTGTCAGCCACTTGATCAGCACGTTTCCACAGCTTGATCAGCGCCTATCAGCTGCTTAATTAACACTTCTCAGCCAGTTGATCAGCACCTGTTAGCCGCTTGATCAGCGCCTATCAGCCACGTGATTAGCACCTGTCATACAGGTGATTAGCACCTGTCAGACGCTTAATCAGCACATGTCAGCAGCTTGATCAGCAACTGTCAGCAGCCTTATCAACACCTATCAGCTGCTTGATTAGCACCTGTCAGCATGTTGATCAACACCTTCAGCCGCTTCATTAGCTACTCTCAGCCAGTTGATCAGCCACTGTCAGCCGCTGGATTAGCACTTGTCAGACAGTTGATCAACACCTGTCAGCTGCTTGATCAGCACCTGTAAGCCGCTTAAACAGCGCCTGCCAGCCGCTTCATCAGTGCCTTTCACCCGCTTGATCAGTGCCTTCTCAGCTGAGCGATCAATGCCTACGGAGCCGTGAATCAGCCCCTATACAGCCTAGTGATCATAGTCTGCCTGCCGCTTGATCAGAGACTGTCAGACGCTTGATCAGCGCCTAATCACCCCCTCGATCACGGCCTATTTAGCGGCACAATCAGCACCTGTCAGCTGCTTGACAAGCACGTATAAACCACTTGATCAACACCTAATTAGATTCACTATCAGTATTTACTGAGCCATGTGATCATCGCCTCAGCCGCATGATCTTTGCCTACTGAGCCCCGCGATCAGGGCCTAATCAGTCGTGCAATATTAAACAGGGCCTGCCAGCCGCTTCATCAGTGCCTGTCAGCTGCTTGATCAGCGACCACTTTGCTGCATGATCAGATCCTACACAGCCACGTGATCAGTGACCCTCAGCCTGTTGATCAGCGCCTGTCAGCCGCTTGATCATTTCCTGCTCTGCTCGTCATTCAGCGCCTTGTCAACCTCTTCATCAGTGCCTGTCAGCCACTTGACCAGTGCCCACTCAGCTGATTGAAAAGCGCCTACGCAGCTGTGCGATAAGTGCCTCTCAGCCGCTTGACAAGCACCTGTCAGAAGCTTGATCAGGGCCTATCAACCACTTGAATAGTACCTGTCAGCCAGTTGATCGACACCTCTCAGCCACTTGATCAGCGCCTGTTAGCCACTTTATCATTCCCTAATCAGCTGCATGATCAGCGCCTACTCAGTCGCTTGATCAGTACCAGTCAGCCAGTTGATCAGCACCTGTCAGCTGCTTGATCAGCACCTTTCAGCTGCTTGATTAGCACCTGTCAGCATGTTGATCAACACCTGTCAGCCGCTTCATTAGCACCTGTCAGCCAATTGATCAGCACCTGTCAGCTGCTTGATCAGCACCTGTAAGCCGCTGAAACAGCGCCTGCCAGCCGTTTGATCAGTGCCTACTCAGCCGTGCGATATATGCCTGACAGCAGATTGAGAAGTACTCTCAGCCGCTTGATCAGCGATTATCAGCCACTAGATCAGCATCTGTCAACGACTTTATCAGCACTTTTCAGCCGCTTGATCAGTGGCTGTCAGCTGCTTGATCAGCGATTATCAGCCGCTAGATCAACATCTGTCAACGACTTTATCAGCACCTGTAAGCCGCTTAAACAGCGCCTGCCAGCCGCTTCATCAGTGCCTGTCAGCTGCTTGATCATTGCCTTCTTAGCTGCGCGATCAGCACCAACTCAGCCGCGAATCAGCCCCTACACAGCCACGTGATCATAGTCTGTCAGCCTCTTTATCAGAGTCGGTCATCCACCTGATCAGCACCTGTCAGCAGGATGAAGAGTGCCTCCTCAGCCGTGCGAATTGCATCTCTCAGCCAGTTGATCTGCGCCTACTGAGCCCTGCAATCAGCGCTCACTCAGCCGCCCAATCAGTGCCTGTCAGCTGCTTGAGAAGTACCTGTCAGCCAGTTGATCAGCACCTGTAAGCCACTGGATCAGCACCTGTCAGCCGCTTCATCAGCACCGTTCAGCATCTTGATCAACACCTATCAGCTGCTTAATTAACACTTCTCAGCCAGTTGATCAGCACCTGTGAGCCGCTTGATCAGCGCCTATCAGCCGCTTATTTAGCACCTGTCTAGCCAGTTGATTAGCACCTGTCAGCCGCTTAATCAGCACCTGTCAGCAGCTTGATCAGCACCTGTCAGCAGCTTGATCAGCACATATCAGCTGCTTCATTTGCACCTGTCACCATGTTGATCAACATCTGTTAGCCGCTTCATTAGCAACTGTCAGCCAGTTGATCAGCACCTGTGAGCTACTTGATCAGCACCTGTAAGCCACTTAAACAGCGCCTGCCAGCCGTTTGATCAGTGCCTTCTCAGCCCCGGAATCAGTGCCTACCCAGCCGTGCGATATGTGCCTGACAGCCGATTGCGAAGTACTGTCAGCCGATTGATCAGCGATTATCAGCCGCTAGATCAGCATCTGTCAACGACTTTATCAGGACATTTCAGCCGCTTGATCAGCGCCTGTCAGCCGCATGATCAGCGATTCTCAGCAGCTAGATCAACATCTGTCAACGACTTTATCAGCACCTGTCAGCCACTTGATCAGCGCCTGTCAGCCACTTGATCATTTCCTGCTCTGCTGGTCATTCAGCGCCTGGTCAACCACTTCATCAGTTCCTGTCAGCCACTTGACCAGTGGCCACTCAGCTGATTGAAAAGCGCCTACGCAGCTGCGCGTTAAGTGCCTCTCAGCCGCTTGACAAGCACCTGTCAGAAGCTTGATCAGGGCCTATCAGCCACTTGAATAGTACCTATCAGCCAGTTGATCAGCACCTGTCAGCGCCTTGATCAGCGCCTATCAGCCGCTTGATTAGCATCTGTCAGCTGCTTGATGAGCGCCTATCAGCCGCTTGATTAGCACCTGTCAGCAACTTGACCAGCACCTGTCAGCCGCTTGATCAGCGATTATCAGCCGCTAGATCAGCACCTGTCAACCACTTTATCATCACCTGTCAGCCGCTTGATCAGCGCCTGTTAGCCGCTTTATCATCGCCTAAACAGCAGCCTGATCAGCGCCTAATCAGCCGCTTGATCAGTACCTGTCAGCCACTTTATCAGCACCTGTCAGCCCCTCTATCAGCACCTGTCAGCCGCTTGATCAGCACCTGTCAGTAGCTTTATCAGCACTTATCAGCTGCTTGATTAGCACCTGTCAGCATGTTGATCAACACCTGTCAGCCGCTTCATTAGCAACTGTCAGCCAGTTGATCAGCACCTGTCAGCTGCTTGATCAGCACCTGTAAGCCGCTTAAACAGTGCCTGCCAGCCGCTTCATCAGTGCCTGTCACGTGCTTGATCATTGCCTTCTCAGCTGCGCGATTAGCGCCTACTCAGCCGCGAATCAGCCCCTCCACAGCCGCGTGATCATAGTCTGTCAGCCTCTTTATCAGAGTCGGTGATCTGCTTGATCAGCACCTGTCAGCAAGTTGAAGAGTGCCTACTCAGCCGCGGGAATTGCATCTCTCAGCCAGTTGATGTGCACGTACTGAGCCCAGCAATCAGCGCCTACTCAGCCGCCCGGTCCGTGCCTGTCAGCCGCTTGAGAAGTACCTGTCAGCCGCTTGATCAGCACCTATCAGCAGCTTGATCAGCGCCTATCAGCTGCTTAATTAACACTTCTCAGCCAGTTGATCAGCACCTGTTAGCCGCTTGATCAGCGCCTATCAGCCGCTTGATTAGCACCTGTCAGCCAGTTGATGAGCACCTGTCAGTCGCTTAATCAGCACCTGTCAGCGGATTGATCCGCAACTGTCAGCATCTTTATGAGCACCTATCAGCTGCTTGATTAGCACCTGTCAGCCAGTTGATCAGCAGCTGTCAGCCGCTTCATTAGCAACTGTCAGCCAGTTGATCAGCACCTGTCAGCTGCTTGATCAGCACCTGTAAGCCGCTTAAACAGTGCTGCCAGCCGCTTGATCAGTGCCTTCTCAGCTGCGCCATCAATGCCTACTTAGCCGAGGAACAGCCCCTACACTGCCGGGTGATCATAGTCTGTCGGTCGCTTGATCAGAGACTGTCAGATGCTTGATCAGCGCCTAATCACCCCCTCGATCAGCGCCTATTCAGCGGCGTGATCAGCAGCTGTCAGCCGCTTGACAAGCTCCTATAAACCACTTGATCAACACCTAATTAGCTTCGCTATCAGTATTTACTGAGCCATGCGATGCTCGCCTCAGCCGCATGATCTGTGCCTACTCAACCCCGCGATCACTGCCTACTCAGCCGTGCAATATGTGCCTGACAGCCAATTGAGAATTACTGTCAGCCGCTTGATCAGCGATTATCAGCCGCCAGATCAGCATCTGTCAAAGATTTATCAGCACCTGTCAGCCGCTTGATCAGCGATTATTATCCGCTAGATCAACATCTGTCAACGACTTTATCAGCACCTGTCAGCCGCTTTATCATCGCCTAATCAGCTGCGCAATCAGCGCCTACTCAACGGCTTGATCAGTACCTGTCAGCCACTTTATCAGCACCTGTCAGCCACTATATCAGCACCTGTCAACTGCTTGATCAGCGTCCACTTTGCTGCGTGATCAGATCCTACTCAGCCACGTGATCAGTGACCCTCAGCCGGTTGATCAGCGCCTGTCAGCCGCTTGATCATTTCCTGCTCTGCTGGTCATTCAGCGCCTGGTCAAGCACTTCATCAGTGCCTGTCAGCCACTTGAACAGTGCCCACTCAGCTGATTGAAAAGCACCTATGCAGCCGCGCGATAAGTGCCTCTCAGCCGCTTGACAAGCACCTGTCAGAAGCTTGATCAGGGCCTAACAACCACTTGAATAGTACCTATCAGCCAGTTGATCAGCACCTGTCTGCCGCGTGATCTGCACCTCTCAGTCGCTTGATGAGCACCTATCAGCCGCTTGATCAGCGCCTGTTACCCACTTTATCATTGTCTAACCAGCTGCATGATCAGCGGCTACTCAGCCGCTTGATCAGTACCAGTCAGCCAGTTGATCAGCACCTGTCAGCACCTTGATCATCGCCTATCAGCCGTGTGATTAGCACCTGTCAGCCTCTTGATCAGAACCTGCCTACCGATTGATCAGTGCCTGCCAGCTGCTTGATCATTGCATTCTCAGCTGCACAATCAGCACCTATCAGCTGCTTGTTTAGCACCTGTCAGCCAGTTGATCAGCACCTGTCAGCACATTGATCATCGCCTATCAGCCGCTTGATTAGCACCTGTCAGTCAGATGATCAGCACCTGTCAGCAGCTTGAGCAGGGAGTATCAGCTGCTTGATCAGCACCTGTCACCAAGTTGATCAGCACCTGTCAGCCAGTTGATCAGCACCTGTCAGCAGATTGATCAGGGCCTATCAGCCACTGGATTACCACCTGTCAGCCAGTTGATCAGCACCTGTCATCCGCTTGATCAGCACCTGTCAGCAGGTTGATCAGTGCGGATCAGCTGCTCGATTAACACCTGTCTGTCTATTGATCATCACCTGTCAACCGCTAGATCAGCACCCACTTTGCTGCATGAACAGAGCCTACTCAGCCACGCGGTCAGTGACGCTCAGCAGGTTGATCTTCTCCTGTCAGGCGCTTGATCATTTCCTGCTCTGCTGGTCATTCAGCGCCTGGTCAACCACTTGATCAGGGTCAGTCAGCCGCTTGACCACTGCCCACTCAGCAGATTGAAAAGCGCCTACGCAGCCGAGCGATAAGCGCCTGTCAGCCGCTTTACAAGCACCTGTAAACCGCTTGATCAACACTTACTGAGCTGCGCTATCAGTGCTTAATCAGCCGTGAGATCAGTGTCTGTCAGCTGCTTGATCAGCACCTGTCAGCCGGTTGAACAGTGCCTATTCAGCCACTCAAATAGCATCTCTCAGCCAGTTGATCTGCTCCTACTGAGCCCCATGATCAGCGCCTACTCAGCCGCCCGATCAGTGCCTGTCAGCCTCTTGAGAAGTACCTGTCAGCCACTTGATCAGCACCTGTCAGCCGCTTGATAAACGCGTGTCAGCAGCTTGATCAGTACCTGTCAGCCACTTTATCAGCACCTGTCAGCCAATATATCAGCAACTCTCAACAGCTTGATCAGTGCCCGCTTAGCTGCGTAATCAGAGCCTACTCAGCCACAGGGTCAGTGACCCTCAGGCGGCTGATCAGCGCCTGTCAGCGGCTTGATCAATTCCTGCTCTGATGGTCATTCAGCGCCTGGACAACCAGTAGATCAGTGCCTGTCAGCCCCTTGACCAGTGCCCACTCAGCTGATTGATAAATGCATACGCATCCACGCGATAAGCGCCTGTCAGCCACTTGAGAAGCATCTGTCAGCAACTTGATCAGGGCCTATCAGCCACTTGATCAGTACCTGTCAGCCAGTTGATCAGCACCTGTCAGCCACTTCATTTGCACCTGTCAGCCACTTTATCAGCAACTGTCAGGCGCTAGGGCAGCCCCTATAAGCAGCTTGATCATTAACTGTCAGCCACATTATCAGCACCTGTTAGCCGCTGTATCAGAACCTGTCCACCGCTTGATCAGCACCTGTCAGCAGCTTTATCAGCACCTAACAGCTGCTTGATTAGCACCTGTCAGCATGTTGATGAACACCTGTCAGCCGCTTCTTTAGCAACTGTCAGCCAGTTGATCAGCAACTGTCAGCCGCTTGATTAGCACCTGTCAGCCAGTTGATCAGCACCTGTCAGTCGCTTGATCAGCACCTGTAAGCCGATTAAACAGCACCTGCCAGCCACTTGATCATCACCTGTCAGCCACTTGATCAACGCGTGTCAGCAGCTTGATAAACGCGTGTCAGCCTCTTGATCAGCACCTAATCAGCCAAGCGATGATCATTTACTCAGCCGCACGAATATGGCCTCAGCCTCTTGATCTGTGACTACTCAACCCCACGACCAGCGCCTACTCAGCCATGCGATCTGTGCCTGACAGCGACTTGATCAACGACTATCAGCTGCTTGATCAGCACCTGTCAACCACTTTATCATCACCTGTCAGCCGCTTGATCATCGCCTGTTAGCCGCTTTATCATCACATAATCAGCTGCATGATCAGCGGCTACTCAGCCGCTTGATCAGTACCAGTCAGGCAGTTGATCAGCACCTGTCAGCACCTTGATAAGCTCCTATAAGTTGCTTGATTAGCACCTGTCAGCGAGTTGATCATCACCTCTCAGCCAGTTGATCAGAACATGTAAGCCACTGGATCAGCGCCTGTTAGCCGCTTGATCATCGCCTTATCAGCTGCACGATCAGCGCATACTCAGCCGCTTGATCTGAACCTGTCAGCCAGTTGACCAGCACCTGTCAGACGCTTGATCAGCACCTGTCAGCAGGTTTATCAGCACCTATCAGCACCTTGATCATTTCCTGCTCTGCTGGTCATTCAGCGCCTGGTCAACCACTTCATCAGTGCCTGTCAGCCACTTGACCACTGCCCACTCAGCTGATTGAAAAGCGCCTACCCAGCCGCGCGTTAAGTGCCTCTCAGCCGCTTGACAAGCAACTGCCAGAAGCTTGATCAGGGCCTATCAGCCACTTGAATAGTACCTATCAGACAGTTGATCAGCGTCTGTCAGACACTTGATCAGCGCCTATCAGCCGCTAGATCAGCACCTGTCAGCCGCTTGATCAGCTCTTATCAGCCGCTTGATCAACACCTGTCAGCCAGTTGACCAGTACCTGGCAGCCGCTTGATCGGCGCCTAGCAGTGCTTGATTAGCCCCTGTCAGCCAGTTGATCAGCAACTCTCAGCCGCTTGATTAGCATTTGTCAGGGAGTTGATCAGCACCTCTCAGCTGATTGATGATCACCTGTAAGCCACTTAAAGAGCGCCTGCCAACCGCTTCATCAGTGCCTGTCAGCTGCTTGATCATTGCCTTCTCAGCTGCGCCATCAGCTCCTACTCAGCCGCGAATCAGCCCCTAAACAGCCGCGTGATCATAGTCTGTCATCCTCTTTATCAGAGTCGGTCATCCGCTTGATCAGCACCTGTCAGCAGGTTGAAGAGTGCCTACTCAGCCCCGGGAATTGCATCTCTCAGCCAGTTGATCTGCGCCTACTGAGCCCCGCAATCAGAGCCTTCTCAGCCGCCCGATCAGTGCCTGGCAGCCACTTGAGAAGTTCCTGTCAGCCAGTTGATCAGCACCTCTCAGCCAGTTGATCACCACCTGTAAGCCCCTGGATCAGCACCTGTCAGTCGCTTGATCAGCGCCTATCAGCTGCTTAATTAACACTTCTCTGCCAGTTGATCAGCACCTGTCAGCCGCTTAATCAGCACCTGTCAGCAGCTTGATCAGCACTTGTCAGCAGCTTTATCAGCACCTATCAGCTGCTTGATTAGCACCTGTCAGCATGTTGATCAACATCTTCATTACCAACTGTTAGCCAGTTGATCAGCACCTGTCAGGTGCTTGATGAGCACCTGTAAGACGCTTAAACAGCGCCTGCCAGCCGCTTGATCAGTGCCTTCTCAGCTGCGCGATCAATGCCTACTCAGCCGCGAAACAGCCCCTACACTTCCGCGTGATCATAGTCTGTCGGCCGCTTGATCAGAGAGTGTCAGACGCTTGATCAGGGCCTAATAACCTCCTCGATCAGCGCCTATTCAGCGGCGCGATCAGCACCTGTCAGCCGCTTGACAAGCTCCTATAAACCACTTGATCAACACCTAATTAGCTTCGCTAACTGTATTTACTGAGCCATGCGATCATCGCCTCAGCCGCATGATCTGTGCCTACTCAACCCCGCCATCAGTGCCTATTCAGCTGTGCGATATGTGCCTGACAGCCGATTGAGAACTACTGTCAGCCGCTTGATCAGCGATTATCAGCCGCTAGATCAACATCTGTCAACGACTTTATCAGCACATGTCAGCCGCTTTATCATCGCATAATCAGCTGCGCGATCAGCGCCTACTCAAAGGCTTGATCCGTACCTGTCAGCTATTTTATCAGCACCTGTCAGCCACTCTATCAGCACCTGTCAACTGCTTTATCAGCGACCACATTGCTGCGTGATCAGATCCTACTGAGCCGCATGATCCGTGACCCTCAGCCTGTTGATCAGCGCCTGTCAGCCACTTGATAAGCGCCTATAAGTGGCTTGATTAGCCCCTGTCAGCCAGTTGATCATCAATTGTCAGCCGCTTCACAAGCAACTGTCAGAAGCTTGATCAGGGCCTATCAGCCACTTGAATAGTACCTATCAGCCAGTTGATCAGCACCTTTCAGCCCCTTGATCAGCGCCTATCAGCCGCTTGTTCAGCACCTGTCAGCCCCTTGATGAGCGCCTATCAGCCGCTTGATTAGCACCTGTCAGCCAGTTGACCAGCACCTGTCAGCCGCTTGATCAGCGCCTATCAGTGGCTTGATCAGCGCTTGACCACTTTCCACTCAGCCGATTGAAAAGCACCGACTCAGCCGCGTGAATAGCATCTTTCAGCCAGTTGATCTGTGCCTACTGAGTCCCGAAGTCAGTGTCTACACAGCCGCCCGATCAGTGCTTGTCAGCCGCTTGACAAGTACCTGTCAGCCACTTGATCAGCACCTGTCAGCAGCTTGTAAACGCGTTTCAGCCTCTTGATCAGCACCTAATCAACCACGCGATGATCACTTACTCAGCCGCGCGATCATCGCCTCAGCCTCTTGATCTGTGCCTACTCAGCCCCACGACCAGCGCCTACTCGGCCATGCGATCTGCGCCTGACAGCCACTTGATCAACGACTATCAGCCGCTTGATCAGCACCTGTCAACCACTTTATTATCACCTGTCAGCCGCTTGATCAGCGCCTGTTAGCCGCTTTATCATCGCCTACTCAGCCGCGAATCCGCCCCTACACAGCCGCGTGATCATAGTCTGTCAGCCTCTTTATCTGAGTCGGTCATCGGCTTGATCAGCACCTGTTAGCAGGTTGAAGAATGCCTACTCAGCCGCGCGAATTGCATCTCTCAGCCAGTTGATCTGCGCCTACTGAGCCCCGCAATCAGCGCCTACTCAGCTGCCCGATCAGTGCCTGTCAGCCGCTTGAGAAGTACAGTCAGCCAGTTGATCAGCACCTCTCAGCCAGTTGATCACCACCTGTAAGCCACTGGATCAGCACCTGTCAGCCGCTGGATCAGCAACTTTCAGCTGCTTGATCAGCGCCTATCAGCTGCTTGATCAGCACCTGTCAGCCGCTTGATCAGCGCCTATCAGCCGCTTGTTTAGCACCTGTCAGCAGTTGACCAGCACCTGTCAGCCTCTTGATCAGCGCCTGTCAGCTGCTTGATCAGTGATTATCAGCCGCTAGATCAACATCTGTCAACGACTATCAGCACCTGTCAGCCGCTTGGTCAGCCCCTGTCAGCCACTTTATCATCGCCTAATCACCTGTGGGATCAGCGCCTTCTCAACCGCTTGATCAGTAACTGTCAGCCAGTTTATCAGCACCTGTCAACTGCTTGATCAGCGACCACTTTGCTGCGTGATCAGATCCTACTCAGCCACGTGATCCGTGACCCTCAGCCTGTTGATCAGCGCCTGTCAGCCGCTTGATCATTTCCTGCTCTGCTGGTCATTCAGCGCCTGGTCAACCACTTCATCAGTGCCTGTCAGCCGCTTCATCCACGCCTGTTAGCCATTTTATCATTGCCTAATCAGCTGCATGATTAGGGCCTACTAAGCCGCTTGATCAGTACCAATCAGCCAGTAGATCAGCACCTGTCAGCAGGTTGATCAGCGCCTATCAGCTACTTGATTAGCATCTGTCAGCCAGTTGATCAGCATCTCTCAGCCAGTTGATCAGCACCTGTAAGCCACTGGATCAGTGCCTCTTAGATGCTTGATCATCGCCTTATCAGCTGCACGATCAGCGCCTACTCAGCCGCTTGATAAGAACCTGTCAGCCAGTTGATCGGCACCTGTCACCCGCTTGATCAGCACCTGTCAGCAGCTTTATCAGCACCTATCAGCTGCTTGATTAGCACCTGTCAGCATGTTGATCAACACCTGTCAGCCGCTTCAATAGCAACTGTCAGCCAGTTGATCAGCAACTGTCAGCCGCTGGATTAGCACCTGTCAGCCAGTTGATCAACACCTGTCAGCTGCTTGATCAGCACCTGTAAGCCGCTTAAACAGCGCCTGCCTGCTGCTTCATCAGTGCCTGTCAGCTGCTTGATCATGGCCTTCTTAGCTGCTCGATCAGCGCCTACTCAGCTGCGAATCAGCCCCTCCACAGCCGCGTGATCATAGTCTGTCAGAGTCTTTATCAGAGTCGGTCATCCACTTGATCAGCACCTGTCAGCAGGTTGAAGTGTGCTTACTCAGCAACGCGAATTGCATCTCTCAGCCAGTTGATCTGCACCTACTGAGCCCTGCATCCAGCACCTACTCAGCTGCCCAATCAGTGCCTGTCAGCCGCTTGAGAAGTACCTGTCAGCCAGTTGATCAGCACCTCTCAGCCAGTTGATCACCACCTGTAAGCCACTGGATCAGCACCTGTCAGCCGCTTGATCAGCACCTTTCAGCAGCTTGATCAGTGCCTATAAGCTGCTTAATTAACACTTCTGAGCCAGTTGATCAGCACCTGTTAGCGGCTTGATCAGCAACTATCAGCCAGTTAATCATCACCTGTAAGCCACTGAATCAGCACCTGTCAGGGGCTTGATCAGCACCTTTCAACAGCTTGATCAGTGCCTATCAGCCGCTTGTTTATCACCTGTCAGCCAGTTGATTAGCACCTGTCAGCGGCTTAAACAGCGCCTGCCAGCCGCTTCATCAATGCCTGTCAGTGCTTGATCAGTTCCTTCTCAGCTGTGCGATCAATGCCTACTGAGCCTCGAATCAGCCCCTACACAGCCGCGTGATCATAGTCTGTCTGCCGCTTGATCAGAGACTGTCAGACGCTTGATCAGCGCCTAATCACCCCCTCGATCAGCACCTATTGAGCGGCGCAATCAGCGCCTGTCAGCTGTTTGACAAGCACCTATAAACCACTTGATCAACACCTAATTAGATTCACTATGAGTATTTACTGAGCCATGCGATCATCGCCTCAGCCCCATGATCTGTGCCTACTGATCCCCTCAATCAGTGCCTAATCAGCCGTGCGATATGAGCCTGAGAGCCGAATGTGAAGTACTGTCAGCCGCTTCATCAGTGATCATCAGCCGCTAGATCGGCATCTGCCAAAGACTTTATCAGCACCTTTCAGCCGCTTGATCAGCGCCTGTCAGCCGCTTGATCAGTGATTTTCAGGCGTTAGATCAACATCTGTCAACGACTTTATCAGCACCTGTCAGCTGCTTGATCAGCACCTGTTAGCCACTTTATCATCACCTAATGAGCTGCATGATCAGCGCCTACTCAGCCGCTTGATCAGTACCAGTCAGCCAGTTAATCAGCACCTGTTAGCAGTTTGATCAGCGTCTATCAGCTGCTTGATTAGCACCTGTCAGCATGTTGATCAACACCTGTCAACCGCTTTTTTATCAACTGTCAGCCAGTTGATCAGGCACTGTCAGCCGCTGGATAAGCACCTGTCAGCCAGTTGATCAGCACCTGTCAGCTGCCTGATCAGCACCTGTAAGCCGCTTAAACACCGTCTGCCAGCCGCTTCATCAGTGCCTGTCTGCTGCTTGATCATTGCCTTCTCAGCTGCAGGATCAGCGCCTACTCAGCCGCGAATCAGCCCCTACACAGCCGCGTGATCATAGTCTGTCAGCCTCTTTATCAGAGTCGGTCATCCGCTTGATCAGCACCTGTCAGCAGGTTGAAGACTGCCTACTCAGCTGCGCAAATTGCATCTCTCAGCCAGTTGATCTGCGCCTACTGAGCCCCGCAATCAGCGCCTACTCAGCCGCCCGATCAGTGCCTGTCAGCCGCTTGAGAAGTACCTGGCTGCCAGTTGATCAGCACCTCTCAGCCAGTTGATCACCACCTGTAAGCCACTGGATCAGCACCTGTCAGCCGCTTGATCAGCACCTTTCAGCCGCTTGATTAGCCCCTGTCAGCCAGTTGACCAGCACCTGTCAGCCGCTTGATCAGCGCCTGTCAGCTGCTTGATCAGTGATTATCAGCCGTTAGATCAACATCTGTCAATGAAAATCAGCACCTGTCAGCCGCTTGATCAGCGCCTGTCAGCCACTTTATCATCGCCTAATCAGCTGCACGATCAGCACCTACTCAACCGCTTGATCAGTACCTGTCAGCCACTTTATCAGTACCTGTCAGCCACTATATCAGCACCTGTGAACTGCTTGATGCGAGACCACTTTGCTGCGTGATCAGATCCTACTCAGCCACGTGATCAGTGACCTCAGCCTGTTGATCAGCGCCTGTCAGCCGCTTGATCATTTCCTGCTCTGCTGGTCATTCATCGCCTGGTCAACAACTTCATCAGTGCCTCTCAGCCACTTGATCACTGCCTAGTCAGCTGATTGAAAAACGCCTACGCAGCTACGAGATAAGTGCCTCTCAGCAGCTTGATCAGGGCTTTCAGCCACTTGAAGAGTACCTATCAGCCAGTTGATCAGCACCTGTCAGCCCCTTGTTCAACGCCTATCAGCCGCTTGATCAGCACCTGTCAGCCGATTGATGAGCACCTATCAGCCTCTTGATTAGCCCCTGTCAGCCAGGTGATCAGCAATTGTCAGCTGCTTGTTAAGCACCTGTCAGCAGCTTGATCAGCACCTGTCAACAACTTGATAAACGAGTGTCAGCCTCTTGATCAGCACCTAAGCAGCCACGCGATGATCATTTACTCAGCCATGCGATCTGCTCCAGACAGCCACTTGATCAACGACTATCAGCTGCTTGATCAGCTCCTGTCAACCACTTTATCAGCACCTGTCAGCCACTTGATCAGCGCCTGTTAGCCGCTTTATCATCGCCTAATCAGCTGCATGATCAGCGCCTACTCAGCCGCTTGATCAGTACCAGTCAGCCAGTTGACCAGCACCTGTCAGCAGCTTGATCAGCGCCTATCAGCTGCTTGATTAGCACCTGTCAGCATGTTGATCAACACCTGTCAACTACATTTTTAGCAACTGTCAGACAGTTGACCAGCACCTGTCAGCCGCTTGATCAGCACCTGTCAGCAGATTTATCAGCACCTATCAGCTGCTTGATTAGCACCTGTCAGCATGTTGATCAACACATGTCATCCGCTTCATTAGCAACTCTCAGCCAGTTGATCAGCACCTGTCAGCAGCTTTATCAGCGCCTATCAGCTGCTTCATTAGCACCTGTCAGCATGTTGATCAGCACCTCTCAGCCAGTTGATCAGCACCTGTAAGCCTCTGGATCAGCGCCTGTTAGCCGCTTGATCATCGCCTTATCAGGTGCACGATCAGTGCCTACTCAGCTGCTTGATCAGAACCTGTCAGCCAGTTGATCGGAACCTGTCAGCCGCTTGATCAGCACCTGTCAGTAGCTTTATCAGCACTTATCAGCTGCTTGATTAGCACCTGTCAGCATGTTGATCAACACCTGTCAGCCGATTCATTAGCAACTGTCAGCCAGTTGATCAGCTCCTGTCAGCTGCTTGATAAGCACCTGTAAGCCGCTTAAACAGTGCCTGCCAGCCGCTTCATCAGTGCCTGTCACGTGGTTGATCATTGCCTTCTCAGCTGCACGATCAGCGCCTACTCAGCCGTGAATCAGCCCCTCCACAGCCGCGTGATCATAGTCTGTCAGCCTCTTTATCAGAGTCGGTGATCCGCTTGATCAGCACCTGTCAGCAAGTTGAAGAGTGCCTACTCAGCCGCGCGAATTGCATCTCTCAGCCAGTTGATTTGCACCTACTGAGCCCAGCAATCAGCGCCTACTCAGCCGCCCGATCAGTGCCTTCAGCCGCTTGAGAAGTACCTGTCAGCCGCTTGATCAGCACCTGTTAGCCGCTTGATCAGCACCTATCAGCCAGTTGGTCATCACTTGTAAGCCACTGAATCAGCACCTGTCAGCGGCTTGATCAACACCTTTCAGCAGCTTGATCAGCGCCTATCAGCTGCTTAATTAACACTTCACAGCCAGTTGATCAGCACCTGTTAGCTGCTTGATCAGCGCCTATCAGCCGCTTGATTAGCACCTGTCAGCCAGTTGATGAGAACCTGTCAGCCGCTTAATCAGCACCTGTAAGCAGCTTGATCCGCACCTGTCAGCATCTTTATCAGCAGCTATCAGCTGCTTGATTAGCATCTGTCAGCATGTTGATCAACACCTGTCAGCCACTTCATTAGCAACTGTAAGCAAGTTGATCAGCAACTGTCAGATGCTTGATAAGCACCTTTCAGCCAGTTGATCAGCACCTGTCAGCTGCTTGATCAGCACCTGTAATCCGCTTAAACAGCGCCTGCCAGCCGCTTCATCAGTGCCTGTCAGCTGCTTGATCAGCGACCACTTTGCTGCATGATGAGATCCTACACAGCCACGTGATCAGTGACCCTCAGCCTGTTGATCAGCGCCTGTCAGCCGCTTGATCATTTCCTGCTCTGCTGGTCATTCAGCGCCTGGTCAACCACTTCATCAGTGCCTGTCAGCCACTTGAGCAGTGCCCACTCAGCTGATTGAAAAGCGCCTACGCAGGCGCGCGATAAGTGCCTCTCAGCGGCTTGACAAGCACCTGTCAGAAGCTTGATCAGGGCCTATCAGCCACTTGAATAGTACCTATCAGCCAGTTGATCAGCGCCTATCAGACCCTTGATCAGCGCTTATTAGCCACTAGATCAGCACCTGTCAGCCGCTTGATCAGCGCCTATAAGCCACTTGATCAGCATCTGTCAGCCAGTTGACCAGTACCTGTCAGCCGCTTGATCAGCGCCTAGCAGTGCTTGATTAGCCCCTGTCAGCCAGTTGATCAGCAACTGTCAGCCGCTTGATTATAACTTGTCTGCGAGTTGATCAGCACCTCTCAGCCAGTTGATCAGAACCTGTAAGCCAATGGATCCGCGCCTGTTTTCCGCTTGATCATCGCCTTATCAGCTGCACGATCAGCGCCTACTCAGCCGCTTGATCAGAACCTGTCAGCCAGTTGATCGGCACCTGTCAGCCGCTTGATCAGCACCTGTCAGCATCTTGATCAGCACCAATCAGCTACTTGATTAGCACCTGTCAGCATGTAGATCAACACCTGCCAGCCGCTTCATCAGTGCCTGTCAGCTCTTGATCATTGCCTTCTCAGCTGCTGGATCAGCGCCTACTCAGCCTCGATCCGCCCCTACACAGCCGCGTGATCATAGTCTGTCGGCCTATTTATCAGAGTCGGTCATCCGCTTGATCAGCACCTGTCAGCAGGTTGAAGAGTGCCTACTCAGCCGCGCGAATTTCATCTCTCAGCCAGTTGATCTGCACCTACTGAGCCCCGCAATCAGCGCCTACTCAGCCGCCCAATCAGTGCCTGTCAGCCGCTTGATCAGCGCTTGACCACTTTCCACACAGCCGATTGAAAAGCACCGACACAACTGCGCGAATACCATCTTTCAGACAGTTGATCTGTGCCTACTGAGCCCCGCAGTCAGTGCCTACTCAGCCTCCCGATCAGTGCTTCTCAGCCGCTTGACAAGAACCTGTCAGCCGCTTGATCAGCACCTGTCAGCAGCTTTATCAGCACCTATCAGCTGCTTGATTAGCACCTGTCAGCATGTTGATCAACACCTGTCAGCCGCTTCATTAGCAACTTTCAGCCAGTTGAACAGCAACTGTCAACTGCTTGATTAGCACCTGTAAGTCACTGGATCAGCACCTGTCAGCTGCTTGATCAGCACCTGTCAGCAGCTTTATCAGCACCTACCAGCTGCTTGACTAGCGCCTGTCAGCATGTTGATGAACACCTGTCAGCCGTTTCATTAGCAACTGTCAGCCAGTTGATCAGCAGCTGTCAGCCGCTTCATTAGCAACTGTCAGCCAGTTGATCAGCACCTGTAATCCCCTTAAACAGCGCCTGTCAGCCGCTTCATCAGTGCCTGTCAGCTGCTTGATCATTGCCTTCTCAGCTGCGCGATCAGCCCTACTCAGCTGCGAATCACCCCTACTCAGCCGCGTGATCATAGTCTGTCAGCCTCTTTATCAGAGTCGGTCATCCGCTTGATTTGCATCTCTCAGCCAATTGATCTGCGCCTCCTGAGCCCTGCAATCAGCACCTACTCATCCGCCCGATCAGTGCCTGTCAGCCGCTTGAGAAGAACCTGTCACCCAGTTGATCAGCACCTCTCAGCCAGTTGATCAGCACCTGTAAGTAGCTTATTCAGCATCTGTTAGCAGCTTTAGCAGCACCTATCAGCTGCTTGATTAGCACCTGTCAGCCAGTTGATCAGCACCTGTCAGCTGCTTGATCAGCGCCTATCAGCTGCTTGAAGAGCACCTGTCAGCCAGTTTATCAGCACCTCTCAGCCAGTTGATCAGCACCTGTAAGCACTGGATCAGCGCCTGTTAGACACTTGATCATCGTCTTATCAGCTGCACAATCAGCTCCTACTCAGCCGCTTAATCAGAACCTGTCAGCCATTTGATCAGCACCTCTCAGCCCACTGATCAGCACCTGTCAGGAGCTTTATCAGCACCTATCAGCTGCTTGATTAGCACCTGTCAGCATGTTGATCAACACCTGTCAGCCACTTCATTAGCAAGTGTCAGCCAGATGATCAGCGGCTGTCAGCCGCTGGATTAGCACCTGTGAGCAAGTTGATCAGCACCTGTAAGCCGCTTAAACAGCGCCTGCCAGCCGCTTAAACAGCGCCTGCCAGCCGCTTGATCAGTGCCTTCTCAGCTGCGCAATCAATGCCTACTCAGCCGAGAATCAGCCACTACATAGCTGCGTGATCATAGTCTGTCAGCCGCTTGATCAGAGACTGTCAGACGCTTGATCAGCGCCTAATCACCCCCTCCATCAGCGCCTATTGAGCCGCAAGATCGGCACCTGTCAGCTGCTTGACAAGCACCTATAAACCACTTGATCAACACCTATTTACCTTTGCTATCAGTATTTATTGAGCCATCCGATCGTCACCTCAGCCGCATGATCTGTGCCTACTCAGCCCCGCGATCAGTGCCTACTCAGCCGTGCGATATGTGCCTGACAGCCGATTGCGAAGTACTGTCAGCCGCTTGATCAGCGATGATCAGCCGCTAGATCAGCATCTGTCAACGACTTTATCAGCACCTTTCATCCGCTTGATCAGCGCCTGTCAGCCGCTTGATCAGCGATTATCAGCCGCTAGATCAACATCTGTTAACGACTTTATCAGCACATGTCAGCCGCATGAACAGCGCCTGTCAGCCACTTTACCATCGCCTAATCAGCGGCACGATCAGCGCCTACTCAGCCGCTTGATCAGTACCTGTCAGCCACTTTATCAGCACCTCTCAACCACTATATCAGCACCTGTCAACTGCTTGATCAGCGACCACTTTGCTGCGTGATCAGATTCTACTCAGCCACGTGATCAGTGACACTCAGCCGGTTGATCAGCGACTGTCAGCCGCTTGATTATTTCCTGCTCGCCTTGTCATTCAGCGCCTGGTCAACCACTTCATCAGTGCCTGTTAGCCACTTGACCAGTGCCCACTCACTGATTGAAAAGCACCGACTCAACCGCACGAATAAAATCTTTCAGCCAGTTGATCTCGGCCTACTGAGCCCTGCAGTCAGTGCCTACACAGCCGCCCGATCAGTGTCTGTCAGCCGCTTGAGAAGTACCTGTCAGCCAGTTGATCAGCACCTGTCAGCCCCTTAATCAGCGCCTATCAGCCGCTTGATCAGCACCTGTCAGCAGCTTGATAAACGCGTGTGAGCCTCTTGATCAGCACCTAATCTGCCAAGCGATGATCATTTTCTCAGCCGCGCGATCATCGCCTCAGCCTCTTGATCTGTGCCTACTCAGCCCCACGACAAGCGCCTACTCAGCCATGCGATCTGTGCCTGACAGCCACTTGATCAACGACTCTCAGCCGCTTGATCAGCACCTGTCAACCACTCTATCATCACCTGTCAGCCGCTTGATCAGCGCCTGTTAGCCGCTTTATCATCACATAATCAGCTGCATGATCAACGCCTACTCAGCCGCTTGATCTGTACCAGTCAGCCAGTTGATCAGCACCTGTCAGCACCTTGATCAGCGCCTATAAGCTGCTTGATTAGCACTTGTCAGCCAGTTGATCAGCAATTGTCAGCCGCTTGTTAAGCACCTGTCAGCAGCTTGATGTGCACCTATCAGCCGCTTGATTAGCACCTGTCAGCCAGTTGACCAGCACCTGTCAGCCGCTTGGTCAGCGCCTATCAGTGGCTTGATTAGCCCCTGTCAGCCAGTTGATCAGCAATTGTCAGCCGCTTGTTAAGCACCTGTCAGCAGCTTGATCAGCGCTTGACCACTTTCCACTCAGCCGATTGAAAAGCACTGACTCAGCCGCGCGAATAGCATCTTTCAGCCAGTTGATCTGTGCCTACTGAGCCCCGCAGTCAGTGCCTACACAGCCGCCTGATCAGTGCTTCTCAGCCGCTTGACAAGTACCTGTCAGCCTCTTGATCAGCACCTAATCAGCCACACGATGATCATTTACTCTGCCGCGCGATCATCGCCTCAGCCTCTTGATCTGTGCCTACTCAGTACCATGACCAGCGCCTACTCAGCCATGCGATCTGTGCCTGACAGACACTTGATCAACGACTATCAGCCGCTTGATCATCGCCTTATCAGCTTCACGATCAGCACCTACTCAGCCGCTTGGTCAGAACCTGTCAGGCAGTTGATCAGCACCAGTCAGCCGCTTGATCATTTCCTGCTCTGCTGGTCATTCAGCCCCTGGTCATCCACTTGATCAGTGCCTGTCAGCCGCTTGAGAAGTACCTGGCAGCCACTTGACCAGCACCTAATCAGCCACGCGATCATCATTTACTCAGCCGCACGTTCATCGCCTCAGCCACTTGATCTGTGTCTACTCAGCCCCGCGATCAGCGCCTACTCAGCCGTGCGAGGTGCGCCTAACAGACACTTGAGAAGTACTGTCAGCCACTTTATCAGCGACTATCAGTCACTTGATCAGCACCTGTCAACGACTTTATCAGCACCTGTCAGCCGCTTGATTAGGGCCTGTCAGCTCCTTGACCACTGCCCACTCAGCCGATTGAAAAGCGCCAATGCAGCCGCGCGATAAGCACCAGTCAGCCGCCTGAAAATCACCTGTCAGCAGCTTGATCAGGGCCTATTAGCCACTTGATTAGCACCTGTCAGCTAGTTGATCAGCACCTGTCAGCCAATTGATCAGCACCTGTCAGCCGCTTCATTAGCACCTGTCAGCCAGTTGAACAGCACCTGTCAGCCCCTTGATCATCGCCTATCAGCCGTGTGATTAGCACCTGTCAGCGAGATGATCAGCACCTGTCAGCCTCTTGATCAGAACCTGTCAGCAGCTTGATCATCGCCTATCAGCTACTTGATTAGCACTTGTCAGCCAGTTGATCAGCACCTGCCTACCGATTGATCAGTGCCTGTCAGCTGCTTGATCATTGCATTCTTAGCTGCGCAATCAGCACCTATCAGCTGCTTGTTTAGCACCTGTCAGCCAGTTGATCAGCACCTGTCAGCACCTTGATCATCGCCTGTCAGCCGCTTGATTAGCACCTGTCAGCCAGATGATCAGCACCTGTCAGCAGCTTGAGCAGTGAGTATCAGCTGCTTGATCAGCACCTGTCAGCCAGTTGATCAGCACCTGTCAGCAGACTGATCAGGGCCTATCAGCCACTTGATTAGCACCTGTCAGCCAGTTGATCAGCACCTGAGAGTCGCTTCATTAGCACCTGTCAGCCAGTTGATCAGCACCTGTCATCCGGTTGATCAGCACCTGTCAGCAGGTTGATCAGTGCGTATCAGCTGCTTGATTAACACCTGTCAGTCTATTGATCATCACCTGTCAACCGCTGGATCAGCACCCACTTTGCTGCATGAACAGAGCCTACTCAGCCACGCGGTCAGTGACGCTCAGCCGGTTGATCTTCTCCTGTCAGGCGCTTGATCATTTCCTGCTCTGCTGGTCATTCAGCGCCTGGTCAACCACTGGATCAGTGTCAGTCAGCCGCTTGACCACTGCCCACTCAGCAGATTGAAAAGCGCCTACGCAGCCGAGCGATAAGCGCCTGTCAGCCGCTTTACAAGCACCTGTAAACCGCTTGATCAACACTTACTGAGCTGCGCTCTCAGTGCTTAATCAGCCGCGAGATCAGTGTCTGTCAGCTGCTTGATCAGCACCTGTCAGCCGGTTGAACAGTGCCTATACAGCCGCGCATATACCATCTCTCAGCCAGTTGATCTGCTCCTACTGAGCCCCATGATCAGCGCCTACTCAGCCGCCCGATCAGTGACTGTCAGCCTCTTGAGAAGTACCTGTCAGCCACTTGATCAGCACCTGTCAGCCGCTTGATAAACGCATGTCAGCAGCTTGATCAGTACCTGTCAGCCACTTTACCAGCACCTGTCAGCCAATATATCAGCACCTCTCAACAGTTTGATCAGTGCCCGCTTAGCTGCGTAATCAGAGCCTACTCCGCCACAGCATCAGTGACCCTCAGCGGGCTGATCAGCGCCTGTCAGCGGCTTGATCATTTCCTGCTCTGATGGTCATTCAGCGCCTGGTCCACCACAAGATCAGTGCCTGTCAGCCCCTTGACCAGTGCCCACTCAGCTGATTGATAAACGCATACGCATCGACGCGATAAGCGCCTGTCAGCCACTTGAGAAGCATCTGTCAGCAACTTGATCAGTACCTGTCAGCCAGTTGATCAGCACCTGTCAGCCACTTCATTTGCACCTGTCAGCCACTTTGTCAGCAACTGTCAGGCGCTAGGGCAGCCCCTATAAGCAGCTTGATCATTAACTGTCAGCCACATTATCAGCACGACTTAGCCGCTGTATCAGAACCTGTCAACCGCTTGATCAGCACCTGTCAGCAGCTTTATCAGCACCTATCAGCTGCTTGATTAGCCCGTCAGCCACTTGATCAGCAATTGTCAGCCGCTTGTTATGCACCTGTCAGCAGCTTGATCAGCGCTTGACCACTTTCCACTCAGCCGATTGAAAAGCAAAGACTCAACCGCGTGAATATCATCTTTCAGCCAGTTGATCTGTGCCTTCTGAGCCCCGCAGTCAGTGCCTACACAGCTGCCCGATCAGTGCTTGTCAGCCGCTTGACAAGTACCTGTCAGCCACTTGATCAGCACCTGTCAGCAGCTTGATGTGCACCTATCAGTCGCTTGATTAGCACCTGTCAGCCAGTTGACCAGCACCTGTCAGCCGCTTGGTCAGCGCCTATCAGTGGCTTGATTAGCCCCTGTCAGCCAGTTGATCAGCAATTGTCAGCCGCTTGTTAAGCAGCTGTCAGCAGCTTGATCAGCGCTTGACCACTTTCCACTCAGCCGATTGAAAAGCACTGACTCAGCCGCGCGAATAGCATCTTTCAGCCAGTTGATCTGTGCCTACTGAGCCCCGCAGTCAGTGCCTACACAGCCGCCTGATCAGTGCTTCTCAGCCGCTTGACAAGTACCTGTCAGCCTCTTGATCAGCACCTAATCAGCCACACGATGATCATTTACTCAGCCACGCGATCATCACCTCAGCCTCTTGATCTGTGCCTACTCAGCCCCATGACCAGCGCCTACTAAGCCATGCGATCTGTGCCTGACAGCCACTTGATCAACGACTATCAGCCGCTTGATCATCGCCTTATCAGCTTCACGATCAGCGCCTACTCAGCCGCTTGGTCAGAACCTGTCAGGCAGTTGATCAGCACCAGTCAGCCGCTTGATCATTTCCTGCTCTGCTGGTCATTCAGCTCCTGGTCATCCACTTGATCAGTGCCTGTCAGCCGCTTGAGAAGTACCTGGCAGCCACTGGACCAGCACCTAATCAGCCACGAGATCATCATTTACTCAGCCGCACGATCATCGCCTCAGCCGCTTGATCTGTGTCTACTCAGCCCCGCGATCAGCGCCTACTCAGCCGTGCGAGGTGCGCCTGACAGACACTTGAGAAGTACTGTCAGCCACTTTATCAGCGACTATCAGTCGCTTGATCAGCACCTGTCAACGACTTTATCAGCACCTGTCAGCCGCTTGATTAGTGCCTGTCAGCTGCTTGACCACTGCCCACTCAGCCGATTGAAAAGCGCCAATGCAGCCGTGCGATAAGCACCAGTCAGCCGCCTGAAAATCACCTGTCAGCAGCTTGATCAGGGCCTATTAGCCACTTGATTAGCACCTGTCAGCTAGTTGATCAGCACCTGTCAGCCAATTGATCAGCACCTGTCAGCCGCTTCATTAGCACCTGTCAGCCAGTTGATCAGCACCTGTCAGCCTCTTGATCAGAACCTGTCAGCAGCTTGATCATCGCCTATCAGCTACTTCATTAGCACTTGTCCGCCAGTTGATCAGCACCTGCCTACCGATTGATCAGTGCCTGTCAGCTGCTTGATCATTGCATTCTCAGCTGCGCAATCAGCACCTATCAGCTGCTTGTTTAGCACCTGTCAGCCAGTTGATCAGCACCTCTCAGCACCTTGATCATCGCCTATCAGCCGCTTGATTAGCACCTGTCAGCCAGATGATCAGCACCTGTCAGCAGCTTGAGCAGCGAGTATCAGCTGCTTGATCAGCACCTGTCAGCCAGTTGATCAGCACCTGTCAGCAGATTGATCAGGGCCTATCAGCCACTTGATTAGCACCTGTCATCCGGTTGATCAGCACCTGTCAGCAGGTTGATCAGTGCGTATCAGCTGCTTGATTAACACCTGTCAGTCTATTGATCATCACCTGTCAACCGCTAGATCAGCTCCCACTTTGCTGCATGAACAGAGCCTACTCAGCCACGCGGTCAGTGACGCTCAGCCGGTTGATCTTCTCCTGTCAGGCGCTTGATCATTTCCTGCTCTGCTGGTCATTCAGCGCCTGGTCAACCACTGGATCAGTGTCAGTCAGCCGCTTGACCACTGCCCACTCAGCAGATTGAAAAGCGCCTACGCAGCCGAGCGATAAGCGCCTGTCAGCCGCTTTACAAGCACCTGTAAACCGCTTAATCAACACTTACTGAGCTGCGCTCTCAGTGCTTAATCAGCCGCGAGATCAGTGTCTGTCAGCTGCTTGATCAGCACCTGTCAGCCGGTTGAACAGTGCCTATTCAGCCGCGCAAATACCATCTCTCAGCCAGTTGATCTGCTCCTACTGAGCCCCATGATCAGCGCCTACTCAGCCGCCCGATCAGTGACTGTCAGCCTCTTGAGAAATAGTTGTCAGCCACTTGATCAGCACCTGTCAGCCGCTTGATAAACGCATGTCAGCAGCTTGATCAGTACCTGTCAGCCACTTTACCAGCACCTGTCAGCCAATATATCAGCAACTCTCAACAGCTTGATCAGTGCCCGCTTAGCTGCGTAATCAGAGCCTACTCCGCCACAGGATCAGTGACCCTCAGCGGGCTGATCAGCGCCTGTCAGCGGCTTGATCATTTCCTGCTCTGATGGTCATTCAGCGCCTGGTCCACCACTAGATCAGTGCCTGTCAGCCCCTTGACCAGTGCCCACTCAGCTGATTGGTAAACGCATACGCATCGACGCGATAAGCGCCTGTCAGCCACTTGAGAAGCATCTGTCAGCAACTTGATCAGTACCTGTCAGCCAGTTGATCAGCACCTGTCAGCCACTTCATTTGCACCTGTCAGCCACTTTATCAGCAACTGTCAGGCGCTAGGGCAGCCCCTATAAGCAGCTTGATCATTAACTGTCAGCCACATTATCAGCACCTGTTAGCCGCTGTATCATAACCTGTCAACTCCTTGATCAGCACCTGTCAGCAGATTTATCAGCACCTATCAGCTGCTTGATTAGCCCCTGTCAGCCACTTGATCAGCAATTGTCAGCCGCTTGTTATGCACCTGTCAGCAGCTTGATCAGCGCTTGACCACTTTCCACTCAGCCGATTGAAAAGCAAAGACTCAACCGCGTGAATAGCATCTTTCAGCCAGTTGATCTGTGCCTACTGAGCCCCGCAGTCAGTGCCTACACAGCCGCCCGATCAGTGCTTGTCAGCCGCTTGACAAGTACCTGTCAGCCACTTGATCAGCACCTGTCAGCAGCTTGATGTGCACCTATCAGCCGCTTGATTAGCACCTGTCAGCCAGTTGACCAGCACCTGTCAGCCGCTTGGTCAGCGCCTATCAGTGGCTTGATTAGCCCCTGTCAGCCAGTTGATCAGCAATTGTCAGCCGCTTGTTAAGAACCTGTCAGCAGCTTGATCAGCGCTTGACCACTTTCCACTCAGCCGATTGAAAAGCACTGACTCAGCCGCGTGAATAGAATCTTTCAGCCAGTTGATCTGTGCCTACTGAGCCCCGCAGTCAGTGCCTACACAGCCGCCTGATCAGTGCTTGTCAGCCGCTTGACAAGTACCTGTCAGCCTCCTGATCAGCACCTAATCAGCCACACGATGATCATTTACTCAGCCGCGCGATCATCGCCTCAGCCTCTTGATCTGTGCCTACTCAGCCCCATGACCAGCGCCTACTCAGCCATGCGATCTGTGCCTGACAGCCACTTGATCAACGACTATCAGCCGCTTGATCATCGCCTTATCAGCTTCACGATCAGCACCTACTCAGCCGCTTGGTCAGAACCTGTCAGGCAGTTGATCAGCACCAGTCAGCCGCTTGATCATTTCCTGCTCTGCTGGTCATTCAGCTCCTGGTCATCCACTTGATCAGTGCCTGTCAGCCGCTTGAGAAGTACCTGGCAGCCACTGGACCAGCACCTAATCAGCCACGCGATCATCATTTACTCAGCCCCACGATCATCGCCTCAGCCGCTTGATCTGTGTCTACTCAGCCCCGCGATCAGCGCCTACTCAGCCGTGCGAGGTGCGCCTGACAGACACTTGAGAAGTACTGTCAGCCACTTTATCAGCGACTATCAGTCGCTTGATCAGCACCTGTCAACGACTTTATCAGCACCTGTCAGCCGCTTGATTAGCGCCTGTCAGCTGCTTGACCACTGCCCACTCAGCCGATTGAAAAGCGCCAATGCAGCCGCGCGATAAGCACCAGTCAGCCGCCTGAAAATCACCTGTCAGCAGCTTGATCAGGGCCTATTAGCCACTTGATTAGCACCTGTCAGCTAGTTGATCAGCACCTGTCAGCCAATTGATCAGCACCTCTCAGCCGCTTCATTAGCACCTGTCAGCCAGTTGAACAGCACCTGTCAGCCCCTTGATCATCGCCTATCATCTGTGTGATTAGCACCTGTCAGCCAGTTGATCAGCACCAGTCAGCCTCTTGATCAGAACCTGTCAGCAGCTTGATCATCGCCTATCAGCTACTTGATTAGCACTTGTCCGCCAGTTGATCAGCACCTGCCTACCGATTGATCAGTGCCTGTCAGCTGCTTGATCATTGCATTCTCAGCTGCGCAATCAGCACCTATCAGCTGCTTGTTTAGCACCTGTCAGCCAGTTGATCAGCAC